>NC_041385.1:408158965-408248348 GCF_002162155.2 Triticum dicoccoides
CTCGCGCGGGCCTGATCCGGGTCCCGCGGGCCGCGCGGTGGAGGGAGGAGAGAGAGGGTGAGGTGGCGGCCGACGGTTGGAGGAGAGTGGCAGCGGGGTGACGTGGCGCACTGGGATTGGCTGGGGTGAGGTGGAGGCTGCACATGTCTGGCGGGGTCCGGACGTGTCCGGCTGCGGGATGAGGACGAAGCTAGGGTTAGGGGCGATTTGATCCGCGAATTTCGAGGGAGGGGCATATATATATAGGTAGAGGGAGCTAGGAGAGTCCAAATGAGGAGTGGTTTTTGGCCACGCGATCGTGATCGAACGACCGATAGCATGGAGGGGAGTTAGATTGGTTTTGGGCAACTTTGGAAGGGGTGTTGGGCTGCAAAGAGAGAGGGGCTTTACGGTTACCCGGTTAACCGTTGGAGTACCAAACGGACTCCAAATGACACGAAACTTGACAGGCGGTCTACCGGTGCTATACCAAGGCCGCTTGGCAAACCTCGGGCCATTCCGAGAAAGTTTAACGCCCGCTCACAACAAGAGACGAAAGGGGAACGCCGGAGGGCATAGGAGTGCCGGATTGCAAAATGGACAACGGGGAAAATGCTCGGATGCATGAAACGAACACGTATGCAAAATGAAATGCACATGATGACACGATATGAAATGCAGATGATGACATGGAAAAATGCAACACGCAAGCAAATGACATGGCAACGGCGGCGAATAACTGGCAGACACCTGGCGCATCGGATCCGGGGCGTTACAAGTTGGCATGTCCTGAGGGAGGCATTTTTATCATGCTTTATCATGACCTCAGGGATGGATAAAAAAGGTGGAGCGGATACATTGTCCGGCCCCGCTGCCGGAGGAACCGGCCGGACCTCTTATGACGAAGATGCTGGTCCCAGCGCCTTACGAGGCGCCAAAGAAAGAGGCCTCTAAGAACGTCAAAAAGACCCGGAGTGGCCTCCGTCGTCGCGATGCTTTGGACGCAAAATCCGAAGACTCCAGCGACCATCCCTCTTCCGAAGACGAAGAGGGGGAAGAGGAAGACGAGCCTCCCTCTGGAGGTGGGAAGAAAAGGACGGCCTCTTCATCCCTGGAGGCTGAATCACCATGGAGGGGGAGAGGTTCCCACCCAGAGGCATCCACCACGGCTGCCGATAACAGCCCGGAGTGGGATCCCAGGGCCCAGCCCCTGGAAAAGTCGTAAGTATACAAAATCCGGACATGCATATGCATCTAGGGTCTTTTGGGTACAGTAATTTTAACGGTCGCCATATTTCATACAGCCCGGCGAGGTCTCGCACCGGATAGCCCTCGTCAGAGGATTTGCTGAGCTCAGATGCTTTGGCGAGCGAGACGCCTCCAGAGGCCCCCCAAAGTCCAGGCGCGACACTGAGGTGTCATCTCAATGGGACCCGGACCAGGGGGGCATGTCTCTAGGGCCGGACACAAGGGAGCGGTGGCCCCCAGGCCTGTCGACGGAGGGGGCGATCTCAGGTTCGGACCATAGCCGGACACGGTCCTGGAGACCTCTAAGGCTCCAGGATCGGGCGAGCAGCCACCTTCGACGGTGGGAGGCTTGCCTACTCCGCCGGCAACCTCTATCAAAGCAGAGCTGCCTAGCAGTCTATCGACAGCATTAAGGAGCGCGTCTATCGTCGATGAACATCGGACCCTCATGGGTGCAGTGATTGAAAAGATTCAGTTCGCCGAGAGCGGGCGGAATGAGTCCTGCCTTGGCCTTATAAAGGCCTTTGAGGTATGTTTTCTAACAAACCTTTGAGGAATTGTCATAATATGAGTAGTAGCCCCTGATACACTGTCCGACGAAAGAGAGAAAGAGCCGAACAGGGGATCAAATCCTCTACTTTTGTAGGAGCCTTTGTTAATGACGTATATCCCTTTGTGTGAAACCAGGCGTCTGCAGAGAAGACGGCCGCTCATAATGCGGAAGTGTCCGGACTGAAGCAGAACCTGGAACGGGCCGAAGAGGAACTTGGCCGTGTGAAGAAGCAATTGGAGGACAGGCAAGGTATGTTGAAACATTGTCTTGAATTTGGCACGAATGAGTAATTGTGCCTGATGAAAAGTATTTGTATTGTATGCTCTCGGAGCGAGTGCCGAATGTGAGGCACTGAAGAAGGCTGTGGCTGATGCCAACGAGAAGGCTTCCGCCGAACAGGCGCTTCGTGAGAAACAAGAGGCCAGGGTCACCGCAGCTGAGCGAGAGCTCCAGGAGGCTGTGAATAAAAGTGAGGGCTTGGAGCAGAGTCTAGTAGGGAAAGAATCCGAACTCGCCCAAGCTCTCCAAACCGCGGAGGATGCTCGGGAAGAAGCCCGAGGTGCTGTGCGGGACATTCAGGAGGCCCGGAAGGTTGCGGCTGGTAAGGCCTTTTGTATTCATGGCCATTTTTACAGGATAATGGGAAGAACTCTAAGCGACAAGCTGAATTCTTGTTTTTCCAGGGGCGTTTGCAGATCTGCCTTGCAGCATATCAGATGCCGCCCAATTCTACTGGACCGAGGAGAAGAAGTCTGTGGAGAGGGATTTATGGTCGCGGTATTTGGCGCCGAACTATCCGGTGCCCTTTATCGATCAGCTGAAGCAGCTGGTCGAACTACACCAAGCGGCCGAACTAGCCATGAAGGACTTGGTTGTCCGGCTGTGGCCCATGGATCCAATTCCGAGCAGTTACTTCAGACTCATGAAGCGGATTGTTGGCGCCTGCCCTCGGCTTGATGTTATTAAGCGATCGGTCTGTATAGAGGGTGCGCGCATGGTGTTTGCCCATGCAAAGTTGCATTGGGGGAAGCTTGATGCGGAGAAGATGATGACTGAGGGGACGCCAGAGGGTAAGGAGCACCGCAAGCCCGAGCTGTACTATGAAGGTATACTGAAGGGAGCCCGCCTTGTGGCGGATAAGTGTACCAAAGACATTATATTTCCCTGAGGGCATTCGTGTTGTACTTTGTAATATGGGATAACGGCACTTTTATTATTTATTGGTTGTTTTGTTTGAACATTTTTTCTTCCTATGCGGCTGTTTAGTGTATGTAAATCCTGAGAGTTGGCCAGTCGTCGGCTTCTGCCCCCACGAAAAAAATACGGGGGTGTTCGGGATATACCTGAACACTCTTTATCCCATGGTTGGGTCCTTTTAAGGAGGTGTTCCTCACCATGAACCAGGCAATCGGACTATAGGGCTTTACCACTCTCACTTAGCCATAGGAATTCAAGTATGGTCAGCGCAGCCCCTAGTGTTCGGAAGGCCGAACTAGGGGCTCTATTGGCGCCTGATTGGAAGACCGATCCGTCACACTCTGCATTTATAATGGCGTTATGCAAAATAAATCTTTAAGGGTTTTACAACCTCTCGAACAGCTGACCAGCTCTCGCTGTATCATGACAGTCAGTGTTTGGCTTTCTCTACTGAGGTGCTCGTCCGACAGAACCGGGACACAATCGCAGTAGTTCTCCCAGCGCAACCTTAGCCGATGGGGCGGAACATAAGGTACCAAAACATGGGAGCCGGGCGAACCCAACCAATGACCCAAGACATGATTCGAAGCTGATGCATATAGTGCTATAAGTTCGGGGTGCCGGGTGACCGAAAAGGTGGTCGGACTTTATTGTCAAGCTGTGGAGCCCCTGGCATAATCGGGCATAACACAAGGCGTGGGTGTCGTTTTTGACAAAGAGGCGTCGATGAGAAACGACGGCCGGTAAGTGTTATTTAAGTCTACGTATTGTAGTAAAATGACATGTTTATGCATATGAGTTCGATGTATGCTTATGAAAAGGAGTATTTTTGGCGGAACCTATCATACCCGGACTGGAGGAGGCTGTGGGTGGATCTGAGGTGTATCCGGACTGACTGCCTTGTGCGTCCGAGATGATTCCATGTCGCTAGTCCTGTTTTGCACCAAAGTTAGTTTGTAAAGACAAATACTTAAAGCCAGCTACATATACCGTTGTGTTTGGACCGCGGATGCCTGAGTGGAGCCTGGCTGAACCATGCCGTAAAGTAATGTGGATTCCTCAATTGGTGTCCGGGTGTTTGGCTGCCAAATCAAAATTTGATAAACAGGCACGACTCGCTATTGCCGCGGCGGCATGATTTCCACTCTAAGGGTGGGGCTCGACCTTGCCCATAACTGTGACTATGTCACGCGGGACTGGCCCGATGTTCTGCCTTGTTGAATCTAGCCAACATGGCTCGTCCCGGTAGTATGTGGTAATTACTACATGAAGGGGTAATGCCGAAGACTTATTCTTCGGTGTGGTATTTGTTTGGTGGTCCGAAGACAACCGTTAGAGTGGTGGGCCAATAAAACTTGGCCTTTGCACTTGCACCTTTTAGAAGATGCTATTTGTGGTTTTATACCCGCGGGGGCTTTATGTGAGATGGATCCCCCATACTACTGGGTCTAGAGGTAGTGCAATTAAATTGTTGTGGTTGATGTTGTCCGGACGGTCGATGTGATTGGGGGAGATCGGTCGAACTTTTATGCTCCGGGGGATCTTTTGACTTCATCGTTATTGGACTCCTCCCCTCATTGTTTCCGGCACACGACCGGTCGCTTTGTTTTGAGGATCCGGCATTCTCTATTGGTATGCTTGGTCGTCCTTCTAGGAGTACCATGAATTTCACATGGTTGATCGAGTATGCTGCTCGGGTCGGATAGGCTTGAGTTGTTCTTTGTCCGCTGACAGGACTGGGAGTTGCAGGATTTGGCACCAACTTCCCTGACTTGACGTTTATGATAATTGCGCCGAGGCTTGAGGATGCCTCTTCGTATATCATTCGTATTGTCTTGGACCGTTGTGGTGTGTTGACGTCGGGGTATGTGCCTTGGGTTCTCCTGCTTAGGTTGAGGTAGCAAATTATACCGTGTGTGCCCTTTGTCAGGGCGGTCAAGTTCATATTTTTCGGTGGCCATGACCTTGGTCCACTTGTCCATGAGCAAATCTTGGTCAGCTTTAAGCTGTTGTTTCTTCCTTTGCAGGCTCCTTGCCGTGGTCATGAGCCGTTGCTTGAAGCGAACTTGCTCTACTGGATCCTCAGGCATGCCGCATTCGGCATCGCCGAGGCTTACCTCATCTTCGGAGGAGGGTGTATAGTTGTTCCTCTCCAAGTATCCCACCGTGGCTAGTCCGGCCTACTTGAAGGCAGGCTGATCAGGGTTGTATTCATCTTTGGCACCATCCGAATTGTTTTCGTCTCTTGCGCCGGTATTGTTGTGGCGGGGCTTGGACCGGCGTTGACGACACCCATGCTTTGCTTGCTTCCCTGAGGGGTTATCCTCCATTGCCTCATCGCCATTGGTTTCCTTCGGAGTGTCCGCCATATATATATCATATGAGGAGGTGGTTGTCCACCGCCCCGTGAGCGGTGGTTCTTGTTCTTCTCCTGCATCGTCATCCGTACCGTCGATGTCTTCGGAGTCGAAGTCTAGCACGTTGGTCAAATCATCGACCGTGGCTATGAAATGGGTGGTGGGTGGGAAACGAATTCCTTCGTCGCCTACTTCCCTCTCGAGCCGGACATAGTTCAGCCATGAGTCTCCTAACAAAGAGAGAGATTTTACCGAGTTCAGCACATCGCCAAGGGGCGAGTGCTGGAAGATATCCGCGGCGGTGAACTCCATTACCGGAGCCCAACCGGGCTCGGCGGGCTCGGGAGCGCGCGGTCTGGAACCTACAACCGGATATGAGTCCGGGCGTCCGGAGTCACATGCTTCCTTAGAGGTGAGGCCCGTGTTCGGCTCTACCGTCGATGAGTGTGCGGCCTGCGGGGCGGGGTCCATCCACCCGTCCTCGGGCCATGCAGTCTGCTCCGGATTTAGGTCCGGGGCTACTGCAGGGGTGATATCCCGAGCACTGTCCGACAGCAGGTCTAAGCCGTGCTCATCGTGACTGTCCGGCGCTCCTGGCACGGGCCCGATTCCGTTGAAGATCAAGTCTCCCCGAATATCGGCCATGTAGTTCAGGTTTCCGAACCAGACCTGGTGGCCAGGGGCATAGCTGTCGATATGCTCCAGTTGGCCAAGTGAATTGGCCCGCAGCGCGAAGCCGCCGAACACGAAGATTTGTCCGGGGAGAAAAGTCTCACGCCGGACCGCGTTGTTGATGATTGAAGGCGCCATCAAGCCTTGCAGCGGCGACACAGAGGAACTCTCAATGAAAGCACCAATGTCGGTGTCAAAATCGGCGGATCTCGGGTAGGGGGTCCCGATCTGTGCGTCTTAGGCTGATGGTAACAAGAAGCAAGGGACATAATGTTTACCCAGGTTCGGGCCCTCTCGATGGAGGTAAAACCCTACTTCCTGCTTGATTGATATTGATGATATGAGTAGTACAAGAGTAGATCTACCACGAGATCGTAGAGGCTAAACCCTAGAAGCTAGCCTATGATGATTATGACTGTAATTGTGATCGGCCTTCTAAGGACCAACCTCTCCGGTTTATATAGACACCGGAGAGGGCTAGGGTTTACACGGAGTCGGTTACAAGGAAGGAAATACAATATCCGGATCGCCAAGCTTGTCTTCCACGCAAAGGAGTGTCCCATCCGGACACGGGACGGAGTCTTGAGTCTTGTATCTTCACGCTCCAATAGTCCGGACGTAGTATAGAGTCCGGCTGTCCGGATACCCCCTAATACAGGACTCCCTCAAGGAGGAAGCGCTTCTAGACTGCCAGCAAAGCAAATCTCTATTCTTCAGTGCTTTTCAACAAACACAAAGTCTTCGACCATGAGCATATTCCTCACTTGGATATGGAATCACTGCCTTGCTTCACGCCAGTCCTCGCTGCTATTCATGTTGTTGGACTGCTAAACTTCTGCATTGACATCTGTGATTGGAATGAAGAACTCATTCTTCAATTCTATGCGACGCTGCACATCACTGGCAATGCTAAAGATGTGAACTCATGGGTGTTGGACTGGATGACAAAAAATACTCACTATAAGGCATCGGCCACTGAATTGCTTCGTGCCGTGCCTGTCAGTCCTCCCCCAGAAGGTGCACGTCTCATCTACAATGAAACTGAATTGCCTGATCATTTCATGCAAGTGTTGATGAAGCCATTGAAGCCTGGTCAAGCCTCAAGGACAAAGTTCCTTGTGAAGGAATTGCAATATGTTCCTAGGACTGTCTACCGCATTCTGACAAAGACTCTAAGTCCTATCAAAGGCCATGACTCTAATGATGAAGAAGTAATTGGCATCATGAAGAATCTACTATTCAATATCATGCACGGTATTCCAATGAACTACCATGATTTCTTCATGAGGACTTTGGCAAACGTTGCAATGTTCCCTTTTGAGTTGAAGCCTTACGTTCCTTTGATTATGAGATTCATCAGATCAAGGTCTTCACTCAACTATAAAGCTGATACACTCAACCATGGCAGCTACTTGCCCCCAATTGAAGTCCTCAAGTGGACATTTTCCTCAGCTGATGAGAAGGGCAAGGCCACTGCAATTATTGATGAGGGCAATCATCCATTGGATGGACAGTTCCACAAAGCTGCTTCATACTCCACCAATGATGACTCTGCTACTCATGATTCTGCCGCCAGTGCATCTAAGCAAAGTCCTCAGGCAACAGCTCCAAGGGTGATGACTGATCGTGAGCTTCTCCTTAGTCTTCATCAAAAGGTGGATCGCAATCATAAATGGGTAAAGCGTCAGTTTGGTTCAATTCTTCACAACATGGCTGCCACATATAATTCAGTGAAGAAGAACCACTACTACCTCAATGAAGTTTTTGATCGCACCTGGGCTATTCTGTCTCATCTCTACGGCGATGAAGATCTCAAGCAGATGGGCTTCAAGCAGGACTTCGGCTGGTCTAAGCCCCCTCCGAAGAAATTCAAGAAAGTTGAAGTTCCTCCTTTGGTGCCCAGCTCATATTCCTCATACCGAGATACTGATGAAAATGAAGATCTGGACGACACTGCGGCAGGCCCTACTACAACAACCGACCCCAACAACGCTAACGCTCCTTCATCAACCTCGTGGTGTATTCTTCAGGGGTGTTAGTCCTCACTTTTTGTCCCTTTTGGTCATTTGATGACAAAGGGGGAGAAATTTGAGTTAGTCTTCAAGCGGGTCTATATATATGGGAGTTTTTGTTAAGTTCCAACTCTCGCTCTTCTGAAGTGTTTATTGATTGAGTTGTAAACTTAAGTCCGATGGTGACCTGATACTTTTGCCTTGTTTTTCTGCATGCTATTTCCTCACATATGCTATGCACGCATGCTGAATTACATCGGTCACCATATTTCATCGTGCATTTCAAATTCTTCATTCCATATGTTAAATGTGTGTATGAATTACAAGATATAGGGGGAGTTCTCCATGATTCTACTCTTCAAATGTGCATTGCTTCAAAGGCAAATTCCTCACTATGCACATCTTCAGGGGGAGTTCTTATATATCTTGCAATCAAATTCCTCAATATTTAGTACTTTCAATTCATATGTTTATCCCTGTTGAAAACTTAACCTATATTGTCATCAACCACCAAAAAGGGGGAGATTGTAAGTGCATCTAGTGCCCCTTAGTGATTTTGATGTATTGAAGACTTATATGTTAAGGGACTAATATGTTTGTGAGTGTACACAGGCTCTATAACTCAATGAGGAGTTTGATGTTTACAGTGAAAGTGGACCCCTAAAAATGAATGTCTTCGACTGAAGACTTCGGTTCTCCTGAAGACTTTGAAAGTGAAGAAATTGGTGTGACCTTGAAGACTTGGATATTCATGCGAGGAATCTGAAGCATGAAGACTTTTGTTTTCGTAGTTTCATTTTCTCTTTCTTGAGTCATAGGAAACACCGTACTGTTAAAGGAGGTCGAGGTAATACTAAGGAAACTGATTTCCAAGTGATGCTCATCTCAAAATCCTACACCTACCCAATCCTTCGAGTGAAGCCATTGGAAATCTCATATCAGTTCAGTCAATTTCTTCTGTTATAGAGACCAAGATCTTCTGGTCTCTGAGGAATTTTTTCTGGCTGAGGAGTTAGGAATTCGCTAGTGCGAATTGCCTACACAGTGAGGAACATGATAGCCCTGAGGAATTCAAACCTCAAATCCGACTGTTGCTATGCCGCGTGCCAGCTGTTCCAAAATATCCTACCACCTAACGGTTATATCAGCCAAGGGAATTTATGTCTTATCATGTCGGGCTGCTCCCTAGGCTATAAATAGCCACCCCCTACAACCACTAGCTGGTTGGCTACTCCGAGAGAAACTGACACTTGTCATTTGAGAGCATCCCATCCTCTGAGGACTTTGAGCGAAAATCATCAAGTGAGGAAAACCCAAACCTACAAACCCCAAAGTGATTGAGCATCACTGAAGAGATTGTTCCTATGTGGAATCGATGCTTGTTACCTTTGAGGATTGTGTATCCTCCAGGCGGTTAGGCGTCATGGTCTGAGCATCCAAGAGGAATTGTGGATTACCGAGTGACCAAGTCTGTGAAGATTTGGAAGTCACCTGTGAAGACTTACCACTACTGTTGGGCGAGGTCTGTGTGATCTTAGCTCAAGGAGAATACAGTGAGGACTGTGCATCCGGGACTGTGTGTCCTGAAGTTTAAACACTCAGCCGCTCTAACCAGACGTACAACTGTCACAGCAGTTGGAACTGGTCTACCAAATCATTGTCTTCACCAAGCCTACTGGTTCTATTTCCTCAACCCTTTCATTTCCTCAGTTATGTGTTGATGTACCTGATCATTACTATTTGAAGACATTGACTGAAAACTTTGTCTAATTCCTCAATCCTATTTCTTCAGTCTGTTTGTCTTCATCCTGCTTATCCTGTGTTTACGCTTTCTGTACTTTGTGTTTGTCTTTCATTTCATCATGATGGCTATGATATTGCTCTGTTATGCTTATACCTGAGTACTTATTCCGCTGCAAGTAGTTATTCGCTTAGGAATTTCCTCACCCTGAAATTCCTCAATGAAGAATTCATAAAAATCACCTATTCACCCCCCTCTAGTCGATGTAACGCACTTTCAGGTGGTTTATCACACATGCTCACACACTCTCTCCCGAGGTGTCTTTCTCGCAGACATGCTCCCGATATAACCCTCCCTCCCTCTCATAACCATTTATGACTGTTTTCACTAACCTTTATCACAAGCACTCTTCCTCTCACAAGCATACACACGCACAATCCCCATCGACCCTTTTTATATACAAAGACATGCCTACGTGTCTCCCGCACGCACATTATCTTTAGGCCTGTCTCTCACGCATTGTCTCCACCCCTCTTCCTAATTTACGAGTATGATTCTAGCAGAGCATTCTGTAGGTGCCCCTTAAAGTTAGGTTGGATGAATAGTAATATCAGAGATAAGGGGTTACCTTAGTCCGAGGACCTAGGGTTACAAATCCTAGCTGGCTTTGTCAGTGGACACATAGTCCTTCATAACTATGTTATCTTTGTCTTGTACGACTAGTCCTCCATGGGTCTCCCTAAATGCGTCACGGGTCGACCAATGTGGCGCAGGACGGAACCGAACCAAGGGTCTCACCTCGGCCCACCGGACCTCACGCGGTGACACACCGTCTGCCCAGGTCTCGTTATCTTCTCACACCCACACATACCAACACAGACACCACACAAAAAAAATTCTCCTCGTGCCTCTATCCCCTCCCCCTTGCATATACACACTCAAGGGCATCTCTCGCCGTGACATCATATTCGTCTCTCTTTCTAGACCTCTCTCATTTCTCGTGCTATCTCTCCCACGTCCCCCCCCCATCGGCCCCTCTATCCATGCTTCTCTCAAATATGTAATATGTAATACACACACATACCTCTCTAGGCCCTGCCAAATACATCAACAACACATTCACACATGTTACATCACATACCCCATTGATCTAAAAAGCCCTCTCTTCACATTTATTTCGCATACAACATTCCTTTTGAATAAAACCACACAAAGTGTGGCCAAAAAATTATTTTAGAATTTCTACATATATATAACATTACAAAGTTATATGGAGTATGAACATTAATTTGCATTGCATGGTGCCCACAATGATGTTTATTCCGCACTGTGAATTTTTATATTTTTATACTATATATAAAGTAAGTCATAATAAGAGAAACGAAGAGTATCTCTCTCTCCATCGCATACACCCCCTCTACACCCCTTTCACGTACGCACACCAACTATCTCTAGGTCCTCTAAAAGTACGCCCCCAACACATTCACGCATGTTCCATCTTTCACTCGCAATATATACAGTGACGATCATTGTATTTGAAGCGAAAGCACGATACGTACATTGGACTTCAGAATCCACTCATTACGGTCACCATTTACGTTTTGTGGTTATTATACAGTTACATGCTCACCGTACAACTCTTTATTTGCTAAAGACACAACTAGTTGACCAGTTAAACGCTCCATGTGGCACCTCTAGTATTGCATCACATTATCTCGCTACCATTGGGCCCACCTGTCGGCGTGTATAAGAATGAAAACAAATGATAGAAAAATAGTGGACGGTGGTTCGAAGTCATGACCGTGGGCACAACGGACAAGGTGGAATTGTATTGGTATGTTGAGCCGTCTGTTTTAACACACATGAGCTAGTGTGGTGATTATACACGCGCACACGCATGCACACGAACTTCATGCATGCAACACTCACACGAACACACGCAGTCACGCACGCACGCAACACTCACACATACACACACAGCCACGCACGCACGCATGCATGCGCACACCACACGACCAACACACACTCTCACGCTCAAGTGCTCAACCTACACGTGCATGCGCACACATCAGGCCCTGACAGACACATACACAACCAGGTGGTTCCCGCGCACAGGTTGGAGTCTTGACGCGCCTGCGTAAATTTGTGTTTACCTGACCTTTTTCTTATGCGAACTGATAGGTGGGACCCACAAGGAACATGATCAATTTAATTAGTCAACATAGTGCCATGCAGACTATTTGGCCGGTCAACAGAGTGCAATCCGATGCTGAACAGTGAGCAAGTGACCGTATAATCACCGCAAAACATATATAGTGACCGTAATGAGCATATTCTGAAGTTCGGTGACCGTATTACGCTTTTCGCTTGAAATACACTGACCACCCGTGTATTTATCTCTTCTCTCGCTCTCTCTGTGGAGCCGAGTAGGCCAATGTGCCAGTGCCTAAATTGGCGCACGCCACCCCATTATTGTTGTATGGTTTCGTAAGAGCGAACAAGCATTCACGTCTAATGTACAAACTATAGATATGAGTTACAAATGCTATGAAGACGAATACAAATATTTGAATCCACCTTATGCCCAATTTCTATCTGTAGGCCCTCCAAAAGTACATCTCTACATGTTCTCTCATGTTACATCTAACAACTATGCAATACATCACTACTACTACACTCTAACACAATAACTCATATGTGTTTTTAGTTTTACTAGATCTCATATTGTTACTTAATTATTCAGTGTGCATACATTAAAATTGCCTTTGAAATGTATAGTATCATCTACCACGCGGGGAAAATCCCGCCCTTGCCTGTTTAATCGGGTTATATCGATGGATCGTGCAAAACAGCAGAACTATAGTAGTAGTACTACAGTACAAGTAACAGTTCACTGGGCTGCCGTGTCATGTACTCCTCTGTCGTAAGAGTGGAGCGCTCACTTTCATAAATGTTCTAGTCCCTTTCGCCGACATGTGGGACATCAAGCAACCGGGTTCATGTGCCATACCGAAATAACATTGCAGAGCAGCAGGGGTGAAGCACCCCAGTCGTGGCGCCGACGTAGTAATGAGCAATGACGCGTCAAATCACAAAGTTGCACCTTTCCCGCAGTTAAGTTGGAGCGACAAAGTAATAATGCTAAAAAAGAAGTTGGAGGGACGAAGCAACCATCATTTCACACGTTGCTGAATCCGCTTCTCCCTCATCTTCTTCAAGTTAACCACATGTTGGTTCTGCCTCATGTGGGACGCGGATCCGCTTGGTAAAGCACTGACACGAGGGACCGCATGTTAGCAAACCGCCAGGCCAACGTCCTCTAAAAATAAGAAACCTCCCTCGCCATCCGCGCGGCAAAATCACCTCCTTTTTACTAATCTTGATACTATAATTTTTTAGATCAATATAATCGAGATTTGTATAGATAGCACACAGGAGCAAAACCAAGTGGTACGGTTAAGGGCATCCACAATGTGTAGCCAAATGTGAAAATAGCTTTTGGCATCAACGGGAACCATTGTGAACGGTGCTGCCAAAGCCAAAAAGATGGAACTGAAGCTCCCTAATTGATTGATTGACGGAATAGAAAAATGCAACCTCTCTCCTCTTTCTCCCGTGCTTGGACGCATGTACAGTATAGAGCACAGAGTCTACTCCCCTGTCCCTTCTATCCCAAATCACAAAGTAGTGAGGCATCAAATCACAAAGTACGGACGAAGCAACCATCATTTCACTCTTCGCTGACTCCGCTTCTCCATCGTCTTCTTCGAGAAACGACCTTGCGGCACTAAGCTGGACGGACAACACTATTGTGTAGTACTAGTACATTTACGCGTCCTTTGGTTCAACGGACTTCCTGGATGCAAATAAGGCGGTTGTCTCTGCTTGCAGGCGGCATTTGGGAATGACTTACCGTTGTCTCCCTCAATGGTGTTCTCTGTCGAACGCACTTCGCCAAACCACAACGTTCGAGATATCATCTATGTCACCGCAATGGGGAAGGAAGTCAAATAGTCACTGCCTCCATTTTTTGTACACAAGGACAGTATGTCAAAATTACAATTTGTAGAAGGCCACTAACACTAATCGAGGCAAAATTGATGGGGTTTGCCTCGTACTAGAAATCAAGGACATTAATATACCCTTGCATGCATGCGGAAGTGAGAAGGTTGGATTGCATGGCGCTGTATTAATCAAGCGATGAGGAGTGAGATGGTTAGCTCTTTGGGCGTTGGAGAAAAAAATACGCATTAATTGACACGTCAAACGAGGATTTGTATCGATCAATCCCGCGAAGGAAAACCCCGCCTTTCTTTTTTAACACAAGTAGTACTCCTACATAGGTACTTGTATCATGTTTGGGTCTAGGCCTTGCATTGCCATACTTTGCCACACATTTTTGCCAAGCTTGCCTAAAGTTTTCAAAATTAAAGGAGGTACACTTGCGCACGGTTGTCACGGTCGCACCGCACCCTCACACAGTAGCTCCTGCACGCCACAAACCCAACCAAGGGAACGCACCCTCACTGACACGTGCTACCGCATGTGATCAAACCAAACTCATCCATCCTACCGCTAACACATAATTTTTTTTCATACAGTATGTTTATCCAACCGCATGTTGGGGAAGATCCGTACGGCCCGTGCGGTGGTCTGTTGGGGAAGAAGAAGATGTGAGGAAGAAGGGTTAGGAGACGTAGGATATTCATCCAACCGCCTGAAATGGTCGACTGACCCAAATGATGGAAGTCAGGCGACTTGCATAAATATATGTTTTTACATAGCAAAAGATCCCTAAAAACAACAACATAAAGAAAAACTATCACTGCTCGCGGAACGAGACGGCCTCGTCATCTTTGCCTGCCGGCACGAACCAGCCATAGCTGCCGACATTTGTCTCCGCACCGTGGTTGTCCTCGGCCTCCAGCTACTCGTTCACGCGGAGCGTGCGGGCGCTCTGCACGGACGAGAGCACCGCCCGGTTCAAGTCCAGGACGTCCAATTCCGCCTGCAGGAGGGCCTCGATGGCAGCGGCATTCATGCGCTCCGCATCGAGTTGAGCCTCCGACGCCCGATTCAAGTACAGGACGTCCGGTTCCGCCTGTAGGAGGGCCTCAATGGCAACAGCATCCGCGCGCTTCACGTCAAGTTGAGCATCCGCTGCCCGATTCAAGTCCAGAACGTCAGGTTCCTCCTGCAGTAGGGCCTCGATGGCAGCGGCATCCGCGTGTTCCGCATCGAGTTGAGCCTCCGCCGCCCGGTTCAAGTCCAGGACGTCCAGTTCCGCCTGCAGGAGGGCCTCAATGGCAGCGGAATCTGCGCGCTCTGCGTCAAGTTGAGCCTCCGCCGCCCAGTTCACATCCATGACCTCCGGTTCCGTCTGCAGGAGGGCCTCGATGGCAATGGCATGCGCGTGCTCCGTGTCGAGTTGAGCATCCGCCTCCCGGTCCTCCTTTAGTATCGCTAGGTTGAACTGCTGGTTTGCCTGCACCATGGGGGACCCGGACGCCGGCATGAAGTTGACGTCCATCGTCTCATACGCATCGGGGGCCTTTTGTGCCGCGACCTTCGCCATGAACATTGGATCTGCTTCCTCCTCCTCGGAGCTTGGCTCTAGAGAACTCGGGGATTGGCCCGCAGCAAAGCGAGCTTGGGAACGGAGGTATGTGGTGCCGACCGTCGCCGCGATTTTTGCACGGCGCTCCGGCGTCAACATCTTGTAGTACGTGATCTTGTGGCGCACCATGGCTTTCCGGCGCACTAGGGGACGATTGATGCGGGCTAGGGGATTGAAAGGTGGGGGAATGGGCTGGAGAGGAGGTGTGGTTTTGGGGCAGTGGCTAGCGTAGGCCAAGCAGCAAAGGTTCTGGTGTGAATATTGGTTTCGGTGATGACCGATCAATCGGTTTTGACTGTACATCGCTCTTGTCGCATTCGCATTGCACCCCGGCACGATGGACCCTCCACGTCGCTTACCGAATGGAACGCGCTTCGTCTTGTGTTTTCGCTCGCTTGTGGGACCGCAGTTGAGAGCAAACCAACGTCCCTCCCCCTCCCCCGCTCGCGTCATTTATACTACTACTCCCTCTGTTTTATACGGAGTAAATCAAAATAGAGGGAGTATACTACAGATGAGGATCCCCTGACATGGCCTACTATTAGTATGAGCACTGCATACTCTACTACAGATGTTGCCAGTACTCCACTAGTACTATTGGACAGGGAGCTTAAAAAAGTTACTATTGGACTGGCTATTCATGGTGAAATCCTAGTAGGAATATCATGCGCGAAACAAGCACATTCATGTGTTTTAAAACAAATTGGAAACCATCTCTATTTGAATACAAATCTAGGAGTACGTACGAATCTAACAATATTGATTGGGCGTTGTTGAATGTTGATACTTTTTTTGTAAGTTTGATCAAAGTAGAGATACTTTGACTACACATAAAACTTATATGTAAACTAGAAAGGATCGGAGGGAGTATATTGTACGTTCAAAAGCGAAATGAACATTGAATACCATTTATATATGATTTGCTGATGCTATGATCACCAGTTCAAAATTTTGAATCTGCCTTAGGTATCACGCATGCACTCACTCGTTCTCTCTCGGTTTCATCTCGGGGTCTGGAGATTGATTGGAAGAGGACTAGGGTGGGTACAGTATGTTCCTTTCGCTTTTGAACGTACAATATACTCCCCCTGATCCCCACAGACCCCCCCCCAGGGTCATTTTATCATAGAAACAGACCAAACCGTTATCTCCTTGCACGACACGCAACTGATCTCTCAACATCAATCGATCTCGTCAAGATGTGTTGGGGCAGGAACCGAATGGGATGTCAAAACTAAGATGGGAAGTGACACGTAGTGGAGGCAAAGTGAAACTTTAAACGAACCGTTTGTCTGTATGCATGTCGGACAAATTACAACATTGGAAGTACAAGCATGGTCTAGGCCCACATGCAAATGATACTAGGCGGAATGTTCAAATGAGGCATGCGGGAGGATGGACTCGACCAGAGGGCGGCATGAGAGGGTTGGAGAGGAATGAGAAATAAGCAACGCCACATGATTATACTTGAACAGATCAAATAAACAATAAGTTGTCTCATTTTCCCTTTCGTCTTGGTCACGGAGTAAGATACTCCCTCCGTTTTTATTTACTCTGCATATTAGGTTTGACTGAAGTCAAACTTCATAAAATTTGACCAAATTTATAGAAAAAAGATGAACATTTACAATAGCAAATCTATATGATGTGAAAGTATATACAATAACGAATCTAATGGTATTGATTTGTTATTGTATATGTTATTATTTCTGTCTATAAACTTTGTCAAAGTTTACAAATTTTGACTTTGAGCAAAGCTAAAATGCGGAGTAAATAAAAACAGAGGGAGTACGCAGGGACTAGTATAGTTATTACTGCCGGAACATGGTAAGTTGGACCCCTAGATGCGGGCACGGACCGGGCACACCTCAATTATTCCTTCAAACAGTCGGACACCTACATTAGCACACCATCTGGCTACTTAATCAAGTGTTACGCTTCACTAGTTGAAAAGGAAAAGGGTGGTATCATACCCAAAACCACTACACTTGGGGCTAGGGTAACAACTTGGTATTGTACCATATTTGAACCAGGGCACAAAAACCACCTTTCTGCGCCTAATGCACAACGCGGAGCACTGACACTCGAATTTGGCCGGGAAAATAGGGAAACCGACATGTGGGTCACACCTTTTAGGATGACATGGTGTAGACTAGTCCAATGGAGGAGCTGGCCCACGACCTCCCCGCCACCGGCAACCGTTCATGGGGGTGGTGGGGGCTAGGAACGTGGCGCAGCTCCCGCACCGCCTCTGGACACGGCGACCGCGGTGAGCGACACGCTCATCGTCGCTGGACACGGTCGGCTTTAGTGTGCCGAGGGTGGCGTTAGTGTTGTGGCACGACCAGCAGATCAACACCCGTCACGTCGAGGATGCACGGGGCGCCGAAGTGCGGGCGCGCCGCGATGTGTCCGCAGAGTGTTGTAGCGCGGCCAACTGCATCCCCAGAACCTGAGACCATGCCGGGTCGTCTTGCTTTTTCCAATGACATGTGGGGATCGCATGTGAGCAAAGGGCATCTCCAACGTTGCCATGACCGCAGCTGACTACCCTGGCATACCAAGAACCCTCGTCCCTCGCACCGTCGTGCGGTGCGTTCCTAGCCGGCGCCAACTGCCCGCATTCATGTCGTCCGCCCGTATGCCACCATTAAGAGGCTCGGTGCCCGAGGAACCAACTCCAGCGACATAATGACGCACCCGGATGCTTGGCCTCACCAGAATGCGCTACCTAAAGTGGCAACGCCTAGCTAAACTCCACATCATAGTGCATCGTCCTGCTACTAGCACCACATCCGCCATGACCGCGAGCACGGACGCTCTGTGGGAGAGCTTGTCTTCGAGGATGAAGCTCGAGGTCGCCGCCCTCGCTCAAGTCGCCGCTTGAACGTAATAGCAGCATAGCCGGACGCGGACGTGACCGCACAAGTGGTGGCCACGCTGGCGGCCGATGATGGGAGCACCGTCAGCCACACGTCCTACTTTCCATTGTCCAACGTTCGGTGGTGCATGTGGAAGTTGAAGCAATGAACCGCCCACGTCCATCATCATAGACCTCACATCCACCGGCACCGCCGAGGTCGGGGACTCCTCCAAGGATGAGTAGGGCATGGGAGGCGGCTGGGCATGGTGTGCCAACTGGCTAGTCCATCTCCCGTGTTCTACTCTTCCTCGCCAGAGACCGCAGCTTCACTTCACGGGTCTTGAACCCCGCCCCCGTACATGGAGATCGTAGATGGAGGACGTCGGTCGCCATTATAGAATAGGTTTAGGGTCGGGTTTTGTTTTATTTTTCTGTCCTATAAAAGTTCGAAATGTAATGAAAATCTGTCGTGTTTGCATTAATCTTGTCCGGTGTATATGAATTTCCACAATAATAGTAAGATATATTGTAGGAGTATGAAAATACTAGTATATGGAATGATGATTCATTTTTGTGTGTATAAACTTAGAAGGTTTGACCCGAGACAAAGCTAACATGCGAAGTAAATAAACACATTGGGTCTACATACACAATTTATCTTAGGCACTCCAATAGTACGTCCACTACACATTCACGCATTTCACATCTTTCTACATCTACGGGAACCTATGAAAGGGTTAACGTAAATTGCCTCTCTCTCTCCCCCTGATTTTCATGGTGGTGGGCCCCTCCCTTCCCCAAATCTCCAATCAACAGCTCACACGTTTCACATTACATTAATTACGTAACTCAGATTACGTAGTTGTACTATTACTCGTCCTAAAAAACCAACTAAGCCAATGATACGTCTCCAACGTATCTATAAATTTTATTGTTCCATGCTATTATATTATCCATCTTGGATGTTTTATATGCATTTATATGCTATTTTATATGATTTTTGGGACTAATCTATTAACCTAGAGCCTAGTGCCAGTTTCTGTTTTTTCCTTGTTTTTGAGTTTTACAGAAAAGGTACCAAACGGAGTCCAATTGACCTGCCAATTTACGGAGATTTTTTATGGACCAGAAGAAGCCCCCGAAGCAAAAGAGTTGGGCCAGAAGAGTCTCGAGTCATCCACGAGGGTGGAGGGCACGCCCTACCCCCCTGAGCGCGCCCCCTACCTCGTGGTTGACTCAGAGACCCCCCTGACGTGAAACTGATGCCAAAAATTCCTATAAATATAGAAACCCCTGAAAGAAACCTAGATCGGGAGTTCCGCCGCCGCAAGCCTTAGTAGCAACGAAAAACCAATCAGGACCCTATTCTAGCACCCTGCCGGAGGGGGGAACCATCACCGGTGGCCTTCTTCATCATCCTGGCACTCTCCATGACGAGGAGGGATTAGTTCACCCTCGGGGCTGAGGGTAGGTACCAGTAGCTATGTGTTTGGTCTCTCTCTCTCTCTCTCTCTCTCTCTCTCTCGTGTTCTTGATTCGGCACGATCTTGATGTACCGCGAGCTTTGCTATTATAGTTGGATCTTATGATGTTTCTCCCTCTACCTTCTTGTAGTGGATTGAGCTTTCCCTTTGAAGTTATCTTATCGGATTGAGTACTTAAGGATTTGAGAACACTTGATGTATGTCTTGCATGTGCTTATCTATGGTTACAATGGGATATTCACTTGATCTACTTGATGTATGTTTTGGTGATCAACTTGCAGGTTCAGTGACCTTGTGAACATATGCATAGGGGTTGGCACACGTTTTCGTCTTGACTCTCCGGTAGAAACTTTGGGGCATTCATTGAAGTTCTTTGTGTTGGTTTGAATAGATGAATCTGGGATAGTGTGATGCATATCATATAATCAAACCCGCAGGTACTTGTGGTGACATTGGAGTATCTAGGTGACATTAGGGTTTTGGTTGATGTGTGTCTTAAGGTGTTATTTTACTACGAAATCTAGGGCTAGGAATAGCCCAACGAATTGATCGAAAAGAATAACTTTGAGGTGGTTTCATACCCTACAATAATCTCTTCGTTTGTTCTCTGCTATTAGTGCCTTTGGAGTGACTCTTTGTTGCACGTTGAGGGTTTGTTATATGATCTAATTATGTTATCATTGTTGAGAGAACTTGCACTGGTGAAAGTATCAACCCTAGGCCTTGTTTCGAAGCATTTCAATACCGTTTTCGCTCACTTTTGTTACTTGCTACCTTGCTGTTTTTATATTTTCAGATTACAAACACCTATATCAACCATCCATATTGCACTTGTATCACCATCTCTTCGCCGAACTAGTGCACCTATACAATTTACCATTGTATTGGGTGCACTGGGGACATAAGAGACTCTTTGTTATTTGGTTGCAGGGTTGTTTGAGAGAGACCATCTTCATCCTACGCCTCCCACGGATTGATAAACCTTAGGTCATCCACTTGAGGAATATTTGCTACTGTCCTACAAACCTCTGCACTTGGAGGCCCAACAATGTCTACAAGAAGAAGGTTGCGTAGTAGACATCAAGCTCTTTTTTGGCGCCGTTGCCGGGGAGGTTAGTGCTTGAAGGTATATCTTTAGATCTTGCAATCGAATCTTTTAGTTTCTTGTTTCATCGCTAGTTAAGTATATAAAAGAAAACTACAAAAAATGGAATTGAGGTTGCCTCATATGCTTCATCTTTTTAATATCTTTCGTGAAAATGATGGAAAGGAAAATTGTGTTCAAGTGTTAGGAGAAGAATGCATTAAAATGTTTGGCACTAAATCTTTGAATGATGAGCATGATTGCAATGTTATTAGTATGAATTCCTTGAATATCCATGATGCTAATGACATGCAAAGCCACAAGCTTTGGGATGCTATGCTTAATGAAGATGATATTTTTAGTCCCCCAAGTTTTGATGAGCAAATTTATTTTGATGATAGAATGCCTCCTATTTATGATGATTATATTGATGAAAGTGGGTTTGGAAGAGTGTCAACTTTAGGAGTAATGATCCCACTATTTTGGAGGGCGTTGAATCTTATTGTGATAATTATGAAAGTCTATTTGGAGAGGTCATGACTTTATTTAGTGATGAATCCACTATTTCGGAAGAGGTTCCAATTGATTATGAGAACAAAGTTGCTATCTATGATGATTATTGTGATGACATGTATGCTATAAAGAATAATGATTACGATGAAACTTGTCATCTTGATTTTAATTTTCAATTGGATTATGCCTCACATGATAGTTATTTTGTTGAGTTTGCTCCCACTACTATTCATGAGAACAAATTTTCTTATGTGAAGAGTAATACAATTTCTATGCTTGTGCATCATGAAAATAAGGCTTTATGTGATGGTTATATTGTTGAATTCATTCATGATGCTACTGAAAATTATTATGAGGGAGGAATATGTGCTTGTAGGAATTGCAATAATATCAAGTTTCCTCTCTATGTGTTGAAAATCTTGAAGTTATGCTTGTTTTGTCTTCCTATGCTAGTTGATTCTTGTTCTTATAAGTTGTTTGCTCACAAAATCCCTATGCATAGGAAGTGGGTTAGGCTTAAAAGTGTTAGTCATATTCTTCATGATGCTCCCATTATGTTTCAATTCTTATCTTTTATGTGAGCATCATTGAAATCATCATGCCTAGCTAAAAAGGCATTAAAGAAAAGCGCTTGTTGGGAGACAACCCAATATTTACCCCTACTATTTTTGTGTGTTCACATGATTAAGCTACCGTAGTAATCATGATTTATAGCTTTTGTTTCAATAAAGTTCCAAGTAAGACCTTTCGGATAGCTTACAGTGATAGTTGTGTTGATCCTGCTGAAAATCGGAAACTTTTGCACCCAGTAAATTAGTTTTAATAATTCACAGAAACGTGCTTTGGATATGATTATTTTTTATCTGGATTGGTAGACAAATTTATCATGTTTTCCTAATTTGGCTGGATTTTTGGAGTTACAAAAGTATTTGAGAGTTACAGATTACTACAGACTGTTCTGTTTTTGACAGATTCTGTTTTCTATGCGTTGTTTGCTTATTATGATGAATCTATGAGTAGTATCGGAGGGTATGAACCATAAAGAAGTTGGAATAAAGTAGATATTACACAAATATGAATTTAGAATGAGTTCACAACAGTACCAAAAGTGGTGATTTATTTTCTTATACTAACGGAGCTTACGAGTTTTCTGTTGAGTTTTGTGTTGTGAAGTTTTCAAGTTTTGGGGAAAGTTTCGATGGACTATGGAATAAGGAGTGGAAAGAGCCTAAGATTGGGGATTCCCAAGGCGCCCCGAGGTAATATTCAAGGACAACCAAGAGCCTAAGCTTGGGGATGCCCCGGATGGCATCCCCTCTTTCGTCTTCGTTCATAGGTAACTTTACTTGGAGCTATATTTTTATTCACCACATGATATGTGTTTTGCTTGGAGCGTCATTTTATTTTATTTTGTTTTGCTTGCTATTTGAATAATATCCCAAGATCTGAAATTCTTAAATGTTAAAGATTCTTCACATAGTTGCACAATTATTCGACTACTCATTGATCTTCACTTATATCTTTCGGAGTAGTTTGTCATTTGCTTTAGTGCTTCACTTATATCTTTTTAGAGCATGATGGTGGTTTTATTTTGAAGAAATTGATAAACTCTCATGCTTCACATATATTATTTTGAGAGTCTTAGACAGCATGGTAATTTTCTTTGGTTATGAATTTAGTCCTAAATATGATAGGCATCCAAGAGGGATATAACAAAAACTTTCATATAAAGTGCATTGAATACTATGGGAAGTTTGATTCTTTATGATTGTTTTGAGATATGAAGATGGTGATATTAGAGTCATGCTAGTGGAGTAGTTGTGAAAAGTTTGTGATTCCCGTAGCATGCACGTATGGTGAACGTTATGTGATGAAGTCGGAGCATGATTTATTTATTGAGTGTCTTCCTTATAAGTGGAGGTCGGGATCGCACGATGGTTAACTCCTACCAACTCTTCCCCTAGGAGCATGCGTGTAGTGCTTGGTTTTGATGACTTGTAGATTTTTGCAATAAGTATGTGAGTTCTTTATGACTAATGTTGAGTCCATGGATTATACGCACTCTCACCCTTCCATCATTGCTAGCCTCTCTTGTGCCGCGCAACTTTCGCCGGTACCATACACCACCTTATACCTTCCTCAAAACAGCCACCATACCTACCTATTATGGCATTTCCATAGCCATTCCGAGATATATTGCCATGCAACTTTCGACTGTTCCGTTTATTATGACACGTTTCGTCATTGTCATATTGCTTTGCATGGTCCTGTAGTTGACATCATATTTGTGTCAAAGCCACCGTTTGTAATTCTTTCATACATGTCACTCTTGAATCATTGCACATCCCGATACACCGCCAGAGGCATTCATATAGAGTCATATTTTGTTCTAAGTATCGAGTTGTAATTCTAGAGTTGTAAAGTAAATAAAAGTGTGATGATCTTCATTATTAGAGCATTGTCCCAGTGAGGAAAGGATGATGGAGACTATGATTCCCCCACAAGTCGGGATGAGACTCCGGACAAAAAATAAAAAAAAATAAAAAAAGGCCAAAAAAAGAGAAGGCCCAAAAAAACAAAAAAAGAGAAAAGGAGAGAAGGGGCAATGCTAATATCCTTTTACCACACTTGTGCTTCAAAGTAGCACCATGATCTTCATGATAGAGAGTCTCCTATTTTGTCACTTTCATATACTAGTGGGAATTTTCATTATAAAACTTGGCTTGTATATTCCAACGATGGGCTTCCTCAAAATGCCCTAGGTCTTTGTGAGCAAGCAAGTTGGATGCACACCCACTTAGTTTCTTTTTGAGCTTTCATATGCTTACAGCTCTAGTGCATCCGTTGCATGGCAATCCCTACTCACACACATTGATATATATTGATGGGCATCCCCATAGCCCGTTGATATGCCTAGTTGATGTGAGACTATCTTCCTCTTTTTGTCTTCTCCACAACCACCATTCTATTCCACCTATAGTGCTATGTTCATGGCTCATGCTCATGTATTGCATGAAAGTTGAAAAGGTTTGAGAATACTAAAGTATGAAACAATTTCTTGGATAAAACCGGGGTTGTGCATGATTTAAATATTTTGTGTGATGAAGATAGAGCATAGCCATACTATATGATTTTGTAGGATAGCTTTCTTTGGCCAAGGGAAAGATCACCGCCGGAGATGCCGCCGCCCCACCGGTCATCGTTGTTAGAGGGGTGGACGTCGTCGTCATTGTTGTCGCTCTTAGGGCAGCACCCCAAGCGCATGTCATCTTCCCCGGAGACCCTGACGTAGAGGGTCACAACGCCGTCATACCTTAAGTAGAGGGTACACCTCCCCTGCAGGCCGCGGGCGCGGGCGGCTGCCACCCGCGGTTCAGGAACACGTTGCTAGTGGGGTGACCTCGACCTCCACCCATGAGGCCCTGCTGCAACAGCCATCAGCCTGCGGCCATAGGCCACAAGGCCCCCCGGCCGGCAGCGCGCCCGCAAAGAAGCGCGGGATCTGGAACCATACACCCGTGGGTCTTTCTGCCCACACCACGAACTCTGGGGACGCATCGGCCGAATGGGATCGCGAACACGGTGGCCGAACGGCTGCCGCATGCCTTCCCCCGTCGCCCTGGCCACCCCAGCCGCGGCAAATTCCGCCGCGGGAAGGAGCACCCCCACGGCTACCGGAGGTAGTGCTAGCCTTCGAGGGGGTGCACCCACGCCCTCGGGGAGCCACGCTGGTGTCGCGGCGTACTTGCGAGGGCGGCCGCAGCCTCTCTTTGGTGGCGGTGAGCCCGATCCTTCCTTGCGGGCCTTTTCCTTTTCCACGGCAAAGAACCTCCTCGCTGGCGCCATGGACGCTCTGGCGAGATGGCGGAACCAAGAAGAAGGAGAAGCAAGAGGCGAGAAGACAAAGATGGGCTGGGGTTTCCCTCATCTCGGGCAATGATGGCCTTTCTACATGCACCACGCAGTTGTCCAGTCGGGCAGTTGCCAAGGCAGCGTGGGGAAGTGGAGATGCCCACGTCCCATCAAGTGCCATGCGTCGGCTCGGTCCGCATGCGATTGGGGACCCGTGGTGCTCCGCCTTTGCCCTTTGGCTTCGCCTCGAAGCTAAGTCCGAGCGCGCCTTGGGCCCGGGGGCTACTATCAGCGTTCTGGGAACCAGGGTACCCAGACCTGTCTGCATGCGGCCCATGGCATGGCTCCATCGACGGCCTGGTACGGCCCATCTACAAGATTGTCAAGATAAGACCCTTGTGAGAGGCCAAGCTTCGCGAGGCGGACGACGCCAAGACCTCCGTAGGGAGCGGCCTCCCCGGGCTGCTCCTGAGGAGCGGAGATTTCTATGCAGGTGCCCAACCTCGTGAGGTTGCGGTGATGCAAGCCATGACGACTAAGGCCAGGCGGGCGCCAGCGAGCGCAGAGGAGATTGCTTCCTCCTTGGTGCTAAGGAGGCAAGCGCGGGTGCGGGGCCCCGAGGAATCAGGCAAAGGTTTCCATTCCCGTGTAGCAAGACCAAGACCGCCAGGACGGCAAGACAGGTGTCATCATCGAGCCCACCGAAGTGTCATGACTAGAAGCTTTGCAGGCGAAGACCACCTTTCGTCAGGATAAGATGTACTACTTGTCCCCTTCCAAATTGTCCACTGTGGGATCCCTTCCCACCTACGCTTTGGGGGAAGAGGACCAGGGCCACTATAAGTATAGGCTAGCCACCGCCGTGGAAGGGGATCTCTCTCTCTCACTTCCGGGGCCGAACCTCTTCAACTCATATCTCCCTCAATGGAGCAGACCTCGCGAGGTTGTTCTTCCCTTATACTAGTTCATCCTCAGCCCCTCATGAGGCTAATCCACCACAAAGTAGGAGTAGGGTCTTACACCGCAAGGTGGCCTGAACCTGGGTAAACTACCGTGTCCATCTTCTTCTTTGTTCATCGAGCTAGGCCGTGGGGGTGACGAACTGGTTGGCTGAAGAGGTTGAGTTCTTAGCACACGCCCCAGAGTTCGAACCTTTCTTGGGTCTACAGAGCGCTGAATCCGACAGACATTAGTTTAAAATTGAATTTAAATTAATAAACTTTGGTAATTATATTGGATTTTTATTTGACTTTAGTTAAGCATTAATCATATTGAACTGACTTAGTCAAATAGGAAATCACTCATAATTCATTTTAATTTGGTAAGCTCAAACTTAGGGGAACCAAATCAATTATGAATTAATTCAATTTGAATTCAATAAGATGAACCCTAATTCAAATCCAAATTGAATTGGAAGCCAAACCAAGTTATCATTTTTTAGTTCAGACCTTAGTGTATTCAATCTCATGAAAGGATAACAAGTTCGAATTGTCATCAAACTTGGACATGAACTTGGCTACCCAAGAATTCATAGACCTTGACTCTAGTTGCAAGATTTATTTTGCAGAATCTGGCAACCACAACTTGGCATCACATACTCCATATGTGAAGAACCCTATTATTTGAAACTGCATGTGAACCCTTATGTCACATGTATTCCAATTAACAACCACTATGTTGTTTTCCAAACTCTTATGACTTGACATGACACATGATCTCAACACACAATGACACTGACACCATGCACAACACTTGTTATATATTTGGTTTTATTGTATGGTTGTTTATGATTTCTCTCTACTTACGATAGATTATACGTAGAGCAAAGAGTAACTTGATCAATATTGTGAGATTGAAGAATCGTCAATACCAAGCAAGTGGAACCTTTGATCATAACCTACGTTTTCATGCATTGTAGTTGTTTTCAACTAGGGAACCCCTATGTGATATTACTTTATGCTTGACAAAACCCAGTAGAAGGAATGTAGGTCAATTATACCCTGACCTTGTAACCGACAAGTAGTTGCTTAGCTGTTATAACATGGATTGGGATCACATTAAAAGGTTACTTACGGTTGACTACTTAAGTACTACTTAATTAATGATCGATCTGGGGAATGCCCCCATGTATCAAAGGGGTTGTACGAGTTCAAAGTTCAGTACATTCCATGTTTGACCGTGAGACAATATGGGCTCTCTCTGGACCAAGTAAGTTGTGGGAACCCTCCTAGGCTGACCAGCTGATGTAGATTTGCATGTAGGGAAACCAAACTGGGTCAGCCATTTGAGAGGGCTACTACTTCCCAAAAGTCTTCTCTTGATCTACCTAGCTACTTCACATGTGAAGTTTTAGTAGCAGGAAGGTGTGATCAGGAATCACGGGTAAAGTACACAAACCTCTATAGAGTGTATAAAACTGATCATGATTAGCCGTGTCCCTGGTTACGGACAACTTTTAAGCAACTCATCTGAGAATTATCAGCTTGATCTCATCATCTCTTCTAATAAAATCAATGGGTTGAGCCAAAGGGGAACATGGACCGACTCATATGCCTGGCGTGATACCAGGAGGATCTTCTGGTAGTGATTTAGGGTAGTCGTGTGACGCGGAGACCCACATGCTCAAATGCTTATATTTTGGACGGCGCGTGATGCAATCTGTCAAGGATTGTCGTGTCATACAATATGTACAACTATTAGAGTAGACCACTATTACAATGGTAGGAAAACTATTTTCATGTAAAGGAAAACCCAACTGCAACAAATGGCATGTTTATGCTCTAACTGGGTAATCTTGGTGAAGCTCGCCAAAACATTCAATGTATTGACCCTTGTGGCTGCAACATATCATGTAGCAAGTTTACCGCATCGAAGGAAAGGAACAAAGTAAGGTTATGACGCTATACTCAACTCTTGCATATGAGTGGATGGACTCAACAAGACTTAAACATTATCTCCGTTGCATGATTGTATTGTAAGCTAGTCCATGAGCTAAGCAGGTGTGTATTGCAAAGCACTGGATCTATGATGTAATACTATGACATGTGATGTATTCTTGGTAGTCGACCGTGCGTGTTAGCTATTGATCCAGGGACTGACACGGTAAGCGCAGAGATTCGAGCCCCTATCAGGGATCGGGTCGTGACATCATGTCCCAACCGACGATGGGCCTCCCCATCTTCGAAGGTGGCACATGCGTGTTGGTGCCGGAGGCTCTCCTAAGCAAGTTGGTTGTGCATGCATCTGTGACACTACTCCCCATGCCCGGGACAACTACTCCGACTCTGCCAAAGGCTTTTGCCGCCGCATTGGTCGTGACTGTCCTGGCCTTTTGCAAGGCCGACCAATCCATCGGTGGTCGTTTGGCTCGCGCTCGCTGCCTCCCAAGAACCAAGACAACTAATTCGGCACCAGTACCCGTTATCCCTTCTACCATGGTTGGAGCCATCGTCGACCAGCTGCAGCCCTCGCCAACATCAATCTGTCGTGCTATTGCTACTGGCGTTCCTCCACACCTTCCGCCCATTCCTAATCATAAGAAGTTGGATACGGACATGCCGACTCTGTCGTCATCTCCATTTGTGGGTTTGTGCCCGTCATGCGTCCTGCATGCATTCAGTTTGGAGCCGATGTCACCTTTGGCACCGGTGGTGGCACCTGCTGATCCGCCCGTCAGTGTCGCCCGAGGCGACAGGCCCCGGGTCGGGGAACTGGCAAGCGTCCTTCGACCGGGATGTGACTTTGGTGGTCCCGTGTGTGTGGCACGCCCACACCTCGTGCAGACCCTTCTGGAGTTCTGGTTGCTGGCACACCGTCATGAGGCCCCACCCACCGCCTTCCATGGTCCTCTGTCGTCATGCTTTCATCGCGCGGCCTACTCCCCCGAGGTGGTTGCAGGATCATTTACTTTTGATGCTTCTCTATAGGGCATCGCGCCCGGGAGTGTAGGGACCCAATCCAGTGCACGGGTTGCCTTTAATTCGGGCGTATCGCTCATTTCTGTCATGTAGAGCCCTGCGACGACTAGACTACGACGCCTTGGGGAGCTAGTCCACCTCCTACCCCACCACCTACATCCACCGATGATGCTACGCTGAATGACGTGCCTTTGCAGTATGTGTGCATGATGAGGGGCGAGTTGCTTTGCATTGAGCTTCACGGCTGCCTTGCTCGTGTTGGGAGTGTTTTTGTGAGAGTGGAGGCCGCTCTTGGCAAGCTCCAGGTTGTGCTCGTTGTGCCTTTGCTTCAGGTTGTTTTTGTTTCTACAGATGAAGGGGAAGTATTCCACTATGGAGGTTTCTCCCCACGTTCTAGATCTTACTCGTCGTCGTTGCCTGTGGTGACTTCTGTTTATGAGAGTGAAGTCATCGTCGAGGTCGTAGCTCAAGTGCTACAGATTATGCCTGAGCTGCGGGTGCCATGTGAGAAGCATACTTAACCTCTATTAATGGTGATTCCCAAGGAGATGGGCTCGCTAGGGGCCCTCACGGTGCCCACGATGCACCCACCACCGTCGTTGGATCTTAGCCAGCTATCGGTGTCTGTGAATGATGGGGTAATTGAGCAGGTGTGTTGGCACCTAATTCTAATGCTCTCTTTGCGAAAGAGCTTTATGATTTGCTCGCCAACTTGAAGGCAGCTAGCCCTAGATTTGGCAATCCTCCTGGCAGGAAAGGCTACCGGAGAAAAAACAAGAAGGTAGAGTAGTTTGTAAGGAGCAAAAACAAGAAGAATGATGCCAAGAAGGTGTCGGCGGAGCAAAAGGAAGAAGAATGATGCCAAAAAGGCGTTGGCGGCTGCTTAATGGGTGCTTCTTAGTCTTCTAGATTTTCTTCCAGGTTTGGCTTGACTTTCTCTATGTGTTTGTGGGTGCTCGTTGTCTAATTGAGATGTTTTTTGTTGAGCATGGGAGTTTGTGAGTTTGTGATTGTTGCGTGTTGGAAATGGTTGCCAGCCAGCCGTGTAGGCGTGTATAGTGCATGTGAGATGTTTGCATTGGTTTTCACATAGTTCTTTAATTGGCAATTCTTTTTTTCTCAATTAATCGATGAGGCAAATATTTTGCCTTCATTTTAGAAACGGTTTGGATAGATGCGACTATTGAGAAAAATAATAAAATGAAACAAACACTTATCATTTGCCTCCATTAAAAATTATTAAGTTAGATGCGTCTTTTGAAAGAATGAAACCATGCTCTCTTATATAGCTTGGCTACGAAGATTCCTGGGCCGACATGGGCCAATATGTCAGTGGACCAATGGCACCTGCAGTCCGATCAGATCTGTTTCCATATGAGTCCTCGGGACCCTATCATTGATTTTTTGAGAGTACGTAAAATGCGTACCATAGCTTTATAAAAGAGAAAACAATTATAAGACAACTAACACTTGCTGCGAACAACAAGCTTAGCACCAACTCCACATCCGGCTAGTCCAAAGACAGCCACCAACAACCACACAACTACAAAGCAAAAGAGCCTGCCCAACACCGAAAACCTTGCCGCGTCTCGACCGACAACGATCACCACCGAAGAGCAGCAACTTCCACCAAGCATCTCTTGTCGATGCACCATCCTCCCTTAATGCCTAAAGGAGATGGCAAGAGGATGGCAGGACCCGATCTGACCCGAGGAAGACGTCGTCTTGAAATCACCGCGAAGATCGTACATAACACCGACGTGAGCGATTACGTGCAGCGGCGAACACCGGAGGAGCGCAACATGGGACAACCAGACCATGTCTCTGGCACGATGCACCCAACAGAGGGACAATGTTGAAGACACTGCCATCGTGCCGATCCAGCACCAGATCAAGGCTTTCACCCGGAGACAATTGCCAACACCAAGCGAGCGAGGAAGATGGCGACACACTCGGCGACGCCTTCAAGGAGGGAAACGACACCCACGGGTGCCATCGCCGCCGGCCCGGCCACAACCGGGCAGGACTTTCATCCGTAATGCCACGCATCTCCGCACCTCCAGATATAGGCAGAACCGACCATGAAGTCTCGCACCGCCGTCACCGTAGCAACTTGCCATCGAAGCCGTGCAACCGAGGTCCTCCCGCACCCGCACTGCCGAGAGAACGCGACCAACAGCCACAAACCACTCAAACGAGGAGCCGCAGCAGCTAACCATGCCGTGCAAGGGCTGAATCCAGCACGACGGCCTTCACCCGCTCCAGGTGACTGCCGTGCAACGAACTCAACCCCAAGGCCAGATTGAATCTGAGGGAAATCCGATCTGGCCAGCACTTCCCTCCCCAAATCCGATCTGGGGGACCCTACCATTGTTAGAAAGAAATCTTTTGCGCTTGCATCTCTGCCCCTCTTCTTACTTAAACTACTCTACTCCTAGTTCAGTTCATAATAAGAGTATACCAAATCTGGTAACGAGTCATGACTGCTAAATTAATACCATAATCATAGCGCAGACTAACACATGATTTTGATTGGTTCATACGTCTGGTCTCCGTACAAGGAATGCGTACGCAGTTACGCAGTCAAATGAAGCCGCCGAGGGAGAGGCTGAGGGTGGCCTGAAGGTCGAGCCGCCAGAGGTAGCCGCCAGCGTCTAGCCGCCACACGTCGCACGGGGCCACGAGGGAACCTCGGCGAGGGCATGCGTACGGGACGCGCACCCGACAGGTGAAACCGGCACATGAGCCCCACGCCGGCACGGGGGCGCCATCCTTGGCGGCGAGCACCACCCGCACCTCGGAAGCAGCCGCCGATGGGGCCATGGTAGCGTCGGCGTCCTCCCTACCGGACACTGCCCGGTTGAAAGCCACGTTTGTCCACGTGACGCGGCCGCACTGGTCGGACACGAACGTTGGGGCCTCGTCGCCGCCGCAGGCCGCAGCATACGGCGCCTCGCCGTCGCGCCAGATGCTTGTAACGTCCTCAACCGTCACCCAGGACACCACTTGCCGCAGGGCCTGCGGCTGTCTGACAACGTGGGCAGACGCCAGATTCGCCACCGGCGCCGCCCCACCGAACCCCTCCTCTGCCGGCAGCGCAGGCATGAGCGGCAGGGTTGCAGGCAGGGGTGGAGGAGGCGACGAGTCGACGGACGTCATCCCCGACGAGGAGGACGACGGCGAGGACAAAGGCTTGTCCTGCACATAGTCCAACTTTTGCGTCGTCGGTGCAGCCACAGTGGCCGACTTCTTGGGCTTCGGTCCCCTCCTCCCAGTGCCCCCTGGCCCTGCAACCGCCTTCCGTTTCCCCTTCCCCTTCCCAGCCGGCACGGCCGGCATCGGCGCAGGCGACATCGCCGCCGGCTTTGGCGCGATGGGCCTAAACTTCAGCATGGCCCTTCCCATGTGCCACCCCTGGCCTGCCTGGGCGGCCCTCGGCGCCAAGCAGCACCCTCCCTTCCTCTCCATCATACACCACGCACCTCGGCGGAAGCAGAACAGAACGGCTGCGAGCCTGCGACTAGTCTCAGCTACACCGAGTGCTACTTTCTCGGCGCGGTGCGAGTAGACCACGGCGGCAAGCAGGTTGGTTTTATCAAGGACGCGCAAGGGACACGCGTCAGGGAGCACAGGTGTCGCGAGTGGGAGCGGGCTATGATTGGTCTCGCGACACCACCTGGCCCCCGACGGGCAGCGGCAGCACGTGAAAGGCCGCGACCCCATTGGGCGCGCTCGCCATGGCTGCCGTGGCACGCAAGCGGATTTAAATATCTACTCCCTCCATCTAGATGAGTAAGTCATCTTAGGTTGTGCACCGTGACCAAAAAAAAGGAAAAAACGAGAGAACTTAATGTTCATTTGCTAATTAATAGCATTGCATGCAATGAACTAGCCACTGCATGTCGTGTTTGGTAGTCTCAAGTCATTAAAAACATGTACACCCCACATCTCTTATTGATTGATATGTCAAGAAACAAAAAACGAGATAAAATTTAATGCACCGTGCTTAAGTGTTTTGGGATTATTTGGTTTTCATAAGATGACTTACACACTTAAACGGAGGGAGTACTAGGAGTACCAGACTGGCCAGTAAGAGAAGAGATTTGTACTAGCGCTAGCGCGACGTGTCGCTTGCTTGCTGCCCCATCCGTAGAACACAAGAGAGCGCAAAAGGCGTAATTCGCTTCGGCTACAAGTACAAGCACGCGCACCTCACTGAGAGGTGGGCCTGACGGAGCTATGAGGTCCACATGTCTGTGGGCCGAAGTTCAGGTTTTGCGTGTGTTGTTGCTGCGGGTAAAGGTGGCGGTGGTCGGGTGGGTAGAGTGGGGGTGAGGATTTTGGACCAATGGGAGTGCGTCCAGTGTGCAGCGCTTTATTGGTGGGGAGGGAACACGTAGAGCGGTCAGAGGGACCGTCTGGAAGATCAATGGCTCGTGGCCCCATAGCTGCTGCTTTATCTCAGGGAAAGGAACCGGGCACCAAATCTACTACTCCCTCCGTTCCAAAATAGATGACTCAACTTTATATTACTTTAGTACAAAGTTGAGTCATCTATTTTGAAATGGAGGGGGTACACAACATGGTCCAAGTCTCTAGACTAGTGAAAGTGAAGTTGTTGTACCGTGCGTGCGTTAGGCATACTCTCCAGTTGATGCATCGGCCTACCCTAGGTCGGTGCAAGCATTGCGACTTCCTACTTGCCAGCAAAATAAAAGCTACCTTGCCCTCGACCCATACGTTGCGGCCTATCACGCAACACTTAATATTTGCTCGGTTTTTCTTAATCAATAAAATAGGGATTGGGAAATAGTATTACTTACTCCTATCAAGGGGAGATACAAGGCTTCAGGACGGTGACTTCCAAAAGGGCATACATGAGACGGCAAGGGTAGTTCTGTAACTTTTAATCAGCACAAAGTCCTCATTGTAACAGCAGGCAAACAGCCCATTCTGTAACGAGTTACAAACTTGAGAAGCAGCATACAAGATACAACTAAGACAACCACAAATCGCAAACCTGCCTTTTGTTAGCTAGTACCTTCTTGTCATGTGGTTATCTGAACCATCATGTTCTCTATAAAATCTAGCAACAGAATGTAAAAGTCAACAAACAACAGTCACTATTTTACAAGTCATTTCCAGAGCTTGACAAGCCTGTCATGACTAACTGAGGCAACCTTGCCTGTTGCGCTCGATGCTGCTAGGGCTGCAATTAAACCGTCATGAGCATTGTTAAAGGTCATGGCATTCTTCTCCCTGATGTCCCAAAGTTCCAAGGACTGCACGGCAGAGTATAGCAACACACACTATCAGCATGCTCACTAAATGGAGTTTCTGCACTCAAGCTCAAATGCACCCTCATGAACAGTAAGCTTGAAAAAGCATTTCTACTGAGCTGGGTGTAAAAAACAAAATTGATGCTCCAAAAAGACTATTTTTTTAAAGCATTTTAGAGTGCTATTTTAAGATCGAGCCCAAATTCAATTAATTCTCTACTTACTTTTTCCTGTTCATAGGGGGCATTTGGGCTCGGGATTAAAAGGGCACTTTCGAAACTTACCTCGTAACAACCAATGACGAGCAAAGAAGGGTGAGCTGGATGGAAAACACATGTTTGAAACTTGTTCCCACTGCAGTTCAACTCATTCACAAATTCACCATCCTGCCCAGAAGTAAATGACCATATTCTGACAGCATCTTCACTAACAGAAGCGAGATAGTCACCCGCAGAGTCCCAACAAACTGACTGAATGTCCTTTGCATGACCCTGCATACATGAACAGAACTTCCCACTCAAAAATCCACCACCACCACTGGACCACAAGATACTTGCAACTTCTTTTTTGAGATGGAAGAAACATACAGCTTAACATAATTAAGGTTCATAAAATCCCTAGAGGAACTACCATTTGAATCATAATCTTTGATGCCTTTGATACATATAGGAGATGATTATTAGCAAAGAGGAACTTATTCTGGGTGCACTGGTCTGATCATGCAGTGTCTACCTAATGGACACTACCATGCTCGGTTTGTTCCCTAGCAGGTCATATGGAAACTCTTGGACCAAGGAACACAATTTTACAGAAAGGTGTAAACATATTTCGGTTTCAGCAAACCTACTGATTAAAGCCTCCTCCTAGTACCAAGTGCATATAGTGAACCTTCTTTGTCCACTGCTATCTTAGACAATTGGAATGCTTTTACTACTGGAGAAACTAAAGACATGGCACAGCATAACTTGCACAGTAATGACTTCTCCAACAGCTGATGAAAAACAGCCACGGTGCCCAAACAACTGCAGTTTGAGGCACTTTGGGCCAAAGAACCAGCTCCAGCAGAGGATGTATCTCTATTTGATGATGCAAAAAATTGTGGGCGGCCCAAAATTTCAGCCCCAAGTGCTGCCCAGAGCCCTCTAGCGGCGGCCCAATACCAAAACGCTGCGGTGGGAAGCTAACTGCCATGCTGAAACTTCCCCGTCGCCTGACCATCACCCGGTTCTGACATATTCTCGCCGCCGGTCCCACGACGGCCCCAGCCCCGGAGCCACCCCACCGCTCCTCGTCAGCCAAGACAACCGCCACAACCCCCGCCGCTGCCGCCGATTCCGGTCATTCCCCCCGCCCCCCTCCACCACCAGAGATGGTCACCGTCGCTTCACAGTTGGTCGCCGAGGTCGATTAGCGGCCGGGCGACCTTCAATCGAGCGGCCCGACCACCGCCAAGCTGCCAGACCCTTTCGGAGCTCTCGGCGCGCCACCGCTGGAGTTGGCCGCTGCCCCGGCTCCTGGTCTCCTGTCCTAGGCGGCCCGGCGACCGACTCAGCCCCGGCAGCCGTCAGATCCGCCTCCCCACCATTGGATCTCATGTTTCATTTGCTTTCCAATTTTTTGTCATCTGGAAAAGCAACAACAGCCACAATGCCAAAAAACCTTCTCTCTCCCTACCCTATAATCCTTTTTTGGAGATGCTCTTATGAGAAGGATGTAAATGCATTCTTAAATGCTCTCAACAAATTTTGTAGCTGATCTTTTGGTAACAAACCTGTAAAGGGCTTCTACAAGCATGCTGTGTCTCCCCATCAAGTATGTAGATAGCCTTCTCTGATGCAGCTGCTAGATATTTTCCTTTGCGGGGTTGAAATCTCATCTGAGTGGCACCTCCCTGCGAAGATAATAATATGAGAGAAAACCATCAAAAAAACAATTGTTTGAGCAGAAAATTGTGCTGTATGTGAAAATTAGAACTGAATAGGCAAATACCTTAAAAACCTTGACACAGGTCAGGCAGCTACCATTGTTAATGCTCCAACTGCGGACTTCCCCATCACTATCACAGGAGCAAATAATATCTTCTTTATTTGGATGAAAATCAAGTGACATCACAGATGCTGAATGACCCGTGAAAGTACGGAGCGAATAGTCAGTCTGCACAGTCAAATCAGTTAGTCACAACAAACTAAGATTGCAGCAGTTTCTAATGCAATATCTTCGTGCGAGAAATATATTGAAAGGAGGAAACAAATGCTAAGGAGTATTCAAAGGAGGAAACAAATGCTAAGGAGTATACATTGTCAGCATCCCAAACCCGTACGGTTTTGTCAAAGGAAGATGTAGCAAGGCGGGGCATGCTTGGGCTAAATCGAACATCAGTTATCAGAAACGAATGCTCTTCTAACGAGGATTTAGGCTTCAGGGGATCTGTACACCATAAAAGAACCTGCAGAGGGGCAGGTGTGTGATTGAAGGTTTTCTAACAATGGTAGAATATAGCTACTTCTGCATCAACAGCCACACCTTTTTATCATGACCACCAGTAGCAAGCAATTTGCCATCGGATGAGAAGTGGCAACAAACAACTTTACTTGCACTTGCACGTGCTTTTGCAACCTCAGCAAAGCCAAACCCTGCAACAAACAGATCTTGAGAAGATTGCAGCAATTGGACACCTTAAGAATTTATGATACTACTACTTTTGACACCTTTTTTCCTACTCTTAAACTAAAATTGATAAAGCCATGTGGCAAATAGTAACAGTTTCGAGTTTCTGGTCTGTTTTCTTTTGAGAATCAGACCAGGTTTTTGCTACCAGGAGAAGGGAATGGCCATGTTGATGGGGTCTATCTAAATAGAGAGGGACCTACAGGGCTGATTACTCAATCAGTCCATTGTGATGACAATCACACCCATATTAATTATCATTTCTAAATACAGATAACTGTCATCTGCCGGTATAATAAGGAATGACCCTAACAACAGCCCCTTTAAATACTACGACGACACGTTTTAAATCAGACTGGACTGAACGAAGAAGGATCTTTCCACACAAGAGTGGAAGGGATCCTTTATAAATAGTTCATAGCTCCAATCAAGCTTGCGCTGCTGTCTAGGATCGTTAGTGCTATAGTGGAGACACTTATCTCAAATAAGAATGGTTGGCAGTTGGCACATTCCCTTTCTGGTGGTAGTCATTGAGGATCTCAATAACAGGGATCGCAAAAACGTGTCAATAATGACAACGCTGGGCGAGAAGGCTGAAGAAGAAAAACCTGTAGATTTGAATGTCACTTCCTTTGCTAAGATAGCTAGATTTGAATGTCCATAAGGTATAGCTGCAAGCAAGCAGGAGCTCCCTTACATGGAGCAAGGAATAAATATGTAAGACATTTCTTACGGAGAGGATTGCATAGTTCCCTAAAGTGGTATGATCATATCACAGGTCCCTATCCTGCACACCTTTGCAAGTTATATCATAATCGCATTTAATTTCAAGATTAGACGACAGCTTTAGGATCTAACTAGTTTAAGACCTGCGCTTTGCTGCGGACAAGTTTATTTTAAAATGCGTGTATATGAAATTTGAATATATTTTTAAGCAGAGTCACAAATTTCAATCACTGTTTAAGTGCATAAACAAATGAAAATGTTAAACTTTGGCACAGCTAAGGCAATTTCAGTGGTAGCATCTTTCGTGAAGTTACAACCAGAATTTTGCGACGTGTTAATCTTACAATCATTGTGCTTCTTTTGATTCTTTCCTAATATCTTTCCACGAAGAGGTATCATTTTACCAAGAGAAACGCCTCTCCACGAAGGGACATCTTTTCATCAATGGTCGTGTCCCATGAGTAGATGTATTTTAAACAAGGGACATCTTCACCAACAAATGTGTCTTTTAGTCAAAGGACACATTGTTCGTCGGCCCCAACCGCTAAGATCTAACTGACTTGATTAATTCTCGATATAATCCGATGACTGTTCTTTTTAAAGTGATGTGGCTTAACGCAGATGCTGCATTAGGAGTCAGTTTTAGAATAAAGAGATGCAGAAAATACTCTCCCCCTTCCCATATGGAACCAAGGCCCCATGACTTTATCAATGGTGACATTGTTGAGATGTAGCCACGGGGCACAACTACTTCTGTGCACCGCACCTTGGACCTTGATCAAGGACATGCAACAGCAAGCAAACCAAAAGAGGGGTGCTTTTAGGAAACAGTACTGTATTATGAAGCTTAGGATTAATAAAGGAATCTAGATTATTAGGAGCCCATATTGTTGTAGGGAAGGAAAAGGGCCTTAGCATCCAACTATATAAGGATGCCATGTATGTTTGAGGCAAGCAAGAACAAGCAATTTAAACTCTGCCAGTTATTCTCTCGACTCAACCTATGTCTACACAATACCTAGCAGCCACGCCATCTGGCTATCTTTAGCACTGTGGTTCTTAGAATAAGGATTGTGGACAATGTACCCAAAATAGGCATGCGATCAGCAATGAGGGCTATTTATCAAGCTACATTACCTCGGTCACAAGTAACAGAATACACAGATTGAACTTGACAAGGACCAGTTATCAGCAGGACTAAAAAGCATACCTTTACTAGCATCCATGCAGCGTCCCAAGGTATCCCTGGGATCCATGTCATCCTGTGACAGAAAAGATTCAACATTTTCATCCAATCCTTCTTCCAGCAAACGGTCCACATCACCCTGTAATGAAGCATTTTTATTATTATACTGCCCAAAAAAAAAGAAAATTTTGATCGAACATAAGAATACCAGTGGGTTCGCGGTAGATGTCAAGCTTCCAGTGCCATCAGAGCCAAACATTACCAAGGGTTTTGCTGAAACACCATTCTGCTGAAGTTGTGGTACTGGCATCGGATCTCCTGGTGTATGAGTGGAAGGTGTCGAGGGTGCAGAACCTGGAGATGGGCCAGCAGTATTTCCAGTTCCTGAACTATTAGCTCTACCCGAGGAAGAGCCAGGCTTCTTTCTTTTCTTCGTTAACTGAACAACAAATAGTATTGTTTGTGTAAATGAACAACTGAGGTCTAGTGTATCGGTCACTTCACTAATCTAAAGCAGTGGGAGGCAAAAATGAAACGACGGTTTTTGAAAGTTAACCGGAGAGAGACCGGTAGCCTATAACCAAGAGGTTACCGCCAGTCTCCTATGATCCATTCCAGTTTGCTATATTTTCTTTACACATTTTCTTGTCGAAGTACTGTATTTCTCTTGTGTTATATGAACACTAATATCAAGTTACATCTTTACTAGTCTGAAAGCACCACTTTCCGGACTGATATACTTTTACAGTATTCTTTGCTCTGCACTACATCTTTACTAGTCTGAAAGCACCACTTTCCAGACTGATATAATTTTACCAGTCTGGTGAGGTCTAGCTGGTTCGTCATTTTTTAGTCACTGCTGGGAAGTAGATCTAAAACCGTCAACAACAACAAAAAATGGAAGATCAGGAGTAACAGTAAGGGAGACAAGGAGCAGTAACAGCTCAGTCAATTTAGTGCTATAGACAAATGAACTGTAGTGCCGAGCAAAGAATACAATTGTATGTTTTTATAAACCCTAGAAGATGGGTCATGGAGCTAGACACAGTGGTGTAGGCATGGCCAGATCATGTACCACAGCAAACTTAGCTCAGTTATTGCTAATATTATATTGTGTGAAAATGCATTATTTGGCAGGAAGATTTGAACGAAAGTTATCAGCACATTCAGATCTTATGTATACTATAAACAGGAGGACTTTAGGTTTAATGATTAATGCAAAATAACCATAAAAGGCATTTGTGTGCTGCAAAAGTTTACTTGATCAGTGGCCCCAAAAGAATTCGGCATGCCCCCATCAACAGGCATATTTCCAGTTCCTGGCTTTTCTTGTTGGAGAAGCTGATTTGAGCTTTGAGACTGCTGACTGGAGACAGCCTGATGGTGCTGCTGTTGGCTATTGCTTTGTTGTTGTAATAGTTGTTGCTGTTGCTGCTGGTGGTGGTGTGCATTAGCAATTTTCTTCTACTAAACAGAAAATTCTACATAAGAACATGGCAGCAGAAAAAAAAAGGCTAGAAGAATAACCCAAAGACATCTCTACAATTTGAATCATCAAAGACAAATGTAACATAAAATTAGGTCATCTTATATCAACAGGGAAGCATAATACATATATGACTATATGAGTGGAATAAAACAGAGTTGGAAGATAGAAAACTGCAAAATCAATACCATAAAAGTATAAATCCAGGAGCTAGAAAAAATTATGAACATTATAAGTTGTCTTTGCACTATTAAAACATTGGCCTTACCATGCCAAGCACCTTATGGGCAATTAGATGTTTAGGCAGTCAGGTAAAATGGCGAATATAAAATAACTCACATTCATTGTTTTGTCATTACAGAAAATGCCAGAATATGATATCAGGCAACAAAAATACATTATGAACAGATTGAGATGATGACATTTTGCCATGATGTTCTATCTTCTATGATCGAACCCCCCATCTATCATGGAACAGGAGTTGCCTTACCTCATATAATAAGCACTTGACACAATTAAAAAATGAAGATAAAATTTCACCAAAGAGAAAATTCAAACCTGCTAGTGGAGAAAATACAAGAAAATGAACACTCGGTTAAAAATGAAAAGGTCTACCTTTATTAGCATGTCTATATCACCACCACTTTGACTAGGAGAGCCAATATTTGGGATGATATCTCCACCGCTTGTTGTCTGCCCATCCCGCCCAAGAACTACATTTCTGTTGTTAAACATCATCCTCAATCTTCTGCTGTCAACATCACTAGATGTTGGGGATGCCATATTTTGCTGCGCCTGCAAGGCAAGCTGCTGCTGTTGTTGTGGAGTCAGAAATTGGATCTGTTGTTGCAATTGATGTTGATTCTGCATGAATGACTTCTGCTGTAGAATTCCAGACCGAAGTTGCTCAAGTCCCTGCTGAAATAAACAAGCAGAATGCATGTCAAAACAAGGTTAAAATTTAGCACCCTTACTAGCAGATGTCAAATCACATATTTGCTATTTGACATTATATTGGAAAAGAAATACTCCCTCCGTTCCATAATGTAGTGCGATATAGATTTTTTGAAAAGTCAAACTTTGCAAACTTTGACCAAGTTTATAAAGAAACTATTTATATCTACAATACCAAATATATAAAATATGAAACTACATCTTATGATGAATCTAATGGTATATGTTTGGCATTCTAGATGTAAATGTTTTTCACCACAAACTTGGTCAAAATTTGTGAGGTTTGACTTTCCGAAAAAACTATATGCCCAACATTATGAAACAGAAAATATATATATGCCCAACACTATGAAACAGAGGGAGTACAAAACTAGCCTTTGTTCCACAAATTGCTGGCAATGACATTGTCTGTGATACCACTATATATTAACTCTATGTAAACCACACAAAATTACTTACGTACAGGGGTCAGAGAGAGCCATAGACAAGGTCCGAGATATGATAGCATAAAGGTGAGATGCGCTAGGGCAATATCAAATTGTGCAAATCAACAGAAGAAAGAACAGACGTGGTCATAATGTACCAGGTAAACACAAAACAGATCAACGCAAATTTAGATGCTCCCCTTGGTCAGTAAAGTACTGCAAAAAATACTATGCTATTACCAACCATGGCAAGTGTGTGTGTCCCATAAAATAATTGTCAGGTTTCGTCAATGTAGGGGAATTCAGTCTAAGCTGAATCAATACTGAATAGAAGGACATTAATCATAAGTGGAGTGTACGTAACTAGGATTCAAGTTGGGGCCCTTGCAGTTTTTGACTGGTTACTGACGTAACTGGAAAAAAATCTCCTTTTCAATTTTAAAAAAGATGAATTAAACTCAGACACTTAATACAGAAACCCCTTAGGCTTAAAATCTCCCGCAACAAATTTGAACCCTGAATACAACAGTGATGAAGCACAAAATAGTAAATGTTTAGTCATAAACTAAACCCTTACTGTGAGTGGCCATCCTTTGAGAGTCAAATTATTGGCAGCTTGATTAGATCCTGTTAAGAATGCATCTAAATTAGCCTCACAAAACTGGTCACTCAACTAAGATAAATACAAAATTGGAAATAAGAATAGTGGGAAAAATGAAAAAAAATGACGTGAGTAGTGGAGAATAGTAATTCATTGGAGAAGAATAAAAATATTACCTTGTTGACCCATGAATGACCCCTCAGGACCAGCAGCTCTAGGTGTCAAAATGGGATTTATCTCTGTCTTGATACTCTGCTAAAAGAACACATAAATAGTATTTTCTTGTTTCAGCTGGGTATAGTTAGGGCTGACAGATAATAGATAAATCAGGAAGACTCAAGGGACTAACCTGAGCATGCCCTGGAAGTTGGGGACTTCTACCCTGAATTTGTTGCATAGTGCCCGACAAACCACCAATGGAACCATGCAAAATTTGCCTATATAGGGGGCAAATGTTTAACATATTAAGAAAAAAATACGGAATAAAATATATCATTCAATCTGACTAATAAAGAAACAGTATGTCCTTCCATATAGGGATGAAAACGGAACAGAAACGGACAGAACTGGGTGCTACCACATTTGTTTTCATATTTTTTTGCGGAAGCGGAAACAAATACAGAAACCCCGGAAATGAATATGGAAACAGTTACTAGCAGGAACAAACACAGAGCAAATACGCAGTGGATGCGGCAACAAAAGCAAGTGTTGCTCGGAACTTAAACACACTTTAACCATAAAATTGATCAATTGTTAATATAGCTACAGAGTAATATGATTAGGTTAGTGAATTAGCATAGTATTGTAGTAGTACTGGACAATTGCGTATAGGGTCTATTTGAGTACGTGCGTGGTAGTAGAAGTTGGGCCTCACATGGGCCATTCTACTCACTGTGTCATTGTGTGTTGTTTGGTGGCTGAGCTACAAAACAGCCTTAGGCCCATAGTAAGAACGGAAATTCTATATTCACGGAAACGGAGAGTTCCGTTTCCATGTCTGTTCCGTCGGAAAATGCCATTCTGTTTTTGTTTCCGTTTCCGCATAAAAAATTATGTTCCCGTTTCCGTTTTGCAAATTCCCATTTCCATATTTCCTCTCCTTTTCAGATTTTCCTCCGCAAAAGCGGAAAGTTTTCACTCCATTTTCATCCCTACATTCATAGGGCGTACGCATCTACACTCCATACACATTGAAAACCTTACAATTGATGCACGTCCAGGATTATTGACATCTCTAGGCTCTAAGGAGAAGGCAGCAAGGATAGCCAGCCACACCAGCAGGTGTAAGTGTGGCATTTGAATGATGATTTTGTTACTTTTAACAAGAATGCTAAAATGTCATCAGCTACTTCTGTATGCAGAACATTTTTTGTTAAAGCACTTCATAATTTACAAGTTCAGCGAGTACCCTGAGGATTGTCCACTTGCAGCTGCTTTCAGTGATGTTTCATTTGGATCAAGTAGTTGCCCAGCATTTTCTCCATACCTTTGCTGCAACCGAAAGTTTCAATGTCATAACGAGTAATAACAAATGAACTTATTTTTCTTTTGAGGAAAACATAAATGAAAACCTTTGAGGAGTCAACTAAGAGAATTTAGAACAATGGATGTAGCTACAGTGATACCTTCATAGATGCGTCTTCCAACGAGTCTCTCTGGGAAGGCAACTTTAACCTCTCCTCATACATTTTGGTCGCCATAACATTTGCAGTACTTTGGTTTTGTCGCATTAAAGGATTGTTTCCAGAAAGTCCACTTGAAGTACCATTAAGAAGATAAGAATCATCTCTACGCTGCTGCTGCTGCTGTTGCTGCTGCTGCTGTTGCTGCTGCTGCTGCTGCTGCTGCTGCTGATGTTGGTGCTGCTGCTGCTGATGTTGCTGCTGCTGCTGTTGTGCGGCTCTTTGTAACAACATTTGTTGCATTTGTATATGCTGTGGTTGCTGCTGCCGCTGTTGAGGTAACTGCTGCTGTTGGTCCCGGGCTTTCATGAGCTGCGTCTGAAAAGAGAGCAGCACATTCTAGCTGAGTTAGAACTACCAATCCAGGACAAAAGATGCCCCAGAATCACAGCTATTGATGCAAAAGCAACACAAATAAAATTATGATTTTCTAATGCAATTAATTAGATCAATATGCAACAAAGTGCCCTTGACAAGCGAAAACATAGAAAACAACAATGTATTATTAATATGTAAAATAAAACATATGTGATGACAGCGGAATTTCCCAGCTATAGTGGATGTAACACATGTAACAAGAAGTTTAAGAACTAAGAACTTGTTTAGTTTGTCAGAAGTAATGGAAAGGTAAACATGGTGGAATAACAGTATCACACTGTTAATGTAAATGGAATGGAATGGAATGGAAGAAAGTTCAATCTTGTTCGGTTACCATGAAATATGACGTTAACTAATTGCAAAGCTAGGTCTGTGTTCTTTAACCTGTAGGATGCAACTAGGAAGAACATCCACAAATGGAATTCAAACCACCAAACAACGAAGGATACAAATTGGTATTTTGAATCATTTACGTCCAGCACCAATTTACAAAAATTTCAATGATTAGAAGGGATTTCATCTGTGGAAAAAAATAGCACGTGGAAGAACAAAAATTGCATCAGCCCTCACAAGACATAGCAGATTAGAAAAAATCAATCTAGAGCGCATCAATCAAAACCCAAAAGATCTCCTCAGTGGCAGCCCAGCCACGATTTCACGTCTCCACCATGCCTCGACCAAAACTCTGGCGTCGCTAAGATCCAATTGCATGAGATGGGGGTCATGGAGAATGAATCAGGTCTGGCAGTTTGACGGAAGGGAAGAATGACGCGACTGGTTTGTGGCGACGGTGGCGCCCTCTAGCGAGGGGAGATCGTGGAGAATACATCGTGGTCTCCTGGGGATAAACTCGTATGGGAGATTTTCCTTTTTTTTCTTACAGGAGCTCATATGCGATTACACCGGATCTCGGGCGGAAACGGAATTCCACTAGGTCGGAAACTGATACTGCGGCAACTGATTATGACCCAGTCAAAACAAACACCGGTGTAAATGGATCACCTCCTAAGTGTTATTTAAAGGCAATAGAAAATGAATTGTGGTAAACAAAAAGGACCTCACAGGCCTTGCAAGTAAAATTGGTTACTGACTCATGAACCAAACACCTTTTAAGTGTCATTTAGCAGTAACAGCAAACAAATTGTAGTAAACCAAAGGACCTCCCAGGCCCTGCAGACTAAAATTAGTGACATTTTACATCAGATTACAGGTCACAAAGGATTTTTATTACATTATAATAAGGATAATCAAATGCATAACTGTTTACCTCAATATATGACGCTGCAACATCTGAATGCTTCTCGTTTGTTCTTGCTATGAATATATCCCAAAAAACTGACCACCACTCAAAAAGAAACCCACCAGGTGCATCAATTGCTGCATGGAAGCACAGCTAAAAAGTGAGCAATAGTTTTCACAAACAAAATGTTTAAAGGGAAAGGTTGCAAAAACCAAGACATAAGTAGCTAAACTTGCTGAGAAGCACATACCAACTGGATCTGAAGAAACCTTCCCTTCTGATTGGAAGGCCTTTGCAGTTGCCTGCAAATTTCTCTTCATAAAATAGTCGTATATGTAAACATCGAGCCTGTTTCAGCAAGCAGTTAAACATTAGTCCTTAGGGGGAAGGTTAAATGCACTAAGACATACTCCCTCCGTCCGGAATTACTTGTAGCAGAAATGGATAAAAACGGATGTATCTAGAACTAAAATACGTCTAGATACATCCATTTCTCCGACAAGTATTTCTGGACAGAGGGGGTAGAATTCTTCAACCACAAGTACGATACCATTCAAAAGACCCGCAACCAGTATGGTGAATAACCAGCTTGGGCATAAAACATTAAGACTTGAATGGCACATTTATGCTGCATCAATGTATATTCATTTTGTTTCTTCAACTTTTATTTTATCACTAGCACATCGTCACCTAGAGTGATCTTATGTACGACAAATGCTTAGGTTTGCTAGTGCACGTTTCCGTGAAACACTGAAAAATCATGAAAAGTATTAGTAGGTCTAGTTCCCAGAAGCAGAATGAGATATTTCACCTCCTTCCTCGTACAAGAAATGTTGAAACTCAGATGTGAGTTCAAATCTAGTCATCGATGTGTAAGGAATCAACTTATTCGCTGGTACTTCCCTCCATACTATCCTCCTGAAGAAGATTACAGCGGCCCATGAACCAAATCGAACTCCCTTCTCTTATATCCATATATAATGGATAGGTCAACTATTACTACCGGTATTTCAAATCTGATGGACAAGTTATCCTGCTGTTCTCAAATCCCCAAATCACTTTTCTGATATTTGAGAGATCACCACGACAGATTATCACTGAAGAGCTATGTAGTCAAAACACTAGGTCCTTCAACTGGTAAAACAAAGCTCAAACCAAACCCGCAAAAAAAAAAAAACTCCTGAAACCCTAGCGGCCAAACGCGCCACCACCGCACCACGGGTCTCCTCTCCACTACTTCAGTTTAAACTTCGTAGCCCCTCCCGTGATTTTTGCTCAAATAATCTCCAGATTAAGCAACAACAACGTTGCCCAGCCAAAACATGCCGCGAATCAACAGAATGAATACGAAAGAAACAAAATCCTCACATCTTGTCAGCCTCCCAGTTCGTCTGCGACATGGCCACCGCAGCTCGCCGACCGGCCTCCCTTCCCCCGAAGCGCCGCCCACGAGAAAAGTTAGCTCTGGCTACGCCTGGGCCGCCGCGGCCACCGACGTCTACGCAGCCGCTGTGCAGCGGGTGGACGGGCGAGTTGCTCGAGACGAGGAGAGGCGGAAGGGAGGAACCCGAGGCGAAACCTAGAAGCAGCTCGGTTGGGAGGAAAGGTGAGGCGAGGCGGCGGCGAGAGATGTGAGAACAGATTGGAGTTTGCAGTTGCAAAAGCGCGAGGAGGGTGTGCAGGGGAGAACTGGATAGGAAGGGGAGAAGAAAGAGAAGGTATAGAAGCGCAACGGGACCCACGGATTTCCCACCTTCTTTTTTCCATATATATAAATGTAATGTATATTTTATCAAGATGGCTTACCACATGTGCCATCATGTGATGTTTGTACACTTTTGCTATGTATATAATTATTTTTCAAATGACCCAGGGATGCTTGGGGGACTAGAACACGGCAATGCTTAATGGACCATGGTTGTTTAGAAATCGGACAATGTTCTTGATGGAATATGACGGTTTCATGAACCCTAGATCGGTGTCTTTGAGAGAAAAAATGTTGTATGGCAAGAGTATTAAAGTTGCCGGATAATTATTTGAATGATGTGGTGATCAAGAGAATGTGTAGAAAGATGGGAGAGATCCTGAAAGTGCAAAGTCAGCTTCACACAAGTTATGTTGGACCCTTGTTCATGTGAAAGTAAATCTTGATGTGAATAAAAAATTGGAAAGATTTGTTTCAACTACTAGGGCTAGGAAAAACGACTGTACCAAGTAAAATACGAGAAGCAACCAGTTTTTTGCAACCAGTATGGACTTATAGGTCATTGATATAAGGAATGTGGAACAGGATAACACGCTGTGCCCAAGTTTGAATAAGGGGAATTTATTTTAACTGGTGAACGGAGAAATCGGGATGGTGGTCGTGGTTCTAGAAGGGGTAAAAGAAGCGGAAGGGGAGGTGCTCCTTTTGGCAGGGGGGTTGGAAGAGGAGGTGTTCTACATGGGAATTGGAATAGTAACAGAGAAGAGGATATAACCTATGATGGTCAAGGTAGCTGGAGATGGAATGCAACATTTGGATACAAAGAACCTCAAAATCTTTTGACGGGACATGCGAAAAAGAATGACCATCATGAGGATATTAACATGACTGATATAGTTCCTTTGGCGAGGAAGAGGTTGGCTATGAACTCTAACTCGAGGGTCAAAGAAGCGCAAAGCTTGGTTGGAGCTTTAATCCCAGTGGATGTGTCATCAAAGGTCGCAAAATAGTGGACTTATTTGGTGGGAATATGGATCAGAGACGGCTTCAACTCCTCAAAAAAGTGCAAAAGAAAATAAACGAAAGGGGTTTGATGGTCTAGCTATTGATAGTATGGTTTCAAATGTCAATGCTCCAGGATCGGTGATACCACGTGAAGGGGAGGTGAGGGAGAAAAAGGAAAATAAAACTTATATCGGTGGCCTTCAAGATGGCAATTGTTCAGGAACAATGAAAATCCTAAGCTATAGTTGTCGGGGGGCTTTTGAGGGACTTGGTTCTAAGGGCATTTCTGGATATTAAATGGCTACAAGGCCCGAATATTGTGTTCGCGTCTAAACTCATTTGGATGATTGGGCTACGGAAGTGATCGAAGACGTATGAAGATAGATCATAAGGAAGTGGTGTGTAGTAATGGTAGGAGTGGCAGCTTGCTCTTGCTTTAGAAGAATGAGGCTATGGTTACCCTCGGATAGAAAACAAACTTTTCATAGATGTGTACGTTGGAATAAGGGCAGGCCGGTGAATGTAGCTCCCGCTTGCATAGGGTCTGGGGGTCCGATGGGTCAGAATAATGTTTGGAGGATGATAGGTTTGTATGGAGAGACAAAATGGGAAAACAAACATGAAGCATGGGCTTGTCTTCGATATCTGCATGTAGTCAATAACCTTCCTTGGTTGGTAATTGGTGATATGAATGAATTTTTATTTGCTTTGCAGAAAGGAGGAGGAAACCCATGGCTGCATCAATACATGCAAGCTTTTATGGTGGCGATAGCAGATTGTGAACTGTTAGGTTTTGAGTACACTTGAGATAAGTTCACATGGCATAGAGGTCTTATTAAGGGAGCAACTAGATCGGACACTAGTTAATGAGGAGTGGAGGGATAAATTCCCAGAAGCAACTCTCTCACACCTGGGTTATGCAAAGTTGGATAATAGGCCCTTACTTATGAATACAAAGGCCCAAATAACCCAAGAAGGATGCAAACCAAGGGTATTGAGGTTTGAGGCTAAATGGCTAAAGGAAGCCCGTTTTAAGGAAATGGTCCAAGGGGCCCCGGGATGGCAGGAAATAGAGTTCAAACCAATAATTTGGCAGGCAATTTGGTTGTTTTCACAAACAGTTACATCAGTGAGACATAAGGGTCCTGAGAAGCACAAAAGGCGGATTAAGGCGAGCTCGGCGAGGATTAGAAGTTGTCACACGACAACCACTAAATGATTCAAATCTTGCAAAGCAAAGAGGGACGGTAGAGTAGATTGAGAAACTATTGCAGTAGGAGGAGATGTGCCATCTCCAAAGAAGCTACATGGACTGGATGAAGTTTGGTGACAGGAATACTTCTTTTTCCACCAATCTGTCACAACGAGAAAATAGAGAAAAAAATTAAAAGGCTTAGGATAATCTAGGTAAGTTGCATGAAGGTATTGCATATTTGAATCCACTTGTTTCAGAGCTACTAAATTTGATGAGATAGATCCTGCATTATTGGACAAAGTGGTGTCCCGGGTGAACGAACATACAAATGGGTCTCTGTCAAAACCTTTGGTTGAAGAGCTAAGAGAAGCCTTATTTTCTATATGAGACATGGAAGCTCTGGGGGTTGATGGTTTGCATGTTATATTTATCAAAAAATGTTGGCACATCCTAGGCGATTCAATCATAGGAGAGGTTCTTGGTGTTGTGAATAATAAATTCCTGAGGGGTGGAACATATAGTTATTGAGCTCATTCCAGAAGTTGTGAATCCAGAATGTATCACACAATATAGGCCAATCAACCTATGTACAACCCTTTACAAAGATAATTTCAAAGATGATCACCCTTAGACTGAAGCATGTCCTTGATGATATACTTTCCCATGTGCAAAGTGTTTATATTACAGGCAAGTTAACTACTAACAGTATCTTGTTAGCTTATGAATATATCCATACATTAAAGCATAATAAGTCGGGAAAATAGTACAGTGAAACTAGACATGCATAAGGCGTGTGATAGAGTTGAATAGAGGTTCCTAGAAAAAATGATGTTGAGATTGGGTTTTCATGGTGACTCTGTTGGTATGATTATGGCATGTAATACTTCGGTGAAGTATAAAGTTCACTTTAATGACCAAGAACACAAAAGATTCCATTCCTAAAAGGGGGCTCCGGCAAGGGGACCCCTTATCACCTTATTTGTTTCATTTGTGCACGTGAGATTTTTCAAGTTTATTGGCTCATAGAGGGAAGGTTGGTAGGATTATGGGAGTTAAGGTGTGCACAAATGCATCATAAGGGTCACACTTACTTTTTATTGATGATTCATTAATTCTTGTGAAGGATGACTTGAATAATGTAACCTCATTGTGACAGTTTTTTGATGAATATTGTGCAAACTCGGGACAATTGGTAAGCGAAGCAAAGTGTAGCATATTTTTAGTCTATATTTGAAGGTGGAAGACAGAGATTTGTTCATAATTGGATATTATGTCAGAATCCTTATCATATAAATATATTGGTTTACTATAAATGGTTGGTGTAGATAGATCTAATAGCTTCATACATTTTCTTGAAAGGGTGGTGGCTAGATTAAAGGGATGGGAGGAAAAAATGTTAGCAATGGGAGGAAGAAATCTTGTTGAAAGCGGTCATTCAATCAATTCCGGTCTTTACTATGGCCGTGCTCAAGATTCCATGCGAAGTAATAAGGCTATCACATATGATATGTCTGCCTTTCTTCAACACGCACTTCTATTATTGTCTCATGAGCATTAACTTGTCTAAAAGTAAAATCCCCTGCCTCTCTTCCCTGAATGAACGTTTCAGACACCTCATCGATCATAGCCATGTGTTCGTTCCAAACTCTTAGGTCATCATTAAACCCAGAGTCCTCTGTTTGTATCCCATCTATCATTGATGGTCCATCATATCCTGTGAACTGCCTGTAGCTAAAACCTTGATAAGCTGGTGGAATTGGGGGAAGTTCAGGCCATACCCTCCAACCTTGTTGAGGTGGTGGTGGCGGTGGTGCTGCCTCCCAGGCATTTGCTGCATTTTGAAGATGCCACACATGTGCATTATGTTGTTTCTGTTGCATTGCATTCAGAGACGACAATTGTTCTGGATGTGGTGACACACCCATGGGCGGCGGCGCTTCTTCATTACCCTCTAGACCAGGACTCGGGTTTCTTCCGTTCACTCCTAAAATTGGTTAGAATAGGGATGAGTATGCATTGGAGACTATTTGGAAGAGATTTGCTATAAGGGTTTGCAGGTTGCTCTGAATGAGATGGTGGGGCTGCATGTTTTACTAAATTCTCTTTCTCACCATTCACTCCTGGGACCAATACCATACACCTCGCACCTGAAACTTGGACTGTCTGCATTGATTATGTTAGTGAAAGTCTAAATAACCTGCTGCCAAGTTTCTCTCAGGGAGATATGGCAATGGAGGACATGCTTACTTCTAAATCTGCTTCCTCCCAGGTTATGCAACAAGACATGATGGACCTGGACATTGCCACTTATAGGAAAAGACGTTGCAAGGCTACTCTTCTAAATGTGTCCAAGGTTAGGCGCAGCGTTAGAGCCACTAGATACATGGGATTCAAAGCACTGTCTATGGCAGAGCTGAAGAAGAAAACCTCGCATGTTTAACCAAGGTGTGTCCCCGAACTTCTGGTGAAGCAGCAGCAGCAGCTTGACACAACAAACCAGTTGAAGAACATCAGGTACCCCCTCTGACCCCGATTGAGACGATGTAGTACCTGGGTACAAATGCTTGTGTCGTGCCACAAGAAGAAATCACCAAGGAAAAGCTCCTGGCCCCTCTCAAGAACAAGGGGAAGCGCCCGACTATGGCTCGATGAAGATTAATTGTCTTCCTATCTTTTATTTTTGTGTTCCGCACTTTAATTTGTTGTGAACCTTAATGTCGTCGCTTTTGTGAAACATTATATGCTGGAGCGTGCGCGTCTGAACTCCGATACCAAGTGTGATGCGCTTCGCAATAAAATAAATGAAGAAAACTACTCGATTGTCTGTCTGCAAGAAGCAAAAAAAAGATGATTTTGATCACTCTTTCATTAAAAAATGTTGTCCTAGGAGATTCGATAAATTTGAATTTGTTCCTTTTGGGGGTGCTTCGGGTGGTCTCATAATTATTTGGTGTAGTAGTCAATTTATGGGTCGGGTTGTACATAAACTTCCTTTTGCTCTTACAATTAAAATGACATCAGTGCAATCTAATATATCTTGGTCGATTACAAATATATTGGGGCCTTGTGATGGGCTAGACAGAGGCAATTTTACAGAGTGGATGGAAAGCTTAAATATTGAATTAAATGACCTTTGTCTTTTCATGGGGGACTTTAACTTTATATGGCCCTTGGACATTAGGAATTTGCCATGTGGAAATATTGATGATATTATCAAATTCAATGGAATTATCAGTGCATTGGCTCTGCTGGAGATACGAGTCAAAGGAAGAAAATATACGTGGAGTAACCTGCACAAACACCACTGCTGGAGCAATTGGACTGGTTTTTCTCGTCGCCTGAATGGATTTCAAAGTTTCCAAACACAGCGGTAAAGCCCCTAGCACGCCCTATCTTGGATCATGTACCCTGTGTATTATCTATTGAAATGGTCATTTCTAGATCCAAACTATTTTGTTTTGAAAATTTCTGGCCCTCTCACCCTGGTTTCATGCAAGTCGTACAAAACTCTTGGAATGCACCAATCAAAGCTTCTTCTAGTGCTACTAGAATATCTGCCAAATTAAAAAGACTCTGATATGCTCTAAAGGAGTGGAGCAAATCTATCTCCAAACTTAAACTGCTCATTGAGAATTGTAACAAGATTTTGTTGCAGTTAGACAACCTTGAAGAGCTTTGGCAACTCACTCTGAAACCAAATTTAGAAACACTTTAAAGTCACACCTTTTAAGGCTTTTAAGATACCAAAGTGATTATTGGAAAAAAAAAGATGTACTTTTCACTGGGCAGTTCAAGGTGAGGAGAACACTAAATATTTCTAAGCTCGAGGAACTGAGAGATTGCGAAGAAATTCCATTCCAAATTTGCTGATGCTAGATGGTCGTTTGGTTGAAAATCACGATGAAAAAGCCGTTGCGTTTTATGATTGCTTCAAGAAGAGAATGGGGGTCTCTAGCCAACTCATATATGATTTTGAGATCTCAGAACTGATACAAAAATGTAAGGGGCTGGAAGAATTATCGATACCCTTCACCAAGGAAGAAATTGATCATGTAATCAAAATTATCCCTGTTGATCGTGCGCCAGGTCCGGATGGTTTCAATGGACACTTCCTGAAAGTTTGCTGGCATGTTATCAAAGAGGATTTTTATCAGCTATGCGATGACTTCTATGAAGGCAAGATCAATCTAAATTGCTTGAATAATTCTCTAATCACTTTGATCCCAAAAAAGCTTGCACCAGAAATGGTCAACGATTATCGTTCGTTCTCACTTTTAAACTGTGTACTCAAGGTCATAACAAAAATTATTGCAGGGAGACTGCCAAAATGGATCCTCAAAGTGGCACATCGAAACCAATACGGCTTCATTAAGACCCGCACTATACATGACTGTCTAGGATGGGCATTCGAATACTTGCATCAATGTAAACAGTATGGCAGAGAGATTGTCATCCTAAAACTCAATTTTGAAGAGGCCTTCGATACAATGGAACATTCTTTTATCTTGAACATGCTCAAATGCAAAGGGTTCAATGACAGATGGTGCATGTGGATTAAAATGATACTTGACTTAGGCTCTTCATCTGTGCTTCTCAACGGTAATACCTGGCACGAAATTTAAGTAAGCATGGAGTGAGGCAGGGTGACCCACTGTCCCCATTACTATTCGTGCTGGTGGCTGATTTACTACTATCTTCAATTAACAAGGCTTGGTTGGAAGGACACATTAATCTTCCAATTGATCAGCCCACCTCAGAAAACCTTCGGGTTATTCAATATGTGGATGATACAATCACTGGTACAGCGAGCTGATATACAAACAGTTTTTAACCCCTTTCCATGACGACATTTAAAACCGTCGCCTTGCTAGTGTGGGCAATAGGGGGGTCCTTCCCATGCGACCCTGAAACTGTCGGGGATAGGCCTTCCGGTCACACACACTGCGCAAAATGAGCTTGTATGCGATCCGGCTAGCCATCACATACAATTATACAGGCCCAATCGTTTCCGTTTGTAAGTACATCCCACACAGTGAATCCCAGAGAAACGTTTCCCTTAGTATATATGTACATCCCACACAGTCAATGCAAGGAATACGTTTCTGTTTGTATGTACATCTCACACAGTCAATCCAAGAAGAACATTTCTGTGCGTATGTTCCCACACAATGAATCCTAGACAAATGTTTTCGTTCGCACGTACATCACACACAATTTCCCCCATCAAATCGTCTATGATAGCGCTGCCATTGCAGATGATATTAACAATTTTATCATTTGCGTTATTGAATGCATCACGCACGATGCGTAGAAGAAACCGTGTCGCATAGGCTGACCATCGCACACATTTTTTATGTGGAAAATTTTTGTGCAAGGTGGCCTAACACAAATAGTTTTCAAGAGGAAGTCGTGTGTGATTGTTCATTGATCCAACATGTTTTCTTCCCAGAAACTGTGTGAGTTGTTTGAGGTCATCGCCCATGGTGTTTTCTAAATAACCTTTTTCTCAATTGGCCTATTATTAATAATCCATTTATTAATCAAATTGATATTTCATATTAAGCACACAATATATTTCATTTTTGTATTACAGAACCAAGATTTCATAATTGAAATACATCAGAGTACAACATCATATAGCTTCAGCACTCAGTTACACCATATGGGCATATAGCTAGCTACCCCATTACACAATTGCACCAGCACCAAGTTTCACATGCAACATCTATAACCTTTGGAAATTAGCATCATAGACAGTAGATAGACAGATAAATTTCATCTGGAAAACTGCTGAAACGGAAGGCGAATATTGAGCCTTCATTGATTTTGAAGGTCTTTGTAACTTTAGGCCAGTGCATGTGGATGATTGACCGTCCATCCTTCATCCTCTTCAGGAAGACTTCAATATTGTACCATGGGTGTTCTATGAATACCTTCCTCGCCTCCTGACCATACAAGTGGTTTGAAAGGTAATCATCAGTGAACTACTTTGAAAAGGCCTGAAAACAAGGATATGCATAAATATCTTATCTAGATTTGAAATGGCGCAAAGGAATAAAAAAGACAAGGTATAATAGTTAGTACCATCCTATAGTACACTGATTGTCGGTGGAAAACGACACCTATGGGATCACTGGAATCCCTACTACGGTTGCGGGCCGCGGGGATTGTGAGAAGAGCGGGACTAGTAGACATCACAAAGGGGATTTACCCAGGTTCGGGCCGCAAAGATGCGTAAAACCCTACGATCCTGCTTTGGTGGATGTATTTAGTGTTCTGGAGCTCTTGAACTAGCTCTGGGTGCTGCTAGGTTCCCAAGAGCCGAATCCTTCTCCAGTGCGCCATGGGCCTCCTTTTATAGGCGAAAGGGGCTACCACAATGACACACAAGAGGTGGAAAGTGCTACAGCATTGTGAGCTTATCATTGGTATTACAGGACAAAGTGCATTTAATGCACAACTTAGGTGTCCCTCCACTTTATCGGGGACGGGGCGAGGCCCGTCCTGTCCGTCGCCGCTCCTCCTTGCTTTGACACGCGCCCTGGCCAGCGATGCATGCGGTGCCATGTAGGCAGGCAGGCAGTTGAGGTGGCGCGATGGTGGAGCCTCCACGAAGGGCTGCATGTTGCCACACAGGTGCCAGCCCAGCTGGTTGGGTCGGCAGCTGCATGCGAACGGCGGTGGAGGCTTGGTTGGCATGGTCCTGGCAGTGGCCCTGCTGGCGCGTTTGGCGAGGGTCTTGTCGGGTGGCCCGACAAGGGTCTTCCGTGGCGCGCTGGCGTCCCCGGCAAGGATCTTGCTCGGGGTCTTGTGGGTTTCTTCGGTGATTATTGTTGCCTTATTATCCTCATTTGATCTTGACTATTCTTTGTCTTCACAAAGATCTGCATGCCACCACGGAGGTGCCTCCCGAGCCTTGTCCCAATGCGTTTGTTTAGCGTTGGTGGGCTCAAAGGTGGCTCACTCTGCTGGTGTGGGCGAGCTGCCCCGACAAGGGTCTTGCCGGGGCTGCTGAGGCTGCCCTGGCAAGGGTCCTTGCCAGGGAAACCTACTTCGCCCATTCGATCTTTGTGGCATTGGTCCTTGCCGTTGCTTTGCTTGTCTTGTGCCTTCGGCTTCTCTCCGACTTCCCTTTCCTGCCCTGTTATGCGTGGCCGTGGCGGGTGGCTCTAACTGCCCATGTATAGGTAAAGGGGTCAAAAGAAGAGCCCCTACTTTTGTACACCGACAGGAGCCCCCGGGTCTGGGCCATACATAAGCGCGACACGTTGTTGGGCCAAGCCCAGAATGGTGCGCGAGAAGTTGGGGGCGGATTTTACTGCGACCACTGCTCCGTCCGCTGCACTTCCCCACGACCCGCATTGAACGCACGATGTGGGGGGTCGTGTGCGCGCATGACGGAAGCATGCTGGCGTCATCCCGCGGTGGACAGTAAAGAGGCAGCTTGTGTGTCTCTTTGAGACCGCAGGGCCGCTGCTCATTTACTGCCCTCGCTCGGGAACCGTCGCTCCACGCGTCCCACTGCGCCTATCCCTCGCGCCATGTTCGCTGCATGCACGACGCAGCGCGAATGACAGGCGCGTGGGACGTGAGAAGTCGTGCACGTGTGTGGGTCGATTCCCACGCGCCTTCAATGGAGCGGGGAGGGCGGCTGTCGGCCCCGCTTGCTGTCACTTCAACAGGCTGGATTGGCCGAGAGGGGGCGGCGGAGCCTCGCCCCCGCCCCTTTATAAAGAGGGGAGCGGGAGGAACGGTGCCTCTCAACCTTTTGCCATGTGCCTCTCCCCATTCCTGCTTTCTCCTTTCTTCTGCCATGGCGAGGGGGCATGGCGATGCTTCATCGGTGGTGGCGAGGGTTTCGGCCAGATAGCGCATTGCTCCTCCCCAAGAGCTCGTAGTGGCGGAGCCGGCCGCTAGAGGAAGGGGGAGGGGGCGAGGTCGAGGCCGTCACGGCGCTCGAGGGAGAGGAGGACGGGGCGGCAGATCATCCTCGCCTCCGCGAGCAGCCCCTCCTCTGATGGAGGGCCACGCTGGGGACAACCCTTGTGAGTTCTTCGTCAGGCTGCTCCAGCCACCGCGCCGTCGCCTTCGCCTCCCGACTCCATTTGCGCGGGAGATGGAGTTGGATCCGCCGCAGGCGTTGCGGCTGCATATGAGGGGTTGCGGGAACAACGACACATGAGCTGATGTCGAGTTCCCCGCCCCTCACATCATGTGTCTCCGCTGAGGGTGGAAGACCTTTGCTCGCATCCACAGCTTGACGGAGGGGCTCACTCTCCATTTCAAACTAATGGAGGGTGGCCTCCTCTCCGTCAAGATCTTCGGGCACCTCAGGACTCGCACGAGGTACTGCGTGGAGAGCTCTTCTGATGATGAAGATTCCTCTTCGAGCGAGGGTGACGAGGAGGACAGTGGCAGCAACGACGAGGATAGCGGGCGGCAGGATGACGGGTCCGACTAGGTGTCGGGCGCCGCTCCGGGTAGCACCGGCGACCCCATCATCCGTGTCGCCGGCTCCTTGAACTTCTCGGGGTCGCCTCCTTGGGCGGCTGGCGTAGGGAGGCTGCGGAAGAGGAAGAGGGCGGGCGGCAAGGCCGTCAAGTCGGAGTACGCGGACACCAACACCTTCGTCGCGTATTGACGTCCTGCCGCCTCATCTTCGAGCTCTGCCTCCGGCGCCGCCATCACCATCCAGCCCTTGGATGGCCACCGAGATGTTCTTTTGGTGTCTTCTGCCACCCGTAGCTCGCCTAGGCGCCCCTTTTGCCCTTCTGCTTTCTTGTTCCATTTCCTAAGGAGAGGGACAAGAAAGGGATTACGGGCACCTTATCTCTTTTTAGTCTTGTAAGCCTTCGGGTCTTTGTTAACTTTAGAACTTGTAATCCCCATGTTCATGTTTTTCATTTCATATGAATTGTACCTGTACGGGATGTTTTTTTAATGAAAAAGGGATGTTTGCCGGGTTTTTTGTTCGCAGATGGAAACCACGACAAGGAGTGAATCCTTGTTACCTTTAAGATAAACATTTTTTCACCCGGCTACAGGCCTTGCCGTCCCCCCACTTTGCTCGACCTTTCTCTCGCTCTTGGCGGAGGCAGGGATGAGGTGGGCTTAGGCTCCTCGTTTCATTTCCTTGCTACCGCGGCTACGACCGAATCCGGCCCCAGGAGATGGCCCTAGGGTACGGAAAAAGGGGGAGCACGGTAGCCAAGGGATAAAACGAGGTTTCACGTATCCCAGTCCATAACGGAATGCATGATAGAGGATAAAGAACTTATCTGGATCTGCAGCCCCCGGCAACCTTGGCTTGTCGCGGATGGATCCTTTCTCTTGCAGCCCCCGACAACTCTAGCTTGTCGGGGCCCAGACGCCGGTCCGTTCCCTTTCTTCCAAAATAGCTCGGCAAGAATACTTAGGTGCCCTGCGAACCAAAGAAGACAGAGAAGAACAGAGAGACACACACTCAACCTCTAAGCTAGGGGTTAGCCGCCGCTAAGCACTATCAACCCTAACCAAGGAAGAGACTCAACCTAGCATGCATGCTATAACTTAGGGCACCAGCGTTTCGTTTCTTTATGCTCAGGGTCTGCGCCTGGCTTTGTACAAAGTGTTACATGCCTTGCCGACAAGGCTTGTACAAAAGGGTGGCTTGCCGGGAGGCCCGGCAGCTGCGCCTTATGGATAAAACTTGCGGAGATGCTCGATGTTCCAATAATTGCTCACTGGAATGGCATCTCCGGTCTACAGCCGGACTACGCCAGGCCTGGTGACTCGTGTTACCCGATAAGGGCCTTCCCACTTTAGCGTCAACTTGTTGGAATTCTTGGCCGACTGAACATGCCGAAGAACAAGGTCGCCTTCCTCAAAGCTTCGAGCATGAACCTTGCGGCTATGGTAGCAGCACAAGGCTTGCTGGTAGCGTGCTGCTCTCACAGCCGCCCGGAGATGATCTTCCTCAAGGAGTGTTGCGTCGTCTTGCCGCAATCGCTCTTGCTCAAGCTCATCATAAGCGAGCACTCGAGGTGCCCCGTATATGAGTTCCGTGGGGAGAACTGCTTCTACCCCGTAGACCAGGGCAAAGGGCGTCTAGCCGGTGGCTCGATTTGGTGTCGTTCTGATCGACCAAAGAACCGCCGGCAACTCATCAATCCAGCGCCTTCCACTCTTGCGCAGCCTGTCAAAAGTCTTCGTTCTTAAGCCTCGTAGGACTTCAGCATTTGCTCTCTCCACTTGGCCGTTGCTCTGTGGATGTGCCACGGAGGCAAAACAGACCCTGCTGCCGAGATCCTCAATGTATTGCATGAAGGCGTGGCTCGTGAACTGTGTGCCATTGTCGGTGATGATCCTGTTGGGTACCCCCAAATGGCACACTAGTCCCTTGAAGAACTTGATGGCTGACTGCGCTGTCACCGTCCTCACTGCTTCCACCTCTGGCCACTTTGTGAACTTGTCGATTGCAACGTACAAGTACTCAAAGCCCCCGACAGCACGGGGGAAAGGGCTCAATATGTCGAGCCCCCAGACCGAGAAGGGCCAGGAGAGAGGGATAGTTTCAAGGCCTGAGCTGGTTGATGGAGCTTCTTCAAATTGAACTGGCATGCTTCACACTTGGTTACTAGTGACGTCGCATCCTGGAGGGCGGTGGGCCAGAAGAAACCTTGCCGGAAAGCCTTGCCGGCAAGGGCCCTTGACCCTATGTGGGAGCCACATATGCCTCCATGTATCTCTGCCAACAGCTTTAGTCTTTCCTCCCGGGAGATGCACTTCAATTTCACCCCATTCGGTCTTTTTCTGTACAATTCGTTATCAACAAATTGGTACAGAGCAGACCGGCGGGCTACTCTTTCCGCCTCTTCCTGCTCCTCAGGAAGCTCTCCTTTTTGAAGGAATCAGACGGTGAGCTGCGCCCATGCCGGAGCCTGTGGCTCGACGACAAGGACCAAAGGCGTCTCTTCTGCCACGGGAGCAGCCGCCTCCACGGCCATGACCTGAGGTCCTGCCGGAGTCGGCTGTCCCGCGGCAGGATCGGCATCTACAGCAACATCTTCGCCGGCGGCTCCGGGGATCTCGGTGTGGAAGTACTTGTCGGAGCCTAGCTTCCTCCGCTTGCTCTGCCCGGTTGACGGCTCAACGGATGGTTGAGTTAACTGAAGCACAAAAGTACCTGGTTCCACAGGTAGCTTGAGGGCAGCGCGCTTTGACAGGTAGTCGGCGATGTCGTTCTCCGCCCGAGGGACATGCTCCGCTTGTATACCGTCAAAGCGCTCCTCCAGTTTCCTCACCTCATCTACGTAAGCTTCCATCAACGGGCTTTGATAGTCTTTGTTGATCTGCCTGACGACGAGCTGTGAGTCGCCCCTGATGATGAGCTTTTTAACTCCGAGGTCTGCCGCGATCCTGAGACCGGCAAGCAAACCCTCGTACTCGGCGGTGTTGTTAGTTGACATCTCCCGGGGAAAGAGCATCTGGATGACATACTTGAGGTGCTCTCTAGTGGGTGTGACAAGCAGCACACCAACACTGGCGCCTTGCAGCGAGAAGGCACCATCAAAATACATGATTCAGTTGCGGCTCGTTTCCTTGCCAGGGAGAGTGGTCTCCTGTACCTCTTCGTCAGGCGTCGAGGTCCATTCTGCAACAAACTCCGCCAAGACTCTGCTCTGAATCATCGAGGTACTTTCGAATTTCAAACCGAAACTTGACAGCTCCAGGGCCCATTCCACGATCCTCCCCGTTGCATCTGGATTATGCAGTATCCGTTGTAATGGGAGGCGGGTGACCACCGTGATCTCGTGCGTTTGGAAGTAATGGCGCAGCTTCCTCGAAGCCATAAGGAGGCCGAAGAGCAGCTTTTGCACACATGAGTACCTCGACCCAGCCCCCTGCAAGAGGGAGCTGACGAAGTAAACTGGATGTTGTACCATTTTCTTCTTGTGCGCCTCTTCACCCGGTCGTACGGGCCCTGTCGTACTGACACCAGTCTTGCTGGGACCGAGCCCTACCGGGGAGGGTTCTGGCCCGCCAACCGTTGACTCCACCGCTGCTGTTGTCTCCTCACCAACCTCTCTCTGCTCCACTAGTGCGGCGCTAACCACCTGATTTGTTGCCGCTAGATAGAGCAGCAATGGTTCTTGTGGTTTGGGTGCAACCAACATTGGGGTAGAGGAGAGGTATTTCTTCAAATCTTGCAGCGCTGCCTCGGCCTCTGGGGTCCACTCCACTGGCCCTGCCTTCTTCAAGATCTTGAAAAAGGGAAGGGCACACTCTGCGGACTTGGAGATGAACCGGCTCATGGCGGCAACGCAGCCAATGAGCCGACGCACGTCCTTGATCCATTTGGGTGCCTCAATCTGCTCGATGGCCTTGATCTTATCTGGGTTCACATCAATCCCGCGCTGGGACACAAAGAACCCGAGAAGCTTGCACGACGGGACGCCGAAGACACACTTCTCAGGGTTCAACTTGAGATTGATCTTGCGCAGGTTTGCAAATGTTTCCTCCAGATCTCGCACAAGGATTGCTTTGTCCTTGATTTTGACCACCGTGTCATCCATATAAGCTTCCATATTTCTATGTAGCTGGGGCTCAAAACCAATTTGGACTGCTCTTGCAAAGGTTGAGCCAGCACTCTTCAACCCGAAAGGCATCCGTAAAAAGCAATATGTACCACATGGGTGATGAATGCTGTCTTTTCCTCGTCTTCTTTTGTCATGAAGATCTGGTGGTATCCTGAGTAGGCGTCGAGGAATGACAAAAGGTCACACCCGGCCGTGGAGTCAACAATCTGGTAAATGCGCGGTAACAGGAAGGGATCCTTTGGACAGGCCTTATTAATGTCTGTGTAGTCAATACACAGCCTCCACTTCCCATTTGCATTGCGCGCTACTACCGGATTGGCCAACCACGTCGGATGGAGTACTCCTCTCACCAAGCCTGCCGCCTCTAGCTTTCTGATTTCCTCCGTGATGAACTCCTGCCTCTCCAGAGCTTGCTTCCTGACCTTCTGCTTGACGGGCCGCACATGAGGACAGACAGCAAGGTGGTGCTCAATCACCTCCCTGGGAACGCCGGGGATATCGGAGGCTTGCCATGCAAACACATCGACATTTGCCCGCAGGAAGGTGACGAGCTCGCTTTCCTATTTGCCATCGAAGGTGGAGCTTATGGTAAAAGCTCCCCCCGTGCCGTCCTCCTTGACGGGCACCTTCTTGGTCTCTGGTGGTGTGGCTCTAGACTTCTTGCTCTTGCCAGCGGAGCTCTCTGGCACGTTCTCAACGGAAGCGCAACACCCCGAAGAGGCGCGCTTGCCGGAGTGGGTGCGAGGGGTCTCACCAGTCTTCTTCCCCCCCGGGGCTCCGTCGGCAGGAGCAGGTGCCTTAGTGGCATCTGTTGCAACTGCTTCCTGGTAGAGTTGGTCGGCGCAGATCAATGCATCTTTCTTGTCAGAGGGGACGGTGATGATGTTCATCGGCCCGGGCATCTTCATCATGTTGTAGGCGTAGTGTGAAGCCGCCATGAACTTGGCTAGTGCTGGGCGGCCGAGGATCCCATTGTAAGGCAAGGGGATCTCGGCTACATCAAAAACCATCCTTTCCGTCCTGTGGTTCAGCTCGCCTCCGAATGTCACGGGCAGCGTGACCTTTCCCTTTGGCTGGCTTCTCCCCGGGTTAACCCCTTGGAACGTGCCCGTCTCCTCGAGGTCTCCATCGGGGATCTGCAGCCTCTTGACCACAACAGGCGAGATCAAGTTCAGGCCGGCCCCGCTGTCAACCAACATCTTTGTCACCTTGAGGTTGCGGATTGTTAGTGAAACCAACAATGGCAAGCACCCGACTATAGTCGTGCGGTCAGGGTGGTCCTCGGTGTCGAAGATGATGGGCGTGCTGGACCATTTCAGGGGCTTCCGTCCGTCGAACGATGGCTCCACCGCCGTGATCTCACGCGCCCACTACTTGAGTTGGCGGTGGGACATATGCCACCATCGATGCACATGGCCTCTGTGGCTTTCTGAAACTCGTGGTCGCTGGACTCGTCGTCCTCATCATGATCATCGTCTTCATGTTCTTGTCGCGGCCTCGAGCGGGCCTCTCCTGCTGATTATCCTTGCCGTGGCGACTTCCTTGGCCGCCACCTTTCTTGCCGGATCCCTCGGCACCATCTGGGCCTTTCTCCTTGTCCCGCCGCTTATACTCACCTTTCTGCTTCTCAGCGAGCAGCTCTACCTGCCGACAGTTTTGGAGGTCATGGCCCTTGGTGCGGTGGATCTTGCAATAATGCTTGTCGGAGCCCCCTGGCTTATCGGCAACCGCCAAGGCCCGGCAAGCGGCACACCCGGCAACCTCCTTGCTGGGGTCACTTGCCTTGGGTTTCTTGGTGGCGCCGGTATCGTCGGATCCCTCAACGACAAGCACGGTCTTGCTCATGCGCTTCCGGTTACGGTGCCGGCCCTTCTTCACTGGGGTGGCGGTGTCATCCGTGGAGTCGGTTTCCGCACCGGCGTCTTCACCGGGGTACTTCCTTCCCTCTTCAGCACGAGCGCACCTATCGGCCAGAACATAAAGTTCGGCCACATCTCTGACCTTGTTCATCGCCAGCTCTTCACGCATCTTACGATTGCGCACATTTTGATGGAATGCATGTCACGACCGGTTTTTCAATAAAAAGCTTATTGAACAACCGACCTTTATGCAGACCAGTATAGGAAAAATCCTTCGTACTGGTAGACAAATCTTTGATACAGAAATTTAGTAGTATTAAATATTGTACACGGTTGAGCTGAGGTTTCTCAACAACTTATTACAAGCACACCAATATTTTTACATAAGGGCGGATATGACACAAGGATGTGGTGGCATACTACTGACTTGCAATAAAAGTGGCGGTGGAAATGTCACAGTGGAGTGGGTAACAAGACTCTTAGTCCTGCAGCTCATCGGGCGTCGGAGTGAGGCTCGATGAATCTATTTGGGTAGCAGAAGCGGGTATAATACAAGTGACTAAATCTAGGATCGCACGGGACTGACTGGGACTCCTCTAGGCGTCGGACTCGCTATCAAACTCTTCATCCATGAGATCGCCTTCGTCAACATCTGGCCAAATCAACAAGCCAGGTGAGTACTTTGAATGTACTCGCAAGACAGTTCAGACATAAGATATAACAAATGCAAACAAGATGCACCATGAGAAGTTAGCAATGCATACTCAAATAATAAAGTTGCACGACATGTAGAATAAAAAGGAAGTCAGGCGGTAATCCTCCCGAAATCCCAAAGAAAATAACTGAAAACCGATCGGGTGTCTGAAGCGACGCCTCGAAAGGTGAAATAAATAAATTAACATGCCGCAGTCGGGCGTCTGGGCGACACCACATAAAGGGCTTATATTGAAAGGTAAACGACATTGCATGCCACAGTCGGACGTCTATGCGACATCTCGAAAAGGGCTTATAATGAAAGTAAATAACAGAGATGCCATAGTCGGACGTCTGAGCGACATCTCGTAAAGGGCTTATAATGAAAATAAATAACAGAGATGCCACAGTCGGACGTCTGAGCGACATCACAGAAAGGGCTTATATTGAAAGTAAATAGCAAGAGTGCCACAGTCGGACGTCTGAGCGACATCACAGAAAGGGCTTATATTTCATCATTCATATTCAATAAATTCATGAAGATATATCACTCACAGGAAATACTCAGCACATGGTAATAAACGGGTTAGTCCATCCACAGGAATAATCATTTAGCCGGACTCAACACTCATGTTGTACACCGGGGTTTTGTCACTAAGATTGACACTGATGAAGATAAGTTGAACACAGTCGATGACCAAGATACGGTTACTCGAATGATTTTGACTCTGTAGAGTTTGTACTATTTAACCACAGCCAACGGATTTCAGTAGTCATGAAGGACTAGTTCCGTTTACGGTATTTTAGCAGAAACACATCTAACCAGTACACACCCATTTCCACCTCACGATGCCAGGGATCACCCTAGGCAATGTTCAAGAAAAACTTTGAGACGGGGAGGCTACAACCTCGAATAGCATGGGATCAAATTTATATACGCGCGCTCTAAGGGGTGCCCCCCTCTCGGTCCCAACCGGAAACACCCATGCCCCCTGACCGGATGATTGGCTTTAATCCAGGGCCATGGAACCCTCATCACGGCCTCTCTATCTGGTGTGTACGAGGAGAGCGGTTTGCAACTTACTAAACCATATTCTTTGCAGAAAACATGTGGTAGCACAAAAGGAAGGAATGGATGATAACGTGACTTGATCCACGTTAACACTGGAGTTAAAGGTTTTGGCATAAGACTGGCATGCTACAACACTGCCATCTTACCACCTCTCATGTCACCACATGATCATGTAAACTCACATCAAAAGCATATGGAGTCTCGAAGCTTACTTGCATCAGCTTTGCATGCAATATAACACTTACTGCTATATAAAAGGTTCAAACATGCTTGCCTGGTTCGGAGTAGTCGGAGTCTAGCTCGGTGAAGTTGGGGGTTCCGTCACCTCCTCTGGTATCTACGGTATAAAGAAAAATACGTTCTAACATAAATATCGTCTGTGCACAAAAAGTGCTCCAAATATTTTTCAAATAAATATGATAAAAAACTAGACAGAAAAATAAAGGTGACAGAACAAGAATCAATCAAAAATCATTTTATGTTTAAAAGATATTAAAGTTTTAGCCCAGGGACTTGTTTGTAATGAAACAGAAACTTTCTAGGGGGCTGAACAGAAAAAGCCAGAAAAACGTTTCAGACTGAAAGCGTATTTGCCCGAAGGCGCTTTCCAGAGAAAACGGTTCGAATAGAAATGAGAGGCTGACGAGGGGGTCCCACTCGTCAGGTTTGAAATTTGGAGGGAGAAAACAGAGCGCGCTGGCGCCCGAAGGCTGCGGTGGTCGCCGGCGGCGATCCACGGCGAGTTAGGAAGAGTGGTTGGTACCTACGGGTCCCTTGAGTTCTTCCGCACCTGTGGGTGGTGGAGTTGGTCGTTGGCGAGCACCACGTCGATGGCGGCCTCAACTCCGGTGGACGGTGGTTCGGGCGTTGCTGGATCTTGTCGGGGAGAGCTATGGAGATGGAATTGAAGCTCGGGTTAGAGTACTGGGTGCACTAGAGGGCTACTGACGCGGTTTGGGAGGCGGAGATGGCCTCACCTGAGTGGATCGAGCTGGAGCCCGAGGCGGAACGGGGCGGCCATAGACGGAGAAGAAGGCCTCCTCGGGGGCCTCCTGGTGTCTTGGTAGGGCTCTGGTGAGGTGGTGGGGGTAGTGCTGGTCGAAAGCGAGCTCGGGATGGCTATTTATAGCCGGCCCGAGGTGGTTCCTGCGAACGGGATAACTCCGGCGGCGATTACGGCGTTGCAGTGGCCGGACGGTTGGTTTAGGTGGCTGGGCATCAGAGTGGTGATCCACTGGTTTCATTTTGACGCTAACCTTGGTTTGATTTGGCTTGTTCTCCGGGTTCAACGGAACGGCGCTTCGCGGGCCCGTCAGTGGCAGAGAGCGTGCCCTGTGCTTGCCAGGCCATGTCGATGATGCTGCGGCGTGCGCTAGCAAGTAGACGGCCACGCGGAGGCCTCGGGTGCTTTGGGCGGTGCTGGACGGCGCAGAAAGCTGGCGCTGGCTTTCTGCGCCGCCACGGGTGGCTCTGCCACCGCAGAAGCTGCCGGCGTCGGCGAGGCACGCCGCCACCGACACCTGCGCCTGTCCAAGAGAGCGTGCGGTGCTCTGGATAAGAAGAAGCAACAGTGCGCAAGGCGCCAGTGTGCACTGGTGAGATCGACGCGAAGTCTCTGAAGAAAAGGACACTGACTGTCGAACTGAATCATTGAATTTTCTGAACATGCACAATAACAGTGCAGGCTAGGTGTTTGATGAAATGAATTTGGCATGTGGAGAATTTATCTGGAGCTGATCTTTGGTGAGGTGGCCTCTCATTGCACCTGGGGGCTGCCTGATTTTTGGTAGAATTTTTGGAGAAGAGAAAATATGAATTTCACCAAAAATGATGAATCTGGTCCAAACTTGCAGTGAGTGAAACTTGAAAATTTTGAATTGTGGAGGAGTGGATCTTGATGGATCTAGGTTGTGGGTGCTAAGGACTAGCCAGAGGAGTTGGTTTGAGATCAAAACTCAAAGGGAAGAAGATACTTCCTTTGTAAACCACCTAGGTCCAAAAATAAAAACAGGAATAGTTTTGGGGGTAAAAATAAATGGAATAAAATTCAAAAATGAGTTGAACTTGCTGGGAATGACCACTTGACTTGACCCAAAGTGAAGGGAGGTGTTTTGAAAAATAATAATAATAAGAGACATGGTGAAAGGTGATGGTTGGAAATAAAAAGGAAATAAATCCAAAGCCCATAGGATTTCTTTTTAAATGAAAAACTTTCAACAAAAATTGGTGGTGAGCCAATACTAATGAAAAGTCTTTCAAAGCCAAACATCAAGGTTGAGGATGACCCAAAAAGAAGATTTTGACATAAGAGAATTTTTTTGAGAAGGAGAGCCTTTTTAAAAGATTTTGAATAGCCTCCTTCTAATCAAACAAGGAATTTGCTGAAAACCAAAAATGAAATTTTTTGGAGTGTCACAACACCTACCCCCTTAGGAAAAATCTCATCCCCGAGATTTCAGCTGATCCTTAAATAGGTGTGGGTGTTCTGTCCGAAGGAAATCTTCTCTCTCCCAGGTTGCTTCATTCTCGGTGTGATTACTCCACTGAACTCTGAAAAACTTGATTGTTTTCTAACGGGTCCTCCTTTCAGACTCCTCCAATATTTGTATCGGACGTTCTCTATAGGTGCGGTCTGGTTGCACGTCAATGTCTTCATGAGATACCTGCTTTTCAGGGTTGCTCACACATTTCCTCAACTGTGAGACGTGGAACACGTCGTGGACGTCTGACAGTTCTTCGGGTAAGTCTAGCTGGTAGGCTACTGTGCCTCTTTGTGCAACTACACAGAAGGGTCCGATGAATCTTGGTGCTAGCTTTCCTTTAACCTTGAATCGTTGTAGGCCCCTCATAGGTGATACTCGTAGGTACACATACTCACCGGGTTCAAAATTGATCCCCCGGTGTTTTCGATCGTAATAACTCTTCTGTCAACTTTGAGATGTCTTGAGTCGGTCCCTGATTAGCTTAACCTTTTCCTCGGCTTCTTTGAGCATATCTGGACCGAAGTTACGGCTGTCTCCGGTCTCTGACCAATTTAGCGGGGTACGACATCTCTGCCCGTACAAGGCTTCAAAGGGTGCCATTTGTAGGCTGGCTTGGTAACTGTTGTTGTATGCGAACTCTGCATACGGTAAGCTTTCTTCCCAACTGGTTCCATAGGTGAGGACACATGCCCTCAGCATGTCTTCTAGAATTTGGTTTACCCGTTCAGTTTGACCATCCGTCTGAGGGTGGTATGCTGTACTGAATGCTAGTTGAGTTCCCAGTGCCTGTTGTAGGTGATCCCAAAATCTAGAAACAAATTGTGTGCCTCTGTCAGATATTATAGTCTTTGGGACTCCATGCAGGCAGACGATACGGGCAAGATAAAGCCTGGCAAGCTTCTGAGTGGTGTGAGTTGTCTTCACCGGGATAAAATGCGCCACCTTAGTCAATCTGTCGGTGATGACCCATATGGCATCATTTCCGTGTCGTGACCGAGGTAGTCCAACAATAAAATCCATACCAATCTCGTCCCATTTCCACTCGGGTATCTTGTTTGGCTGTAATAGTCCAGCTAGTTTCTGGTGCTCGGCCTTGATGCATTGACATGAATCACAACATGCAATGAACGTGGCCATGTCCCTTTTCATACCGTGCCACCAAATTTTTTCCTGAAGGTCCTTGTACATTTTTGTTCCTCCATGATGGATTGAATACGGGGCAGTGTGGCCTTCAGCTAGAATTTGCTGTTTGAGGTCCTCGATATTTGGTACGCAAAGCCTATCTCCGTACCACAATATTCCCTGCTCGTCTATGACGAATTCCGAGGCCTTGCCCAAACTCACTTTTCTTTTTGTGCCTTCAATGCTGGGGTGTCCACACTGAGCCTCCTTAATCTTTTCTATTAGGGTAGGCTGTATTTCCAAATTCGGCACACTGCCTTCAGTGACCATTATTAAGTTGAGTTTGGCAAATTCCTGCTGAAATTCTGGTCTTAAATTTGGTAGGTTGTCGTTGCTCGGACTGGGGTTTCGACTAAGGGCGTCTGCCACTACATTTGCTTTTCCTGGATGGTAGTGTATGCCAACATCATAACCTTTTACTAATTCCAACCAACGTCGTTGTCGCAAATTGAGTTCTTGTTGTGTGAAAATATACTTGAGGCTTTTATGGTCCGTATATATTTCACAACGGTTTCCAAGCAAAAAGTGTCGCCATTCCTTGAGTGCATGGATGACTGCTGCCAATTCCAGGTCATGAGTGGGGTAATTCTCTTCATGCTTTCGTAGTTGCCTGGAAGCGTAGGCGACTACCTTGCCTTCTTGCATTAATACACATCCGAGGCCCTTTCGGGATGAGTCACAATACACTTCAAAACTTTTGTGTATGTCGGGCACGACCAATACTGGTGTTGTTGTCAGTTTCCTTTTGAGTTCTTGGAAACTTTTCTCGCAGGCTTCGGTCCATACAAACTTTTTATCCTTCTTGAGCAACTGGGTCATTGGTTTTGCTATGGTGGAGAACCCTTCAATAAATCTTCGGTAATATCCTGCCATTCCCAAGAAACTTCGTACATCCTTTACGCTGGCTGGTGGTTTCCAGCTAAGTACGGCCTTGACCTTTTCCGGATCTACGTCAACACCTTCTTGGGTTAGCACGTGGCCTAGAAAACCGACTTGTCTTAACCAAAATTCACATTTGCTGAATTTGGCGTACAATTGATGTTTCCTTAGTTCTCCCAGTACAATCCTGAGATGTTCAGCGTGCTCTTTTGGTGTCTTGGAGTATACCAGAATATAATCGATGAATACCACAACAAATTTGTCCATGAATTTCATAAATACTTTATTCATGAGGTGGACAAAATATGCAGGGGCGTTCGTCAGTCCAAACGGCATTACTGTAAACTCGTATAATCCGTATCTTGAGGTAAATGCTGTCTTGGGAATATCCTCTGTCCGTACTTTTAATTGATGATATCCCGACCTCAAATCAATTTTCGAGAAGACTTTGGCTTGTGCGAGCTGGTCAAATAAGTCATTTATCCGTGGCATTGGATATTTGTTTTTAATGGTGACCATGTTGAGTGCTCGATAGTCTATGCACAATCTTAGGGTCCCATCCTTTTTCTTGGCAAATAATACTGGTGAACCCCAAGATGAGGAGCTGGCTCGAATAAATCCTTTGTCCAGTAATTCCTTTATTTGCTTCTTTAATTCTACCAACTCGGAGGGTGCCATTCTATAGGGCTTCTTGTAAATGGGCGTGGTTCCAGGTGCTAGCTCAATGATGACTTCAATTTCCCGATCTGGCGGCATGCCTGGTAGTTCCTCGGGAAATACGTCGGGAAACTCACATACCACTGGAACTTTGCTTAACTCTGAGGTGTCGACCTTGTTCAACCTTGGTTGCCATGATATCTGTCTTTCCTGAGCTGAGATCTTTATTGTCTTCCCGTGATGATGGGTGAGAATCACAGTCCGATTGAAGCAGTCAATAAATCCTTTGTTGGTGGTTAACCAGTCCATCCCTAGGATAACATCCAGCCCTTTATTTTCCAATACAATGAGGTTTGCATGAAACTTTAGTCCTTCAAGCTCAATAACCACACCTTGGCAGTAATTTGAGTAACTTGCTTAATCCCAGGGGACTTGATGATCATGGATTTTTCCAAGGGAAGCATCGAAAAATTATTTTGCAAAGCAAATCTCTTTGAAATGAACGAGTGAGAAGCTCCAGAATCAAACAAAACCGTGGCAGGTATTATGTTGACAGGGAACATACCGAGTATGATATCCGGTGCATTCTATGCTTCCTCTCTGGTCACGTGGTTCAGGTGACCCTTCTTGTGGTTGTTATTGGGGTTGAAATTGTTTCGCTTGGGCGCTGAACTATTGCCACCGTTGTTCGGCTTTGGGGTCGAGTTCCTTGGCTTGGGACACTGTTTGGCATAGTGTCCTTCTTCTCCACAAGCGTAGCAAGTAATGCCTGGGCGATATGTGAACTCCTTGTCCCTTGCATGGAAATTCTTGATTGGACGTGAACCATTGGTCGTGGGTTTGTGCGCTCCACCTTTCTGAAAATCAGTCTTGCTCCGTTGGTTGCGAGCAAGTGTAGTCTTGTCCCTTTTGCGCTTGCGAAAATCCTCCAAGATGCGTCGCTCATTTTCCAAGGTAATAGCCTTATCCACCAGTGTTTTGAAATCTGGGAAGGTGTGTACGACCAGCTGGCATTTAAGCGGTGGAGCCAGACCGTCCAAGAATTTTTCCATCTTCTTGTTTTCAGTCATACGTTCTTCGTTGGCGTAGCGAGACAATAGTGTAAACTGACTGTTGTATTCAGTCACCGTCATGGTCCTCTGCTTGAGGTCATCAAACTCCCTCTTCTTGATCTTCATAATACTTCTGGGGATGTGCGCCCCATGAAAACCTTCTTTGAATTCCTCCCAGGTTATTTCATTTTCATTGGGGTGCATGTGTAGAAAATTCTCCCACCATGATGTAGCCGCTCCAGTGAGATAGTGCGGTGCATATAGTACTTTCTCACAATCTGAACACTGTGCAATAATTAACTTTCTCTCCATGTCCCGAAGCCAGTCGTTGGCCTCAAGAGGTTTGTCAGTATGAGAAAATGTTGGGGGACGCGTCTTTTGTAACTCAGTCAATTTGGATTGCTGCTGATACGGACCACGGTGATTTCCCATATTGATGACTTGGTTCATAACTTCTTGGTGCTGTTGCTGGCTTTGTTCAAAGAGGCGGCATACTTGAGAAAATGCAATGTCACTGCCTTGCTGACTTGATTGTCCCTGTGTGAAGTTGTTGCTTGTCTGCGTACCAAAATTTTCTTCTGGCGGACTTGGCATGGAGCGAGTCCAAGGGCGATGCATTTTCCACTCTGGGGTATTTTTTGTAACAATATTTGTGAGAAAAGCTACGAGACAAAAACAATTTTTTTTGCGAAACAAAATAATAATAATATTAAGAACTCCAATATTTTTCAAGGAAATACTCGATTGCGCACGGAGAAGGATCGCTTAGTACATATCTTACACGCAAGCATAATTATACAATACATCACTCAGGATGTGCATACACAATCCTGACATGTTATTTAGGCTAGTGCACTTCTCCAGTTCCTACATGATGCCGATGTGCAAACAGACTACTTCTCACAACCTATGAACATATAAACATATCATACATGCTGACACTCTGCACGGCATGCTGGGCGCACTTAGTCGGAGATGGTGAGGACTTCCCTTGGCCTGCCAAGGGTAAGGCCCAGTGGAGTTGGAGACTCAACCTCCCCCTCAATAATAGGCTCCAGACGGGAAGCACTGTGCTGTGGAGCTGGAACGGGTGCGGTAGGTGGTGCAGCTCTGACTGGAGTAGGGGCGATGACTCGGTCAAATTCTTCAGGAGTAGGCAGGCGGCGAGCAGTGGCGGGTGTGGCAGGTGTGTGAAATGCCGAGGACGAGACGTAAGTTAGTGGTGGAGCTGTATGGAGAAGCTCCCTCCTGTTGGCGGAACAGCTGTGCACGACGGACATGCGAGCAGCCACGAGGTCGTCCACAAGGTTATCAAAAGCGGCCTCAAGCGCTTTGAGATAGTCAACCAGCATCTCAATGGCCTCATCCCTTTCTCCTCTAGGGCAAGCAAATGCGTAGTGACAGGTGTATGGCACGTGGCAGGGGAGGTAGCGGTAGCGACGAGTCTTCATTGAAGGAAGAACATCCCGAAGACGAGCTATCGCCTCACGGGCAGCCATCTGCATAGCATGCCTCTCCGTAGGCATGGCTCTTCCCACAAACCTAAGCGGCGTAACTCAACACGCCCTCCCTTGAATTGCACCGCGGCCTGGTGCATGGACAGACTGTCGTTGATCTTGTGCTGGTAGAGTGTGAACTCCGGACGAGTCAATGGACCGATCGCGATTTTGACGATGGAGGTGAGGAGCTTGACGAACCCCTCAGGTACGTTGGCGAACACCTGCGACTCACAGTCGTTGCCAGCCATCTACAAAAGTAGGCAAAAATTCTGAATGGTCAGATCATAAATTTATGCTGACTGTTAGAAAATGACTACATTTGCAAAATGTTAAAATAGCACTAATTACGCTAATAACCGATTAGCGATCGCACCTAGTGGCTTCCTACAGTCAACCTGGCTCTAGTACCAAGTTTGTCATGACCGGTTTTTCAATAAAAAGCTTATTGAACAACCGACCTTTATGCAGACCAGTATAGGAAAAATCCTTCTTACTGGTAGACAAATCTTTGATACAGAAATCCAGTAGTATTAAATATTGTATAGGGTTGAGCTGAGGTTGCTCAACAACTTATTACAAGCACACCAATATTTTTACATAAGGGCGGATATGACACAAGGATGTGGTGGCATACTACCGACTTGCAATAAAAGTGGCGGTGGAAATGTCACAGTGGAGTGGGTAACAAGACTCTTAGTCATGCAGCTCATCGGGCGTCGGAGTGAGGCTCGATGAATCTATTTGGGTAGCGGAAGCGGGTATAATACAAGTGACTAAATCCAGGATCGCACGGGACTGACTGGGACTCCTCTAGGCGTCGGACTCGCTATCGAACTCTTCATCCATGAGATCGCCTTCGTCAACATCTGGCCAAATCAACAAGCCAGGTGAGTACTTTGAATGTACTCGCAAGACAGTTCGGACATAAGATATAACAAATACAAACAAGATGCACCATGAGCAGTTAGCAATGCATACTCAAATAATAAAGTTGCACGACATGTAGAATAAAAAGGAAGTCAGGCGGTAATCCTCCTGAAATCCCAAAGAAAATAACTGAAAACCGATCGGGTGTCTGAAGCGACGCCTCGAAAGGTGAAATAAATAAATTAACATGCCGCAGTCGGGCATCTGGGCGACACCACATAAAGGGCTTATATTGAAAGGCAAACGACATTGCATGCCATAGCCGGAAGTCTATGCGACATCTCAGAAAGGGCTTATAATGAAAGTAAATAACAGAGATGCCACAGTCGGACGTCTGAGCGACATCTCTTAAAGGGCTTATAATGAAAATAAATAACAGAGATGCCACAGTCGGACGTCTGAGCGACATCATAGAAAGGGCTTATATTGAAAGTAAATAGCAAGAGTGCCACAGTCGGACGTCTGAGCGACATCACAGAAAGGGCTTATATTTCATCATTCATATTCAATAAATTCATGAAGATATATCACTCACAGGAAATACTCAACACATGGTAATAAACGGGTTAGTCCATCCACAGGAATAATCATTTAGCCGGACTCAACACTCATGTTGTACACCGGGGTTTTGTCACTGAGACTGACACTGATGAAGATAAGTTGAACACAGACGATGACCAAGATACGGTTACTTGAATGATTTTGACTCTGCAGAGTTTGTACTATTTAACCACAGCCAACGGATTTCAGTAGTCACGAAGGACTAGTTCCGTTTACGGTATTTTAGCAGAAACACATCTAACCAGTACACACCCATTTCCACCTCACGATGCCAGGAATCACCCTAGGCAACGTTCAAGAAAAACTTTGAGACGGGGAGGCTACAACCTCGAATAGCATGGGATCAAATTTATATACGCGCGCTCTAAGGGGTGCCCCCCTCTCGGTCCCAAACGGAAACACCCATGCCCCCTGACCGGATGATTGGCTTTAATCCAGGGCCATGGAACCCTCATCACGGCCTCTCTATCTGGTGTGTACGAGGAGAGCGGTTTGCAACTTACTAAACCATATTCTTTGCAGAAAACATGTGGTAGCACAAAAGGAAGGAATGGATGATAACGTGACTTGATCCACGTTAACACTGGAGTTAAATGTTTTGGCATAAGACTGGCATGCTACAACACTGCCATCTTACCACCTCTCATGTCACCACATGATCATGTAAACTCACATCAAAAGCATATAGAGTCTCGAAGCTTACTTGCATCAGCTTTGCATGCAATATAACACTTACTGCTATATAAATATGAACATGCCATATACTAGCTACTCAAAGCCAACATTGCAAAACACTCATCATATCAAAGGTTCAAACATGCTTGCCTGGTTCGGAGTAGTCGGAGTCTAGCTCGGTGAAGTTGGGGGTTCCGTCACCTCCTCGGGTATCTACGATATAAAGAAACATACGTTCTAACATAAATACCGTCTGTGCACAAAAAGTGCTCCCAATATTTTTCAAATAAATATGATAAAAAACTAGACAGAAAAATAAAGGTGACAGAAAAAGAATCAATCAAAAATCCTTTTCTGTTTAAAAGATATTAAAGTTTTAGCCCAGGGACTTGTGTGTAATGAAACAGAAACTTTCCAGGGGGCTGAACAGAAAAAGCTAGAAAAACGTTTCAGACTGAAAGCGTATTTGCCCGAAGGCGCTTTCCAAAGAAAACGGTTCGAATAGAAATGAGAGGCTGACGAGGGGGTCCCACTCATCAGGTTTGAAATTTGGAGGGAGAAAACAGAGCGCGCCGGCGCCCGAAGGCTGCGGTGGTCGCCGGCGGCGATCCACGGTGAGTTAGGAAGAGTGGTTGGTACGTACGGGTCCCTTGAGTTCTTTCGCACCTATGGGTGGTGGAGTTGGTCGTCGGCGAGCACCACATCGACGGCGGCCTCAACTCCGGCGGACGGTGGTTCGGGCGTTGCTGGATCTCGTCGGGGAGAGCTATGGAGGTGGAATTGGAGCTCGGGTTAGAGTACTGGGTGCACTAGAGGGCTACTGACGCGGTTTGGGAGGCGGGGATGGCCTCACCTGAGTGGATCGAGATGGAGCCCGAGGCGGAATGGGGGACCGGAGACGAAGAAGAAGGCCTCCTCGGGGGCCTCCTGGTGTCTTGGCAGGGCTCTGGTGAGGTGGTGGGGGTAGTGCTGGTCGAAAGCGAGCTCGGGATGGCTATTTATAGCCGGCCCAAGGTGGTTCCCACGAACGGGATAACTCCGGCGGTGATTACGATGTTGCAGTGGCCAAATGGTTGGTTTAGGTGGCTGGGCATCAGAGTGGTGATCCACTGGTTTCATTTTGACGCTAACCTCGGTTTGATTTGGCTTGTTCTGCGGGTTCAACGGAACGGCGCCTCGCGGGCCCATCGGCGGCAGAGAGTGCGCCCTATGCTTGCCGGGCCACGTCGACGGTGCTGCGGCGTGTGCTGGCAAGTAGACGGCCACGCGGAGGCCTCGGGTGCTTTGGGCGGTGCTGGACGGCGCAGAAAGCTGGCGCTGGCTCTCGCTGGCCGCCACGGGTGGCTCTGCCACCGCAGAAGCTGCCGGCGTCGGCGAGGCACGCCGACACCGACACCTGCGCCGTCCAAGAGAGCGTGCGGCGCTCTGGATAAGAAGAAGCAGCAGTGCGCAAGGCGCCAGTGTGCACTGGTGAGATCGACGCCAAGTCTCTGAAGAAAACGACACTGATTGTCAAACTGAATCACTGAATTTTCTGAACATGCACAGTAACAGTGCAGGCCAGGTGTTCGATGAAATGAATTTGGCATGTGGAGAATTTATCTGGAGCTGATCTTTGGTGAGGTGGCCTCTCATTGCACCTGGGGGCTGCCTGATTTTTGGTAGAATTTTTGGAGAAGTCTTTCAAAGCCAAACATCAAGGTTGAGGATGACCCAAAAAGAAGATTTTGACATAACAGATTTTTTTTGAGAAGGAGAGCCTTTTTAAAAGATTTTGAATAGCCTCCTTCTAATCAAACAAGGAATTTGCTGAAAACCAAAAATGAATTTTTTTGGAGTGTCACAATGCACTGATCACGGCGGCAGGATGAACGTCGGGGATGTTGTACTGCACTCGGCTGAACCTTTGGATGTACTTGCGCAAGTTCTCCCCTTCCTTCTGGGGGATGATGTGCAAATCACTCGCCTGGCCATGAGCCTGGTGACCTCCTGTAAAGGCGCCAACAAACTCATGGCACAGATCCGCCCAAGAAGAGATGGAATCCACCGGTAAGTGCATCAACCATGACATAACATTAGGCTTGAGTGCCAACGAGAAGTAGTTGGCAAGCACCTTATCATCGTGGGCCCCAGCAGCTTGCATCAAGATGGTGTAGATGCTGAGGAACTCCGATGGGTGAGTCTTGCCATTGTACTTCTTGCCAATGTCAGGCTTGAACATACGATGGGAGGGCCACTAGAACTGCCGCAGCTCACGGGTGAAGGCCGGACAACCCACCTCGTAAGGTAGGCCACCGTAGCCTCCCGGCGCTGGGTGGTCCGTGGAGGGCCCTGCCCGCCTGTCCGACTGGTGGCGTGCATCATGTCGGCGCTCGATCGTAGTTCGAGCGTCCTCATGAGCCCGCTCCCGAAGGACTTGACGCTGATCGCGGTTGGTTCGTGGGTCGGACGACGCGATGGAGGTATCGTCTCGAGCGTTGTCGCGACGAACCGACGCCCGGGGTGGCCGGGATGGAGGAGGGGAGTGCACCGTGGCTGCATCGCCTCCAGCACGGTCTCCGCTGGCATGCGGTGGCCCGGTGGAGTGACGGCCTACGGGTCCCGCTGGCCGCAACTTATCGTTGTTGGTGATGCCAATGAGGCTCCGGACGGTGGCCCTCCATTCGTCGAGCTTCTCCGCGGTGGGAGGAAAATCGAGGAGCAGCTACACGCGCTAGGGCTTCCGCTGGCGTGGGTGGTGGCGAGAGCTGGGTGGACCGCGATGCGCCTCGACTTCTAACCACGTTAGAAGGAGCTGCGTCACGGCCCCGCAGCCGTTCGCCACCTCCGTCAGCACCTCGGCGCGCATGCTGGCCCTCCTCGTCATGTGATGGGCGCATGGGACTCTTCCCAGGGCGGCGCGCAGGGTCACCAGCAGGGTGACACTGCTCATCACGCACAACCTGGGAAGAGCGCGCCGTGGGCGCCGGTGTTGGTGTCTTGGAGGCCGCCGTGCCACCGTCTGGCGGGATGGCGGCGCCCCTGGCGGGCCTCGCGCCGCCTGTGGGGGGGCCGACTCTGTCTCTGGAGCCTGCGACTGGTGGCTCATCGCCTGGCGCGCGAACAACGCCACTCGCCAGGCCCGGACCGCCAGGGTGATGTGGATGTTCGCGGGCCGCGCCATGGGTTCTCTCCGCGACTGGCCCGCTACTGGTCCGCACCGGTACTGGCAATCTGGTCCCGGATGAACCGATCACCATGGTCTTCTTCTTCTTGGGAGCCATGGCGATGAAGAACAGCTAGGTCAACTACTAGACTGGATTCTCACAATTGCACCCCTACCTGGCGTGCCAAAGATGTCGGTGGGAAACGACACCTATGGGATCATTGGAATCCCTACTACCGTTGCGGGGCGCGGGGATCGTGAGAAGAGCAGGACTAGTAGACAGCACAAAGGGGATTTACCCAGGTTTGGGCCGCAAAGATGTGTAAAGCCCTACGATCCTGCTTTGGTGGATGTATTTAGTGTTCTGGAGCTCTTGAACTAGCTCTGGGTGCTGCTAGGTTCCCAAGAGCCGAATCCTTCTCCAGTGCACCATGGGCCTCCTTTTATAGGCGAAAGGGGCTACCACAGTGACACACAGGAGGTGGAAAGTGCTACAGCGTTGTGAGCTTATCGCTGGTATTACAGGACAACGTGCATTTAATGCACAACTTAGGTGTCCCTCCACTTTATCGGGGACGGGGCCGAGGCCCGTCCTGTCCGTCGCCGCTCCTCCTTGCTTTAAAACGCGCCCTGGCCAGCGATGCATGCAGTGCCATGTAGGCAGGCAGGTAGTTGAGGTGGCGCGGTGGTGGAGCCTCCATGAAGGGCTGCATGTTACCACGCAGGTGCCAGCCCAGTTGGTTGGGTCGTCAGCTGCATGCGAACGGCGGTGGAGGCTTGGCCGGCATGGTCTTGGCAGTGGCCCTGCTGGCGCGCTTGGCGAGGGTCTTGTTGGGTGGCCCGGCAAGGGTCTTACCGTGGCGCGCTGGTGTCCCCGACAAGGATCTTGCCGGGGGTCTTGTGGGTTTCTTCGGTGATGATTGTTGCCTTCTTATCCTCATTTGATCTTGACTATTCTTTGTCTTCACAAAGATCTGCATGCCACCACGGAGGTGCCTCCCGAGCCTTGTCCCAATGCGTTTGTTTAGCGTTGGTGGGCTCAAAGGTGGCTCACTCTGCTGGTGTGGGCAAGCTGCCCCGGCAAGGGTCTTGCCGGGGCTGCTGAGGCTGCCCCGCCAAGGGTCTTGGGAAACCTGCTTCGCCCATTCGATCTTTGTGGCCTTGGTCCTTGCCATTGCTTTGTTTGTCTTGTGCCTTCGGCTTCTCTCCGGCTTCCCTTTCCTGCCTTGCTATGCGTGGCCGTGGCGGGTGGCTCTAACTGCCAGTGCACAGGTAAAGGGGTCAAAAGGAGAGCCCCTACTTTTATACACCGACACTGATGTTTTCTTCATTGTGCAGACAAAGATCTTGTTGTTTTTTGTCGCTAGTTTCTTTATCCTAACAATCTTTCTGAGTTTCTTGACTTGACTGATATTCATGGACAACTCATTCCCCCATATGCAAAAAGGGTCGAACAGTGGGTCAAAACCTCTGACAGCAGGACCTACATGTGCAAGACCAAATTGTTAAAAACCTAAATATTAGAAAGATTCCTGCAATTGCACAATAATGTGCTACTAGACAAAGGAACATGCATGTGCAAACCTCGATTGTAAACCTCGGTGCTTCCCATAGTTTCCCTGCAACACATATAAGGTTGTAATTGATTAGGTTAAGTGAGGGTTGACATGCTATCAGTAAAATATGTTAATGAAAAGTAAACACACTGTAAATTCAGTAGATTAATTCGAGTCACAAGGAAAAGCCATTTATCCAAACCAAGCATGATTAAGAACTAGGAAATATAGCAATTGTATATGTTTCTCATGTATTTAGTATAACAAAATTTGATTTATTCCTCACATTCATAACAATACAAAATTGTACCCACAACAATTGGACATCGCATTGCGAATTGAACCAAGCAGTTAACCAAACACCACAACAAATTAACCAAACAATACTGAGCACCACATTGCACCAATATAACATACTGCTAATAGAAGATCAGGAAGTTAACCAAACCAAGCATGCTTAACAACTTGGAAATATAGCAATTGTATTTGTTTCTCATGTATTTAGTACAACCAAATTCGATTTATTTCTCACATGGTAGACAATAAAATATGCACCCACAACCATTGAACATCGCATTGCATAATTAAAACAAATAGTTAACTAAACACCACAACAAATGAACCAAACATTAACTGAGCACCACATTGCACAATATATAACATACTGAAAGATTAGACAGTTAACCAAACCAAGCATGCTTGACAACTTGGAAATATAGCAACTGTATTTGCTTCTCATGTATTTTGTACAACCAAATTCGATTTATTTCTCACATGGAAGACAACACAAAATTGCACCCAGGAGAATTGAACATCACATTGCAGAATTAAACAAAAACAGTTAACTGAACAAGACAACAACTTAACCAAACAATTAATAAGTGAGCACCACATTGCACGACATATAGAATATATACACTAAAGGATCAAATTGCATGGTAAAAGTACATAGGACAGTTCAGTAGAATTTGTTAAAGAAAGGCAGGAGCATCACATGCAACAGGTAAACCAAACATGCTTAACTGACATAGCTAGCTAACTGAACATAGGTCCTTATAGTGAGCTAATAAGACAAGCTACTCCTCATCGTCAGAGATATCGATGACGATTGGGTCCTTGGACTTGGAAGAGGGTGAGGCCTCCACATCATGGGTGCCCTCCTTGTAGTGGTGAGTTGCCTGAGCCGCTCCTGGCACCAACCTGCTGGCTCTCAAGTTGAGGTAAGCACGGGCATGCTGAGAAAACACCTCATAGTCTTCGTCGAAGGCACTGACGGTGGCCTCGAGAAAACACCACGAACTGTCATTTAAAGCAACAAACCGCGTCGCGGCATCAACGCGCATGATACATCTCCATCATATATACTTTTCCAAACTCTTTTACCCTTGTTTTGGACTCTAATTGGCATGATTTGAATGGAACTAACCCGGACTGACGCTGTTTTCTGCAGAATTGCCATGGTGTTATTTTTGTGCAGAAATAAAAGTTCACAGATTGACCTGAAAATTTACAGAGAATATTTCTGGAATATATAAAAAATAATGGCGGAAAAAGATACTAGAGGGGGCCACCCATGGGCCACAAGCCCAGGGGGCGCGCTGATATGTCTCCAACATATCTATAATTTTTTATTGTTCCATGCTATTATATTATCCATCTTGGGTGTTTTGTATGCATTTATATGCTGTTTTATATGATTTTTGGGACTAACCTATTAACCTAGAGCCCAGTGCCAGTTTCTGTTTTTTCCTTGTTTTCGAGTATCGCAGAAAAGGAATACCAAACGGAGTCCAATTGACCTGAAAATTTACGGAGATTATTTTTGGACCAGAAGAAGCCCACGGAGCATCGAAGATGGACCAAAAGAGTCCCGAGGCCACTGCGAGGGTGGAGGGCGCGCCCCCTACCTCGTGGCTTCCTAGTGGACCCCCTGACTTGTTCCCGACGCAAACACCTCTTATATATCCCCAAACTTCCAGAACAGAACCTAGATCGGGACTTCCGCCGCCGCAAGCCTCTATATGCACGAAAAATCAGTCGAGACCCTGTTCCGGCACCTTGCCGGAGGGGGGATCCATCACCGGTGGCCATATTCATCATCCTGGCGCTCTCCATGACGAGGAGGGAGTAGTTCACCCTCGAGGTTGAGGGTATGTACCAGTAGCTATGTGTTTGATCTCTCTCTCTCTCTCTCGTGTTCTTGATTTGGCATGATCTTGATGTACCGCGAGCTTTGCTATTATAGTTGGATCTTATGATGTTTCTCCCCCTCTACCTTCTTGTAATGGATTGAGTTTTCCCTTTGAAGTTATCTTATCGGATTGAGTCTTTAAGGATTTGAGAACACTTGATATATGTCTTGCATGTGCTTATCTGTGGTGACAATGGGATGTTCACGTGATCCACTTGATGTATGTTTTGGTGATCAACTTGCGGGTTCTGCGAGCTTGTGAACTTATGCATAGGGGTTGGCACACGTTTTCGTCTTGACTCTCTAGTAGAACCTTGGGGGCACTCTTTGAAGTTCTTTGTGTTGGTTGAATAGATGAATCTGAGATTGTGTAGTGCATATCGTATAATCAAACCTGCGGATACTTGAGGTGACATTGGAGTATCTAGGTGACATTAGGGTTTTGGTTGATCTGTGTCTTAAGGTGTTATTTTACTACGAACTCTAGGGGTGTTTGTGACACTTATAGGAATAGCCCAATGGATTGATCGGAAAGAGTAACTTTGAGGTGGTTTCGTACCCTACAATAATCTCTTCATTTGTTCTCCGCTATTAGTGACTTTGGAGTGACTCTTTGTTGCATGTTGAGGGATTGTTATATGATCCAATTATGTTATCATTGTTGAGAGAACTTGCACTAGTGAAAGTATGATCCCTAGGCCTTGTTTTTAAGCATTGCAATACCATTTTCGCTCGCTTTTGTTACTAGTTACCTTGCTCTTTTTATAAATTCAGATTACAAAAACCTATATCTACCATACATATTGCACTTGTATCACCATCTCTTCGCCGAACTAGTGCACCTATACAATTTACCATTGTATTGGGTGTGTTGGGGACACAAGAGATTATTTGTCAATTTGGTTGCGGGGTTGTTTGAGAGAGACCATCTTCATCCTATGCCTCCCACGGATTGATAAACCTTAGGTCATCCACTCGAGGGAAATTTGCTACTGTCCTACAAAACTCTGCGCTTGGAGGTCCAACACGAGTCTACAAGAAGAAGGGTGCGTAGTAGACATCACGCGCCTACCCCCCAGGGCGCGCCCCCAGGCTTGTGCTGCCCCTGGAGCTCTGGCAACCCTAATTCCAACTCCATATATACCTATTCATGGAGAAAAAAAAATCAAAGAGAAGGATTCATCACATTTTACTATATAGAGCCGCCGCCACCTCCTGTTCTTCATCGGGTGGGCTGATTTGGAGTTTGTTCGGGGCTCCGAAGGGTGGAATCCGTCGCCATCATCATCACCAACCTTCCACCATCGCCAATTCCATCATGCTCACCGCCGGGAGTGAGTAGTTCTTTCGTAGGCTTGCTGGACGGTGATGGGTTGGATGAGATTTATCATGTAATCGAGTTAGTTTTGTTAGGGTTTGATCCCTAGTATCCACTATGCTTGACACTAGGGCCCGAGTGCCATGATTTCAGATCTGAACCTATTATGTTTTCATGAATATATGTGAGTTCTTGATCCTATCTTGCAAGTTGTAGACACCTAATACGAGTTATGATCCGCATATATACCCCAAGGTGACAATAATTGGGATTCTCTCCAGTGATTACCGTAGTTTGAGGAGTTAATGTATTCACTAAGTGCTAATGCTTCGTTCCGGTTCTCTATTAAAAGGAGGCCTTAATATCCATGAAACTGCTAGTTGTCGACTGGGGGGGGGTGAATAGGCGATTTTTATGAAAGTCTTCAAAACACGAGGTCTTTGAAGACAAACTGTTGATATGAACCTATATGATATGCATCGGAAGATGAACTACACTAGACAAGCCATAGTTAGGTAAGCAGTATAGTGAACGTACGAAGACTAACAACAGCTAGGTAGTATGGATCAGAATGGAAGACAGTATGAGGCCAAACAAATAATAGTCTTCACATAGTGAAGTCAAACAGATCAGGCAGACAAGCAAAGACTTCACAAAGACAAACTGAAATGTAAAGGAAGTTGGGGATAGAACTAGTTGCTTGGTGAAGACAAGGATTTGGTAGACCAGTTCCAGTTGCTGTGACAACTATACGTCTGGTTAGGGTGGCTGATATTGAACTCAAAAGACTGTGTCTTCACCTTATTCCCCTTGAGCTAAGGACACCCAGTCCTCGCCCAATCACTCTGGTAAGTCTTCAAGGTAGACTTCCAAACCTTCACAGACTCCGTTCACCAGCGATCCACAATGACTCTTGGATGCTCAGAATGCGACGCCTAACCGGCTGGAGGATTCTCAATCCTCAAGTGTAACAAGTCTTCAGGTCACGTGGACAGAACGACTTCAGTGATGCCTAACACTCTTTGGCTTTGGGTGTTTTGGGCTTTGTCCTCGCAAGGATCTCTCTCTGAAAGGCTTCAGAGGTGGGTTTGCTCTCAAACGACAAAAGCTATAGACTAACTCCGAGCAGACACCAATTTATGGTGTAGGGGGTGGGCTATTTATAGCCAGGAGGCAACCCGACATGATATGTCCGAAATGACCCTGGGTCACTAAGGAACCGACACGTGTCCAACGGTCGAATTTCAAACACACGCGGCAGCTTGGCTTGGGCTACAAGCAAAGTTGACACATCCAACTCTGGATAAGATTTGCTCTCATTGTCTTCAGTCGAAGACACGGGATTTTGGTTGAGCATCACTTCAGTCATCTGACTTTGTTCACTTGGACCCCACTTAATAGTACAGTGGTTCCTATGACTCAATAAAGAAGAAAAGGAAACTATGAAAGAAACTATGTCTTTGCACTCCATAGTCTTCAAGTGAATGTCTTCACAAGTCATTATTTTCAATGTGAATGTATTCACGAACCACCATTGTCTTCAACATCTGAATACATTTTTAGGGGTCATTTCTGGTAGGTAAACCGAATCAATGAGGGACTACTACCTATGTTATCCTGCGATTCTCACAAACACATTAGTCCTCCAACCACATTTATCGTCAATAATCCAAAACCAACTAGGGGTGGCACTAGATGCACTTACAATCTCCCCCTTTTTGGTGATTGATGACAAACTGGTTGAAGTTTTCAACGGAAATTCAGGTATGTGAAAGTTAAAGTACATGGGCATTGTCTTCATAAGTTAAGAAAGGCTCCCCCTGAAGATGTGCATATAAGTAGTTTGATTTTGAATGCAAATGCACATGGCAGGTTTAACTTTGTGGAGATCCTCTTCAACATATGAAGACAATTCACTGTGCATATGTCAGGACCCCGACTCAATGCCACACCGATCTAGCATGTAACACCTCATATCACTTTGCGGCCTCACGCACGGTATCCCAATGGGTGTCGCCTTACCGGGCCCGGGACCGTTTGCGGCTTCTGGCACACGTATATGACAATGTCACTAGCATCCATCTGACAAGGAGCCCGGGCTGACATGGCTAGTCGTAAACCCAAAGTGGCACTAACTTACAGGGACAGGCATACATGACCCAACAACGAACGTGTCGGTCATCAGCGAGTGAATCCGGGGTGTAGCAACTGGGCTAGCAGGACTCCGATAAACCGGGCTGTAGCAGGCTAACAGGACTCCGGTAGACACCGCATGACATTTCCCCAAAGGGACAGACACAGGAACGAAGAAGGACACATGCCGGCCAGCCTAAGTGTTCCGGAGCAGTAGCAAGCTACCAAGGCTCAATGGAAGCACTAGGAGACTTTTTCCTGTAAGAGAGGCTACCAAGGATAAACAACTAGATAGTCAGATCCCACACATACCAAGCATTTCAATAACATACACACAATATGCTCGATATGTGCAAATACAACATGGCATCACAACATGACTCTACAACTCAAGTATTTTATTCAATAGGCTCCAAGGAGCGAGATATTACAAACATGGGTCTCATGACCCAACATTCAGAGCATACAAGTCAAAGCACAAGCGGAAGCTTAACATGTCTGGGTACAGACATCTATAAATGAAAAAGGCTGAGAAGCCTGACTAACTACCAGATCCTACCGAGGGCACAAGATCGTAGCTGAGGTAACAAACTAAACGTCGAAGTTCACGCGGAACTACTAGAGAGATTGAAGTCTCTCTGCAAAAACATAAAATAGGCAAACGTGAGTACAAATGTACCCAACAAGACTTACATCAGAACTAACTACATATGCATCATTATCAATCAAGGGGATGGTGGGGTTTAACTGCAGCAAGCCAGCTTTGACTGGGTGGCTATCCTGAACTACGACTGCAAGTAACTCTTTTGAGGTGGCGCACACGAGTCCACAAATTCACCATATCAATACACCACTATGGATCCGCTCTCGTCTCCCTACGAGAATGCCATCCATAGCACTCACGCTTATCTTGCGTATTTTAGAGTATCCACTTTCACTTGTCTATGAACTGTACAGGCAACACAGAAGTCCTTTACCGTCGACACGGCTATTCGAATAGATGATGTTAACCCTGCAGGGGTGTACTTCTTCACACACGCTCTCACCACTTACCGCCGTTTACACGACATGTACTCAGCAACCTTTAAGCAGAAGCCCAACGAGGGTGTCGGCCACGACCTACCTAAACACTCAAGTCTCTATTCCAGGTTTATCGCCTGTTCAGGTTCCATCCACAGGGAGTCCGGCCGAAGTTTCCACATACGGCCCCGAACGATGTGTGCAGGGTTCCGAGACACCAAACGGGCGCCCGGTACACCATGCCACGTGCCTACCGCATCATAGCCCACCCCTCGGGTCAGTGCTGCGCATGGCCTCCAGCATACTTCAAACACCAGAAACTACTTGCAACTCCTGGACAGAGGACAAGGGTGATTAAGAAGCTGAGAGGGTCCATTGGTTTCGGGCCCAATGCATGGTAGTAGCTGTTTCATGGATCACAAACACAGAACTCAGTTCCTGAGGACGACTTCAATGAGACAACCCACCATGTACTCCTACATGGCCTCTCACCGCTACCTTTACCAAATCGTGTTTACACACTTGGCTCACACACAGTAGGACATGTTCACACACCTCTAATTCATCCCCGATGAATTAGACCTGACTCAACTCTAAGTAGTAGCAAGCATGACAAACAAGCATGAATGTGTAGGCACAACAGGGCTCAAACAACTCCTACTCATGCTAGTGGGTTTCATTTATTTACTGTGGCAATGACAGGTCATGTAGAGGATAAGGGGTTGAACTACCGCAGCAAGTAACAGATGAATCATTGTCCTAATGCAGTAAAAGAGAGCAGGAGCAAGAGAGTAGGATTGTATCGGAATGAACAAGGGGGTTTTGCTTGCCTGGCACTTCTGAAGATAGTATAGTTCTTCATCGGTGTCTTCGAACTCATCGTCGGTATCACGTCTATCGAGAGGGGACAAACACTGGCAACACAGAAGGAAAACACAATCAATGCAATGCACAATATGATGCATGATCATGACATGGCAAAATGAGTGTGTTGGGCTAATGCAACTACAATCAGATGGGTTTGAGTTAGTTTGGACCCAAGGTTGAAGTTCAAATTCAAACTATGACTTTATAAAGTGCAATATCATGTTTTGACATGAACAGCAGGTTTAAGTTGCTTAAACATGCATGAAACCAGTGTAGATGGATAGATTGGATTTTTCTGATCATTTTTCATATATAACTTATCTCATTTGGAGTTATGGTTGAATTTCTATGAATTTTTGAAGTTTTGGAGATTTTCTGAAATTTATAAATCATTTCTGATTTATTTGAAATTCCAGAAAATATTACTGCGTCAGCATGACCACAACATTACGCCAGTAGGTCGGCTTTGGCTAACCAGGTCAAACCTGACTAGTGGGACCCACTAGTCAGTGACCTAGTGTCAGTTAGTGACACAGACAGGTGGGCCCGGTCAACGGCCACATCAGCAAGGTCAATGCCGACGCGTGGGGCCACTGTGATTAACTTAAACTAAACAGGAGTTAACCCGCGGTTAGTTAAGGGCATGGGGCCCATATGTTAGCGAGAGAGGGCTTAATTAGTAGGGTCATTAGCCCCTAATGACGGCGCCACGTCAGCACGTCGAAGACCAGCCGGCGGCGACCACAGAACACGGCGGTGACTCTCGGGAACGCGCTATGGGCGGTGGTTTGGCACACTGAGGGAACCAGGGCATAGCCCTTGCTCGCCCGCATCGAGTGACGGTGAAGCTGGATGCGGGGGTCGCCGGAATCGACGCCGACGATGAGGTTGCGGCGGCCGTGGTTTGGGCGTGCTCGAGAACGGTGATGTGGTGCACCATAGGACGAATAGGTGATTGTATTCGGCTCTTGGGAGGGTGCAGAGCATGGTGGTGCGCTCGGACGCAGGCTTTGCTTGCTGCTGCCACGGCGGCGACATGGCCGGCGGAGCCGAGCTCTCGGTCGTGATGACCAACAGGGTTAGGGGGCAGCTAGAGTGACGTGGCTAGGGGAGAAGGAAGAGGATCTCACGGCGGTTGCAGCGGTGGCCTCGGCAAGCTCGTGGAGGGGCTGGTGATGACGGGAGGTCGACGGTGATCTCGGTGGCCGAACAAAGAGGGCGGCGGCGGTGGCGGTGTTGCAACACATCTGGGGCCTCGTGGCTCATCGAGGGGGTCGGGGACGTCGAGACGGAGCTCGTGGGCATGGCGAGGGGTCGAGGGGGAGGCAGTGGACGCGGTGGCAGCGAACGGCGGCGGCGGGCGCGTTCGGTGGTGCCGCGGGGCGGAAGCTAGGGAGGAGGAGAGAGGCCAGGGAGCG
>NC_041385.1:408248639-408297676 GCF_002162155.2 Triticum dicoccoides
AGCAGGCCACGATGACGACAGCGCTGGCCACCGAGCTGCTTTGGGGCGAGGGGGGGGGGGGAAGACGACGAAAGGGGGGTGGCCTGGTGGGCTGGGCCGCCAGGTGGGTCGCCAGGTGGGCTACACAGGAGGTAAGCCCAGGTAGGTTTCCTTTCTCTCTCTTTCTTTTTTTGTTTCAGTCTTCTATTTTGTTGTGTTTTGTTTTGATTTAGTAAAAATACTAAACCATTTGATAAAATGTTGAAAATAATTGTGGGCACTTGTGAAATTATTTCCAACAGCCCTCAAATCATTTCAGAATAATTTGGGCATTTAAACTATTTATAGAATTTAAATGCCCCAATTCAAATACAATATGGATTAATTCAAAAATCCAGAATGGCCTAAAAATAATTGCATCATTTTTGGCAGAGGTTTTCACCTTTATCAAAAATCATGAACATTTTCAGAGGCACTGTGGATTCATTGAAAATATTTTTTATTTTATTTTAATCCTAGTTGAAATTCATTTGCTACCAGGGTTTATCAGTCCCCATTTCAGAGTTTCATAGAATTTAGACATGATGCATGGAGGCTAATGCAAAGACAGGCAATGCCTAAACTGGGATGTGACTACTCACCCCCACTAAACAAGAATCTCGTCCCGACATTCAAGCGTAGGGTAAGATGAAGGGGGAACACAAACTAATATAATCTTCATGATCCAGGTTGCACCTGCATAAGGGTGTTGATTCAAGCACCATCTTTGTCTTGTCGTCTTTTCTGAGAACTCCAGCCAACATGACAATGAGAGGAAAAGGAAACTCTAGAAGGATCGATCTTCTCGGAGATCGAACAACTCAGAATTAACTCACGAAATGAGACATAGCAACATCTCTTAAGTGGCCAAAAGGATTACTTTTGATATAGAGATCATTGAGACTTCTATACCAGCCTAAGGCAAATCTCGAGCGATTGTTTGGGGAAGTTCAGTAGAATGGCATACTCGGACTAGAATGGATGATGTGGATTACCTTGTTGAAGACAATGCAATGGATGATTTTGCTTATCATCGGAGATGGATGGAACCCATGGTAGGACCACTTTTGAAAATGATCCTGATCAGCAATTACTGAGAAGGGTAATCCAGAGTAGGGCGGCATGATGACAGTGCAAGCTGAGACAAAATGCAAATGATGGGAATGATTCTAGTAACTGGGAGTAACTCAACAGACGAGAGTGATTCGACTGTTTAAAAGTTATAGCATAATCAAAGAAACTAGGAGCAATCCCAGTTAGTGCCGATGATAACACTTAGTGCTTGTGCATGCTCTCAAGAACTTGAGCATTTCCATATTCATCAAGGTTTACCAATATCCGTGTCAAGGATCCTGGCAACACAACATACTACCATAATGAATTCCGTTGGAGGATGCAGATGCAAAAGAAGATAACACTTTCTCAGATTTCACCTTAGCGGGGCCAAGGGAACAAAATCTAGACAATCGACAGAGAGACATTTAGCACTCCGCTTCTAATGTTCTCCTTGATGTGCTAGCATAATCCATTCATAGATATGGTTTGATAACTAGAACATCAAGTAAAAGGTCAGACTTCGGGAGCTCAACAATCCATAAGGAACAACTACTGGAGTAAACCCTACGAAATTCTTATGGGGAGGAGGCCAACTTCCTCAATCAAGATACTACAATAATAGTTCTTCTGGCTGGGTGTGTTGGCCAAGACATCCACTTATCGGGTTACAGAGAGACCAATATTACAGTTCTTGGGAAACGCTCCAACCATCATATCTGTGTGAGATTCAGATTTGGTTGGTGTCAGGATATTCCAGACTCGTCAAGTCTAGGGAGAAAAAAGAAAGTTTGCAACACAAATCGACGAGATAACGTTGCAAGATTCTCGGGAAATGTACTACGATAGCAAGCCCCAAAATATGAGCTGGTTCTGCTACAACATGTGAACACGTTGTCCGAGACAAGCATGACCACATTGTAGTCTTATAATAAAACACTACCGAGTTCAGGTGGGGCACCATCAACGAGGATATCGAAGTCCTTACATAAGTCCAGATTAGCTCTTATGAAGGAACTCCTTCTCCTTGAACAAATCAGCCAGTGGCTTGGTGTACTAAGAGATACATGTGGAATGGAGGTAGCGAGCCTGTCAAACCGTAGCATACTTTGCACATGCATGACTGACTTGGGATGATTCTAGAGGAAACAAAAACAATCTTTCTCGAACTCATGGCGGCAACTTGCACCAAATGCACGTGGATCAGAGGAAGTCACTTCTTTCATCCAACACATGCTTCATGAGCGGGTCATGAAGATAATGCTTATAAAAGTTTCCAATACTAGCTGGATGTTCAACATAAATCATGGAGAAGATAAAAATGTTGCTGATGGGATCAACAACAATTCATCCAGGTTTCCATGGAGATAGAATTCCATAATTATGTGAACAAGTGGTAGCATTGGTCAGACCCAAAAGATTTAATGGTGTATGCCCGAGGAATCAACCACGAGTAAGACAACATTACGAACATCGTTGGTTCTGATTTGATTTGATGATAGCCCATACTCAAATCAAAGTTTTGGTAAGACAATAGGTCCAACAACTGGTCACGAGGATCAATCGATGAAGATATCATCTTTCTTCAACACACATACAAGATATCCCTTAAAATGAACTAAGTCGGACAAGCTTTTATCTTCCAACTCTCCAAGTTGTTGTTTAGCTTAACCAACTAGCTCAGGGGTATGCAACACGGGTTCTTGGAGAAGGGGTGGTTACAAGGAACCAACTTGATCACAAGCTCAACATAGCGGTCAGGTGACAACCTGGTGATACTTCCGAGAAGATATTCGAAAAATCACAAACCACCAATATGTTACTAAGCTTGAGAACAATCTTGCTTTTGAGACAAGACGATATGATCAAAAGAGCGAGGATTGGCACTATCCTAACTCATTGATTGAAAAGTGCACCGTGAATAAGGACTAGGTAGCGCGATCAACCTTAGGATGATGATTCAATAACCAACATGCTAAGGATGAAATTATTGTCCTTTATCTACCAAGCAACGGAGTTGCTAGGAGTATAGTTTTCACACATCACGATTCACTTGTCGGCATTCCGGTTGCTATAACACGAAAGCGAGGAATGAATAATGATGGCAAGAAGTATCACTGTGTCAAGAGTTCATAGGATGGTGTGCAATTCCCATGACATTCTTGATATAAAGATGGTAATACTCCAAGTTAGAGTAGAACAAGAGCTAGATTAGCATTTTGATCTACGCAACACAACGGCTTTGACCCAATCCTGGATATGGATGAAGTACTGGAGTTTATTTCTCCTAGTCATTCCAGAATAGAATGGCTTGACGGACCACAAGAATAATAGGCATCGATGAACACGGGTGCACGACTATTCCTTACTATCAATTGATAGACGGGGGTCAGGATACAGCTAAAGAGGGACAACCCAAAAGAACATATGATTTTCTGGGCTGTGGATGCACATATTAGTATGTCGAGCAAAGCTCAACATTTTTCTTCCGGATAGCCCATGCGGAGAAGGTAGGACTGGCAGAGTCACGATATAGAATGGGGAACTCTTCAAGAGCACTCTTGTTGTGATCTCTTGGTTCAAAAGAACTTCTGCCAATAATGGTTCATGGTATTTGGAAGAAGGGAATACCACGAACCTCGAGGACTAACGCAAAGGTTACTGATAACCTAAAGGAACTATCAAACACTATAAACATGAAGTAAGTAGGGTGAATCTCGGATTCAAAACCCAAGGAGTAGAATACCTACTACTAAGTGGCATCACGGGATGCTTTCGGGAATAAAGGCCAGAATCATCACACTGGGACACAAATCATGGCTAGATTACTAGATGATCCCCTAAGACACCTAGGGTCATAATAATAACTCCAACATATATGTCGAGGTAATAGAATACCTCAACTCAGCAATTAGTGTGATTAACTTGGCCCAAAGGAACATCAAAACCAGAGGGAAAGGATTTGCAAGTGCATCAGATTGTTTAGAAACCTGGGATGACCCGGACAACATAACGGTTGTAAATGCTCAAAAGAATTTGAGACATGCTACAAAAATGGTGGCATAACCACTCAGAAGCACAATATCAAGGTTTCGAGATCAACAGTTAACATACAGAGGTAGAAACTAAACTGAGGCTTAAATCCAACAATCTTATGGGTCTACTGATTAGTAACACGTGATCTTGATAGAAAGAAGAGAAAGCCTAGTTCCTTAACCCCGTAGGAAAGATAAGATGACTCGGATCAGAAGGGCATAAGGTATAAGGAGTAAAAAGAGCCTTACGTTCCATCCCACAATCAATTCCCCTACGTATAACTAAAGCATTTCTAGACTCAACTTCGACCAGTATGGCTTGGTAATCCTACAGGCAGTCAGGCTCTGATACCAAAGCTGTCAGGACCCCGACTCAATGCCACACTGATCTAGCATGTAACACCTCATATCACTTTGCGGCCTCATGCACGGTATCCCAACAGGTGTCGCCTTACCGGGCGCGGGACCGTTTGCGGCTTTTGGCACACGTATATGACAGTGTTGCTAGCATCCATCTGACAAGGAGCCCGGGCTGACACGGCTAGTCGTAAACCCAAAGTGGCACTAACTTACAGGGACAGGCATACATGACCCAACAACAAACGTTTCGGTCATCAGCGAGTGAATCCAGGCTGTAGCAACTGGGCTAGCAGGACTCCGGTAAACCGGGCTGTAGCAGCCTAACAGGACTTCGGTAGACACCGCGTGACATTTCCCCAAAGGGACAGACACAGGAACGAAGAAGGACACATGCCGGCCAGCATAAGTGTTCTGGAGCAGTAGCAAGCTACCAAGGCTCAGTGGAAGCACTAGGAGACTTTTCCCGGTAAGAGAGGCTACCAAGGATAAACAACTAGATAGTCAGATCCCACACATACCAAGCATTTCAATAACATACACACAATATGCTCGATATGTGTAAATACAACATGGCATCACAACATGACTCTACAACTCAAGTATTTTATTCAATAGGCTCCGAGGAGCGAGATATTACAAACATGGGTCTCATGACCCAACATTCAGAGCATATAAGTCAAAGCACAAGCGGAAGCTTAACATGTCTGGGTACAGACATCTATAAATGAAAAAGGCTGAGAAGCCTGACTAACTACCAGATCTTGCCGAGGGCACAAGATCGTAGCTGAGGTAACAAGCTAAACGTCGAAGTTCACGCGGAACTACTAGTGAGACTGAAGTCTCTCTGCAAAAACATAAAATAGGCAAACGTGAGTACAAATGTACCCAGCAAGACTTACATCAGAACTAACTACATATGCATCATTATCAATCAAGGGGATGGTGGGGTTTAACTGCAGCAAGCGAGGTTTGACTCGGTGGCTATCCTGAACTACGACTGCAAGTAACTCTTTTGAGGTGGCGCACACGAGTCCACAAATTCACCATATCAATACACCACTATGAATCCGCTCCCATCTCCCTACGAGAACACCATCCATAGCACTCACTCTTATCTTGCGTATTTTAGAGTATCCACTTTCACTTGTCTATGAACTGTACAGGCAACCCAGAAGTCCTTTACCGTGGACACGGCTATTCGAATAGATGATGTTAACCCTGCAGGGGTGTACTTCTTCACACACGCTCTCACCACTTACCGTCGTTTACACGACATGTACTTGGCAACCTTCAAGCGGAAGCCCAACAAGGGTGTCAGCCACGGCCTATCTAAACACTCAAGTCTCTAGTCCAGGTTTATCGCCTATTCAGGTTCCATCCGCAGAGAGTCCGACCGAAGTTTCCACATACGGCCCCGAACGATGTGTGCAGGGTTCCGAGGCACCAAACGGGCACCCGGTACATCGTGCCACGTGCCTACCGCATCATAGCCCACCCCTCGGGTGAGCGCTGCGCATGGCCTCAGCATACTACAAACACCAGAAACTACTTGCAACTCCTGGACAGAGGACAAGGGTGATTAAGAAGCCGAGAGGGTCCATTGGTTTCGGGCCCAATGTGTGGTAGTAGCTGTTTCATGGATCACAAACACAGAACTCAGTTCCTCAGGACGGCTTCAATGAGACAACCCACCATGTACTCCTACATGGCCTCTCACCGCTACCTTTACAAAATCGTGTTCACACACTTGGCTCACACACAGTAGGACATGTTCACACACCTCTGATTCATCCTCGATGAATCAGACCTGACTCAACTCTAAGCAGTAGCAGGCATGACAAACAAGCATGAATGAGTAGGCACAACAGGTCTCAAACAACTCCTACTCATGCTAGTGGGTTTCATCTATTTACTGTGGCAATGACAGGTCATGTAGAGGATAAGGGGTTCAGCTACCGCAGCAAGTAACAGATGAATCATTGTCCTAATGCAGCAAAAGAGAGCAGGAGCGAGAGAGTAGGATTGTATCGGAATGAACAAGGGGTTTTTGCTTGCCTGGCACTTCTGAAGATAGTACAGTTCTTCATCGGTGTCTTCGAACTCATCGTCTATATCACGTCTATCAAGAGGGGACAAACACCAGCAACACAGAAGGAAAACACAATCAATGCAATGCACAATATGATGCATGATCATGACATGGCAAAATGAGTGTGTTGGGCTAATGCAACTACAATCAGATGGGTTTGAGTTAGTTTGGACCCAAGGTTGAAGTTCAAATTCAAACTATGACTTTATAAAGTGCAATATCATGTTTTGACATGAACAACAGGTTTAAGTTGCTTAAACATGCATGAAACCAGTGCAGATGGATAGATTGGATTTTTCTGATCATTTTTCATATATAACTTATCTCATTTGGAGTTATGGTTGAATTTCTATGAATTTTTGAAGTTTTGGAGATTTTCTAAAATTTATAAATCATTTCTGAGTTATTTTAAATTCCAGAAAATATTACTGCGTCAGCATGACCACAACATTACGCCACGAGGTCGGCTGTGGCTAACCAGGTCAAACCTGACTAGTGGGACCCACTAGTCAGTGACCTAGTGTCAGTTAGTGACATAGATGGGTGGGCCCGGTCAAAGGCCACATCAACGAGGTCAACACCGACGCGTGGGGCCACTGTGATTAACTTAAACTAAACATGAGTTAACCCGTGGTTAGTTAAGGGAGTGGGGCCCATATGTCAGTGAGAGAGGGCTTAATTAGTCGGGTCATTAGCTCCTAATGACGGCGCCACGTCAGCACGTCGGAGACCAGCCGACGGCGACCACAGAACACGACGGCGACGCTCGGGAATGCGCTACGGGCGGTGGTTTGGCACACAGAGGGAACCAGGGCATAGCCCTTGCTCGCCCGTATCGAGCGACGGTGAAGCTGGACGCGGGGGGTCGCCGGAATCGACGCCGACGACGAGGTTGCGGCGGCCGTGGTTCGGGCGTGCTCGAGAACGGCGATGTGGTGCACCATAGGACGAATAGGTGATGGTATTCGGCTCCTGGGAGTGTGCAGAGCACGGTGGCGCGCTTGGACATAAGCTTTGCTTGCTGCTGCCACGACGGCGACATGGCCGGCGAAGCCGAGCTCTCGGCCGTGATGACCAACAGGGTTAGGGGGCAGCTAGAGCGACGTGGCTAGGGGGAGAAGGAAGAGGAGCTCACGACGGTTGTAACGGTGGCCTCGGCAAGCTCGGGGAGGGGCTGGTGATGACTGTAGGTCGACGGCGATCTCGATGGCCGAACGAAGAGGGCGGCAGCGGTGGCGGTGTTGCAGCGCGTCCGGGGCCTCGTGGCTCGTCGAGGGGGTCGGGGACATCGAGACGGAGCTCGCGGGCACGACGAGGGGTCGAGGGGGAGGCGGTGGACGCGGTGGCTGTGAACGGCAGCGGCGAGCGCGTTTGGTGGTGCCGCGGGGAGGAAGCTTGGGAGGAGGAGAGAGGCCAGGGAGCGAGGGAGAGGAGAGGTTGGGGGGGCACGGGGCGTCCCCGTGGCATCGCTAAAAGGGTCGAGGAGGGGGAAGCAGGCAGGGAGGAGGCCACGGCGATGACAGCGCTCGCCACCGAGCTGCTTTGGGGCGAGGGGAGGAAGACGACAGGAAGGAGGGGGTGGCCTGGTGGACTGGGCCGCCAGCTGGGCCGCCAGGTGGGCTGCACATGAGGTAAGCCCAGGTAGGTTTCCTTTCTCTCTCTTTCTTTTTTTTGTTTTAGTTTTCTATTTTGTTCTGTTTTGTTTTGATTTAGTAAAAATACTAAACCATTTGATAAAATGCTGAAAATAATTGTGGGCACTTGTGAAATTATTTCCAACAGCCCTCAAATCATTTCAGAATAATTTGGGCATTTAAACTATTTATAGAATTTAAATGCCCCAATTCAAATACAATATGGATTAAATCCAGAATGGCCTAAAAATAATTGCATCATTTTTGGCAGAGGTTTTCACCTTTATCAAAAATCATGAACATTTTCAGAGGCACTGTGGATTCATTGAATTTTTTTTAACCCTAGTTGAAATTCATTTGCTGCCAGGGTTTATCAGTCCCCATTTCAGAGTTTCATAGAATTTAGACATGATGCGTGGAGGCTAATGCAAAGACAGGCAAGGCCTAAACTGGGTTGTGACAGCATATATAAGAATAACAAAGATATGACATGCACAATGAGAAATGGGCGTCTACAAAATGACTTCATGCGGAATTTCTCATCGCATCACAAGGTAGCAGCAAAAATGGCAGACGACCATCAAGTTTAAGTGTTACAACTCAAAAACCAAATAGTTTCAAGAATGAGAGTTGTAAGAACCTAGCAAAAATAAGCAACCAACCCATATGGACCCGCTTGAAGACTATCAACTCATATGCTTCTCCCCCTTTTGTCAGTAAGGACCAAAAAGGTTTGAAGACATAGAGTGTCTACTCGCTCTCAGGTGATGAAGATGTTGGAGCAGCTGGGTCGACGTTGGTGTTGGGCGGTGCAGACGGTCCTGGTGTAGCATTATGATGAAGTGAAGCCATCCTTGGTTAAGTGGTGTCGTCTTCTTTATCCATGACTCTCGCAACAATAGTTGCAGCAGAAGATGAATAGTCTGAATCTTCAACGGAAGGAGTTGGACACCAACTTGTGGAGGCCTGGAGTCAAACTTGAATCATTCTGTGAAGCCATCTTCGTGAAGATCGTCTTCAGAACAGAGCAGTGTGAGGCTCTTCCAGGGCCGCCGACAGGCTTCATGCACAACGAATGAATTCTTGGTAGCCAGATTGCGAATGCGATTGACATCAATAAGAAGACTCTGCATCTGACGTTCAGCCAGTCGTGATGCCTATCCTACTTCTGATGAAGTGATACAAGAAGCTCTCGGCCGTTGAGGACACATGGACGCTTCTGAGGCCTTTGAGCTATAGTGCTGGCAGTCACATTAGTGTTTGCACAATGTGGCAGGCGTAGCTGGCCAGCCAGAGGACCATCAAGAGCAGGGGGATTGGGCACATGTACTCCATCAACTTGCTGTGTGAAGCTTTGAAATGCAACATTGTCTTCATGCACTGGCTCCTTAGCAGGCTCAGGGTATATGGCTTCATGTGACATATCAACATAAGGCAAGAAAACAACATGATTGCGTGCTGATGGTTGATAGTTAATTGTATAGTGGAGCTTGATCGGCCTCATAACCCAGGGAGCATAGAATTTGAGGCTGAAAAGATCAATGCCTGAAGGTGCTAACTGTCTGATGAAGAAATCATGAGTGTTAAACCTGATGCCGTTGAGTATGTAGAAGACCAATGTCTTCATAGTGCCTTCAACCTTCGCGTCTGGAGAATATCCCTTAATAGTTCACAAAGTATGCCTCAAAATATGATAGATGGTGCCGGGCAGGTACTCGAGGTCTTTGACAGAGAACTCCTTGGGATATTCACTGTCAATAGGCAATGGCTTCATCATACTGAGCATCTGACTCATATTTGGCCCTGGCCTCTGAAAAATGCTCTGTGGTTCATGCTGATATAGCTGACAACCTGGTTCAAACAGATCACCAGGAGTGGGTAGGGAAGTTAGCTCGATGATATCCTGAGCTTTGGCTTCATGATGGACATCGGCTGTCATCCACTCAAGAATCCATGCCTTCGGATCCCTGTTGTAGCCTCTGATATGAAGTGTAGCATAGAACTGCAGCAGAAGCTCTTCATTCCAATGCTCCTTGTCGGTGACAAACCTGAAAGAGCTGGATATCGACTAGAGGGGGGCGAATAGGCGATTTTTATGAAAGTCTTCAAAACATGGGAGTTTCGAAGACAAACAATAGAAATGACCCTATTTATATGCAGCGGAAGGTAGACTACACTAGGCAAGCCATAGTCGAGTATTCAATGAAGTGAAAGCACAAAGATTATTAGCAGCTAGGTAGTAAGGATCAGGATGGAAGATAGTATGAAGCCAATCAGAACAAGTAGTCACTCGGTGAAGTCAAACAGATAATGCAAGCAGGCAATGACTTCACGAAGAAAAACTGTAAGTACAGAGAAGCAAGAGATAGAACCAGTAGCTTGGAGAGGACAACGATTTGTTCGACCAGTTCCAGTTGCTGTGACAACTGTACGTGTACGTCTGGTTAGGGAGGATGAGATTTAACTCAGAAGACCGCGTCTTCACCTTATTCCCCTTGAGCTAAGGACACTTAGTCCTCGTCCAATCACTCTGGTAAGTCTTCAAGGTAGACTTCCAAACCTTCACAGACTTCGCTCACCGGCAATCCACAATGACTCTTGGATGCTCAGAACGCGACGCCTAATAGTCTGGAGGATTCACAGTCCTCAAGTGTAACAAGTCTTCAGATTACGCGGACAGAAAGACTTTAGTGATGCCAAACACTCTTTGGGCTCTCGGTGGTTTAGGCTTTGTCCTCGCAAGGATTCTCTCTCAAATGCTTCGGCGGTGGGTTGCTCTCAAACAACAAAAGCCGTGCACTAACTCTGAGCAGCCACCAATTTATGGTGTAGGGGGTGGGCTATTTATAGCCACTAGGCAACCTGACCTGATTTGTCCGAAATGACCCTGGGTCATTAAGGAACTGGCACGTGTTCTAACGGTCAGATTTCAAACACACGCGCAAGCTTTTAAATAGCGTCCGCTACTTCCGCTATTGCGACCGCAATAGCGTTAGCGTCACCCTACCGCTAATAGTTTAAGGTTGCATGAGAAAATAGCGTGTTGTCATGATGCGGGCGCAATATCAATTGTTAGATCGCTATATCATCCGCTATCCGCAATATCGCCCGCTATATAAGTCCTTGTTGTTCTGTTGTGTAATCTATTTTGGTAAATGTGTCTTGCTTGCTTGGTTGCACGACCAAATATTGATCAATTATTGTTTATATTCTTATATAAATGATGATTTCTCAAATTAAGTGTCATATTTTTTGTCAATGGCCGAGTAATATACACAACAATCTCAAATTTATGAGTGTTTTTTTTAAATTGGCTATGTGGACATAGCGCCCGCAATATCGCCCGCTATCCGCATTCCACTATATAGCCCATATTCTGTAACCAGTCTGCTATCCGCTATTTAAAAGCTTGCACACGCGGCAGCTTGACTTGGGCTACAAGTGTTGACTTATCCGACTCTGGATAAGATTTGCACTCATTGTCTTCGCTTGAAGACATATGATTTGGTTGAGCATCACTTTAGTCACTCTGACTTTGTTCACTTGGACCGCACTTAATAGTGCGGTGGTTCCTATGACTCAACAAAGAAGAAAAGGAAACAACAAAACAACTAAGTCTTCGCGCTCCATAGTCTTCATGCGATGTCTTCTCATGTCATAGACTTCACTGTGAATAGCTTCACAGACCACCATTGTCTTCAATGTCTTCACACATTTTTAGGGGTCATATCCGGTAGGTAAACCGAATCAATGAGGGACTACTACCTGTGTTATCCTGCAATTCTCACATACACATTAGTCCCTCCACCAGGTTTGTCGTCAATACTCCAAAACCAACCAGGGGTGGCACTAGACGCACTTACAATCTCCCCCTTTTTGGTGATTGATGACTGACTGGTTGAAGTTTTCAACTGGGATAAAAGTATGTGAAATTGTAAAGGATTAAGATATTGTCTTCGTAAGTGGCAAAAGGCTCCCCCTGAAGATGTGCATATAAAGGTTTTGCTTTGGAATGCAAATGCACATGGCAGGTTGTACTTGTGGAGATCCTCTTCAACTTATGAAGACAATACATTATGCATGAAAAGATATAACTGGGATAATGACATGCATAATGAAAACTAGATGTCTGCAAGATGACTTCATGCGGGATTTATCATCGCACATGCGGAATTTATTGTCGCATCACAGTATAGCAGAAAAAGTAGCAGACGACCATCAAGTTTAAGTGTTACAACTCAAAGAACCAAATGTTTCAACTCATATGCTTCTCCCCCTTTTGTCAGTAAAGACCAAAAAGGTTTGAAGACATAGAGCCTCTACTCGTTCCCATGAGGAGTAGGTGAAGCAGCAGGGTCGCCGTTGAGGTTTGGTGGTGCAGACAAACTTGGTGCAGTGTCGATAAGCGCCGAAGTTGGAGGTGGTGAAGTAGCATCATCGTTGTCGGTGTCAAAACTGGCGGATCTTGGGTAGGGGGTCCCGAACTATGCGTCTAAGGCTGATGGTAACAAGAGGCGGGGGACACAATGTTTTACCCAGGTTCGGGCCCTCTCGATGGAGGTAATACCCTACTCCATGCTTGATTGATCTTGATGATATGAGTATTACAATAGTTGATCTACCACGAGATCGTAGAGGCTAAACCCTAGAAGCTAGCCTATGATTATGATTATTCTTGTCCTACGGACTAAACCCTCCAGTTTATATAGACACCAGAGGGGGCTAGGGTTACACAAAGTCGGTTATAGAGAAGGAGATCCACATATCCGAATTGCCAAGCTTTCCCTCCATGCAAAGGAGAGTCCCATCCGGACATGGGACGAAGTCTTCAATCTTGTATCTTCATAGTCCAACAGTCCGACCAAAGTATATAGTCCGGTTGTCCGAGGACCCCTTAATCCCGGACTCCCTCAATAGCCCCTGAACCAGGCTTCAATGACGATGAGTCCGGCGCGCAGATTGTCTTCGACATTGCAAGGCGGGTTCTTTACCAAATTCTCCAGAGTACCTGTTGTAACGAGCACTATCCGAATTTCCATTAATGTTGCACTCCTCGGCTTCGGTGCTTTAATAATGGCAGTCTCCACATGTCGAGCGAATGCGAGAAGTCGGTGCATTTTTACATTTGCCACCCTAACCATGCAAGTAAATCATCTATTTAAAGAGACGGGGATCCTCAGATCCACATCACACCATTCTCCCCCAGCAAGTATTCATCAGAACGCGCCCAGAATAAGCCATCCCATCATGGCCGGCCATCGCAGCTCCTCCTCCCGCTCCCGTAGCACTAGGCCAGGCGATTGGGAGAAATGTTCTGTCCCCCACAACCGACTAGTAGAGTTGCAGACCCAGGGGTTTCTCCCGCCTGCGTACATGGTCCCCGTCCGAGCTGGACTAGCCACTTATACTGGCGGGGAGCAAGCGGAGAATTCTCCAAACCCATCCAAGGGGGAGCGGGTATGCTTTGTCCCCTATTTGCTAAGGGGACTCGGATTTCCAATCCATCCTTTCCTCTGCGGGCTCCTGGAGTTCTACGGCCTCCAGCTGCATAACTTTACCCCAGCCTCCATACTGCATATCGCAGGCTACGTCGCCTTATGCGAGCTATTTCTGGGTTGCGAAGCTCATTTCGAGCTGTGGAAGAGGCTATTCTGCCTCGTACCCTGCACTCAGGAGGGGTCGGTATATCAAGTGCGTGGAGCCTAAATATGGCGCATTGCCGGGACCGGATATCTGTCCGGTACCTCGAAGAATACATCCGAAGACTGGCCTGCGGAGTGGTTCTACATGGATGATGTCCCTCTTACGGACCCTATTCGGAAGGGCCTTACCGAGTTTGTAAATGCCCCGTTGAAGAAACGCCACAGCTGGCGCCCCCGGAGCCCCCAGGAGGAAGATAACACAGAGATCCTTTTCCTGATGGACATGATAAAGCCGCTGGCCAAATCAGGACTGACAATAAGTGAGGTTATGTCAATATGTATAATGTGGGGAGTGCAGCCACTTCAATATAGGGGGAAACCCATGTGGCACTTCAATGGAGAAGACGATGCCACCCGCTGCGGACAGAAAGGTCCGGACTCCGCCGCCGCTCTGGCGAAGATACTGTTCGATTTGTACAAAGGAGAAGAAGAGGAGTTCATCTGTATCAAGCCACGGGATGGATTCTCCATGTACAACCCCCCAAGCTGGGTGAGCTACTATCTTTTATTCCAGTCTTTCCCGCATTTTTTAGCACAAATGTTTACCTTGTCAATTCATAGCAGGAACTGCGAAAAGCTATGAGGGAGGTTCACAGCCTGTCTCCACAGCCAGAGGACCCCAACCAGGCCCTCGACCCCAGACTCAAAGAAGATCCGGACATATTTGTGGAGCTCGTCGACAGGACATTTTATCAGTTAAGATGCGATGGTGCATTGGTGTCCATCATAACTTATTATCCTGGCCTACTCCATGTATCACATGTAAGTAAAATCGGAGTCCCAACTTCCAAGAAGGATTCCCTCTTTGCGCCTTACCCACCGCACATGTATTGCGTTTTACAGGGAAGGCCATCGGGACACCATGCCGAACCCGCGGTGACTCATCAACAAGGGGCACCGAAGCCGGGTAGGCTTAAAAGGAAGGCGGTCAGAACCGAGACGCCGTTGCAAAGGTATGTTTAAAAACATGCCACATAATTATTATCGCTAAAATATAATAATGTCCATTGTCTCCTGGCAGAAAAAGCGCTCGCCGGACTATATCCGGAGAGCCTGCCGGCCATGCCTCCACCAGCCAGACTCCGAGGCCGGACTCAAGGGCGGAGGTCAACGCGGGGACGACGCCGGATGATCCTCCTACAAAGGATGCAGATAGATTATCCGCTACAAACTCGAAGTGGAGAGCGCCATGAATCATAGGCGCCAACGGGCCACACTACGCGACCCTAATTTTTCTGAAGAGGCGTTCAATGCCTTCAACTCAGGGGATGCGTACATCCGGGCTGCTCAACATGGCCTGGCCAGAGCCACGGACCAGTATGTAAAGGATATACGGGCAAGAAAATTTGATAAGTATGTATATTAGTAGCCCCTGAGACTTGAAACAGTTGGCACAACTGATTTAAGGATCCTTGTATGCATAGGTTCTGATAGAGAAGAATACCTAGCTGTCTAAAGAGCTGGAGGAGTGCAAAGCCCAGCTGCGGGCTGCAGTTGCCGGAATGGAGGAGTCCATGAAGGCCCCATCTGGTAATACTTGTTTTGATAAAAAAGAATGTAATGGCATGTACCAATCAGTATTCGACATGAATGCAAGTCTAACAATAGATTCTGCAGACAATCCCGGAGGCAATCCGGAGATCGTACTAGAGGATGAGCAACATGCTCAATGACAGCTGAAGGCTGGCGAGCGTGTGCTTACAAAGGTTATACGGGAGAAAAATAATCTCCAGGATGCGAACACCTGATTTGACGTCGAATTAAAGGATGTTCGGGCCCAGCTTGCTGACTCCGTGAAGGAGAATAAGAGGCTTCGACGCGGCATTTTTAGTAAGTGCTCTAACGAACCACTATAAGGTTCGGCGAAGAAGCGGGCTAACAGAATTATATCTGTAGGTATGTTGACAGGTCGTCCCAAAGAGGAGATGCCCGGATCTACAGGCGATCTTCTGCAGGAGCTCTCACAACCGCACGAACAAGTTCAGCAGGTGATGCAGGGCATTGCCCAGACCTTGTGGCCATCCGCCTCCCTGCCAGGAGGCATGGGGGAGCTTGTAGAGATGCTCAAGGGAGCACGGCGGTGCTTCCTATTATGGAAGATATCGGCCTGCCGACAAGGTGCAAGGGAAGCGTGGGCCATGGTGAAGACGCGATACACCAAGGCTGACCCGAACCACATGGACGAGGTCGGACCTGTAGGGTCAGATGGGAAATAGATCCCTGTAAGTCTGGTATATGACCAGGTAGCATTAGCCGCTAAGTATTCCCAACAGGATTGTAGGCTAGACAGCCTGTTGGATGGTATAGAAGAAGAATTTAGTCAGTCTAAGTAACTTTGTTCTTCAAAGGACATGTTTTGTCCCTAGCCGGATTGTAAATCATTTGTATTGGCGGACCTTTTCGCTTCAACCTCTGGACTCGACAGTCCGGAGTGTATCCGAATACCCGCTCGGTTATGTAAAAACCGGGGTACGTGTGGAAACCAGGCGTAGGGGTCATAAGTGCTTGAACATACAAGTACCCAACTAGCTATGTTATATTACATGGATAGTAAGAAACATCTTCCAGGGAGAATAGTTCCATTAAGGTTCCTTTCGCTGGGTACACATGCATTAATGTGCATGTCCGAACTGCGAAAAGCGACGCAGGATATAAACATCTGGGGGCATGCATTGCAATAAGTGAGAAACATCTTTTGTTCACCAATCGAATATTCCCTTGAGAATGCTAGCTTTCGGCTTCACCCAGTCTGAGGTACACATCCGGCTGACCCGGCAGTAGCAATTGCAGAGGTGCCCCCCTCATGCCCTAGCCGAATTAACGGGAATGTAGGGCATGAACACAAGAACCAGGCAACCCAGCTTGGCCAAAACTGAAGTCATATCGATGCATATAATGGTGAAAAAAGGTACATATGGAGGAATGACGCATATGTGGTGGGCGTAAAGCCCAGAAGATAATTATATTAAGCTTCTGTATAAGAAGCCCCCAGGTATATTGAGCGCGCATAGCGCGGCAGGAGTGTGCGGTTGAAGCATACTTGAAGCTTTTAAGGCTATATAAAAAAAGAAAAAGAGAGAGGATATAACTTAAAAAATAAAGGCGGGGGTAAGGAGATGAACACAGGGTTCGGCACTAGGCATAGAATCTTCGGAGTCTGGACGCATTCCATGGGTTCGGCTCGAGTCGATTATCTGATGCATCACGTAGACGGTACGCTCCCCCAGTGAGAACTTTATCAATGATGAAGGGACCGTCCAACTTGGGCTTGAGCTTGTCCTTTTTATTCTTTGGTAGGCGTAGAACGAGCTCGCCAATGTTATAAGTTTTGGCCCGTACTTCTATGCTTTGATACCTTCAAGCCTGCCGTTGATAGAATGCGGAGCGGGCCTTTGTGACGTCACACTCCTCCTCCAGGGCATATAAGCTGTCCTACCGATCCAGCTCGGCTTCTCTCTCTTCGTACATGCACACTCTAGGTGAGTTATGGATGATATCGTAGGGTAGCACTGCCTCTGCGCCGTACACCATAAAAAATGGTGTGTATCCGGTTGTGCGATTTGGCGTGGTCCGCAACCCCCATAGTACAGAGTCTAGCTCCTCGACCTAGTGCGTATCTGATTCCTTCAAGGATCGCACTAGTCTAGGTTTAATGCCGCTCATAATAAGACCATTCGCTCGTTCGACTTGACCGTTTGTTTGGGGGTGATAGACGGAGGCATAATCAAGTTTTATGCCCATTTTGCCGCACCAGGTTTTCACCTCGTCGGCTGTGAAGTTTGAGCCGTTATCGGTGATGATGTTGTGGGGGACACCGTAACGGTGTATGACCCCAGATATGAAGTCTATCACTGGTCCGGACTCGTCCGTTTTAATTGGTTTGGCTTCTATCCATTTGGTGAATTTATCGACCATGACCAACAAGTATTTCTTCTTATGCCTTCCTTCTTTAAGGGGTCCAACCATATTGAGCCCCCAGACCGCCAAGGGCCAAGTTATGGGGATTGTTTGGAGAGCGGTAGGTGGCATATGGCTTTGATTTGCAAAAAGCTGGCAACCAACGCAATGTTGGACAAGGTCCTGTGCGTCTGCCCGGGCTGTTGGCCAGTAGAAATCTGTACGGAAGGCCTTGCTTACGAGCGCCCGGGCTGCGGCATGGTGGCCGCCGAGTCCGGCATGAATTTCGGCCAAGAGCTGCCGCCCTTCCTCTTTGGAGATGCACCTTTGGAGCACTCCAGTCGTGCTTTTCTTATAAAGCTCTCCCTCGTGGACTTTGTAGGCTTTAGAGCGCGACACAATGCAACGTGCCTCATTTTGGTCCTCAGGGAGTTCCTGCCTATTTAAGTAGGCTAAGAAGGGTTCTGTCCACGGGGCGATGACATCCATAATCGCGTGGGCCAAAGGTGTTATTTCAGTGGCGGAGCCTCCGATTACGTCAGAGTGTTCGGGATCTGGGGTTGTGTGCGAATCCGTACTGGTATTGCCGGTCTCCCCTTCCCACACCACGGATGGCTTGAACAACCTTTCAAAAAAGATATTAGGTGGGACGGGGTCGCGTTTAGCACCGATGCGGGCGAGAATATCCGCCACTTGGTTGTTTTCTCGGACCACATGGTGGAATTCGAGCCCCTCAAACCGAGATGACATTTTGAGGACGGCATTGCGGTAGGCCACCATTTTTGGGTCCTTGGCGTCAAAGTCTCCATTTATTTGAGATATTGCGAGATTTGAATCCCCACGCACTTCTAGGCATTGAATGCCCATGGAGACTGCCATCCAAAGACCATGCAACAAGGCCTCATATTCGCCTGCATTGTTGGAATCTGTGTATAGTATTTGGAGTACGTATTGGACTATATCTCCGGTGGGGGATGTCAGGACAACGCCTGCCCCTAGACCAGCTAGCATCTTAGAGCCGTCAAAGTGCATGATCCAATTGGAGTACGCGCCATACTCTTTAGCGAGTTCGGCTTTTGTCCATTTGACGATGAAGTCAGCCAGTACTTGCGACTTAATGGCTCATCGTGGTTTGTATGTTATGTCGAACGGGAGGAGCTCGATAGCCCATTTAGCAATCCGGCCCATGGCATCGCGGTTATTTATTATGTCATTGAGTGGTACTTCAGAGGCCACCGTGATTCAACACTCTTGAAAGTAGTGTCGTAGTTTTCGGGATGCCATGAAGACCGCGTATGCTATCTTTTGATAATGTGGGTACCGTGACTTGCATGGAGTGAGGACAGTGGATACGTAGTATACAGGCTTTTGAAGCGGGAACTTATGTCCATCTGTCTCTCATTCGACGACGAGCACTGCGCTTACAACCTGGTGTGTTGTAGCTATATATAGCAGCATGGGTTCGCCAACATTTGGTGTGGCCAGGATTGGATTTGTGGCCAAGAGGGCTTTTATTTCCTCCAGTCCGGTCGTAGCCGCATCCGTCCACTTGAAGTGTTCGGTGCGTCGAAGAAGGCGATAAAGAGCTGGTGCCTTTTCTCCTAATCAGGAGATAAAGCGGGTTAAGGCGGCCACGCATCTAGTTAATTTCTGGATTTGCTTGAGGTCTGTTGGGGTAGCCAGCTGTGACAGAGCTCGGATTTTAGCCGGGTTTGCTTTGATTCCTCTATTGGAAATGATAAAGCCCAAGAGCTTTCCGGCAGGTACGCCGAAAACACATTTTTTCCGGGTTGAGCTTGATGTCATATGTTCGGAGATTGTCGAACGTAAGCCTCAAGTCGTCTAATAAAGATTCAACGTGTCTGGTTTTGATGACCACATCGTCTACGTATGCCTCCACTGTTTTGCCGATCTGTGTTTCCAGGCATGTTTGAATCATGCGTTGATAGGTTGCACCAGCGTCTTTTAGCCCGAAAGGCATGGTGTTAAAATAGAAGGGGCCGTATGGAGTGATAAATGCCGTTGCGGCTTGATCGGACTCCGCCATCTTGATTTGATGGTATCCGGAGTATGCGTCGAGGAAACACAATGAGTCGTGTCCTGCGGTAGCATCGATGATTTGATCAATGCGGGGGAGGGGGAAGTGATCCTTGGGGCAAGGCTTATTGAAGTCCTTGAAATCGACACATAGGCGCCAAGATTTGTCCTTCTTTGGTACCATCACCAGGTTTGCTAGCCAGTCTGGATGTTTTATTTCTCTGATGAATCCGGCCTCGAGTAGTTTGGCTACCTCTTCTCCCATGGCTTGTCGCTTGGGTTCTGAAAAGCGCCAAAGAGTCTGCTTGACCGGCTTGTATCCCTTCAGTATGTTTAGGCTATGCTCGGCCAGCCTGTGTGGGATACCTGGCATGTCTGAAGGATGCCAGGCAAAGATATCCCAATTCTCATGCAAGAACTCTCGTAGTGCGGCGTCTATTGTGGGGTTTAGCTGTGCCCCAATTGATGCTATTTTTGTAGGGTCCGTTGGGTGGACCTGGAATTTGACCATTTCGTTTGCTGGTTTAAAAGAGGTGGACTTGGGTCATTTGTCGAGTATCACGTCGTCCCTGTCCACTATGGAGCGCAGCGCAGTTAACTCTTCGTCGCGAGGGCTTCGGATAATGCCTCCAGGGCTAGTGCGGCGGTTTTATTTTCGGCGTGGAGTTCTATGTCCGGATCACTGGCTAGAGTGATGATTCCATTGGGCCCAGGCATCTTGAGCTTCATGTACCCGTAATGGGGTATAGATTGGAAGCTTGTGAATGCATCCCGCCCTAAAAAGGCGTGGTATCCACTGCTAAACGGGTCCACTTGGAATGTGATTTCTTTAGACCTATAATTCTCCGGAGTGCCGAATACCACATCCAGTGTAATTTTCCCCGCGCATCGTGCCTCCCGACTAGGGATGATTCCTCTGAAGGTTGTGCTGCTTTGCTCAATGTGGCTCTTATCTATTTCCATTTTGTTAAGAGTTTCCTCATAGATGAAGTTTAAACCGCTGCTGCCATCCATGAGCACTTTAGTAAGCCGAAAGCCGTCCACAATTGTACTAAGGACCAAAGCGGCTGGTGCTCGGACTGTTCGGAATTGAGGTTCGTCGCTGGCATTGAAGGTCATGGCCATATCGTTCCACGGATTTATTGCTGCGACGTGGCAGACTTCGGCGAGGCTGCGGAGTGCTTGCTTACGCCTATTGTTTGAGGCGAAAGTCTGGAAGAATGTCAGTACTGTATTGTTATTCTCCGTGGGATGGTGCTCTGCGGTATTGTTGATGAGGAGGTCCTCGCCGCTCTTGGCCACCTGCCGGAGTATCCAACATGCTCTAAGGCTGTGTGTTGGTATGATGCCCGGTGTGCTGTGAATTTTGCATGGCCAGTTGAGCCATCCCTCCAGTACGGTTCCACTCCCTGTAGAGGGCTTTGGCTTCTTTGTAATTGGATTGGGTGACTTGCGAGAGCGCACCCTTTTAGTTTGGACGAGGGGTTTAGTTAGAGCCGGAGGATCCCAGAATTTTGTTTGGGTTTTCCATGCGCTTTCCATCGCACAGTACTTCTGTACTATGGCCGCCAAGTCGGCAAAGTGTGCTATGTCACGGCGACTTATGGCGTTGAGAATTCCCTTGTACGTGCAATTTTTTTGCAAAAGAATGAGACCGTGTCTTCCTCGCGACAGTCCTTGACCTTGCTCATTACAAGGAGGAATCTGGCCTAGAAGTGATGTACTATCTCTTGGGGCTCTTGTCTAATGTGCGAAAGATCACTTGTGTCTAGGTGGGTGGGTAGCTTTAAGTCCAAATCCTGACCCGATCTGAGACCCAGGGGCAAAGGAGCTCCCGATCTTGGCAGCTCGGACTCCGGGATGTTGCCCAATATTTGTGGCCCATTGCCCGATTCTAAGTTCGAAGCCTGGGCCATGTCCTCCTGTAGATGGGTGACTGGCTCGGAGAACTCGGGAATCTGGACATAGTTTGTCCTCAAGATAGAGGAAGAATCGTTGTTTTGTTCCTCCACCACCGCTATCTGATGGGTGACCGGCGGAGAGTTAATCTCCCTTTGGTCGGGTTTAAGCCCGATCCGATCATAGTCTGTAGCGACTCCCAGGGCGGCGATGTGATCCAAGAGCTCGTTCAGGGAGGAGAGCTCCATTGGATCTATCTGCTCGGTGAATTCTAGGCTGACGTGGAGGCTGTTCTTGATGACCTGAGAAGTCATCATCGGTGCGGAGGCCGAACAAGCGGCCATGACGAAGCCGCCCGGCCTAAGGGTCTGGCCTACAGCCAGGGTTCCTCCAGAGGTGATGTTGTCCTTGACAACAAGGCGAGCCATCAAGCCTTATCGGGACGACACAGTGGAACTCTCAATGAAAGCACCAATGTCGGTGTCAAAACCGGCAGATCTCGGGTAGGGGGTCTCGAACTGTGCGTCTAAGGCTGATGGTAACAGGAGGCGGGGGACACGTTGTTTTACCCAGGTTCAGGCCCTCTCGATGGAGGTAATACCCTACTTCATGCTTGATTGATGTTGATGATATGAGTATTACAAGAGTTGATCTACCACGAGATCGTAGAGGCTAAACCCTAGAAGCTAGCCTATGATTATGATTATTCTTGTCCTACGAACTAAACCCTCTGGTTTATATAGACACCAGAGGGGTCTAGGGTTACACATAGTCGGTTACAGAGAAGGAGATCCACATATCCGAATTGCCAAGCTTGCCCTCCACGCAAAGGAGAGTCCCATCCGGACACGGGATGAAGTCTTCAATCTTGTATCTTCATAGTCCAACAGTCCGGCCAAGTATATAGTCCGGCTGTCCGAGGACCCCTTAATCCCGGAATCCCTCAACCGTCATCATCAATGACTCTGGCATGAACAGTTGCCGCAGAGGAGGAGTACTCAGAATCTTTGAGTGATTGAGTATGATGCAAGACATCGTTCCTGGGAGGAGTGGTATCAAACTTGAATCTCTCTGTGAAGCCATCGTGTTGAAGATCAGCTTCAGCACTGAGCAATGTTAGACTCTTCCATGACATCCAACAGGTTTCATGAGTGACAAATGCATTCTTGGTGGCAAGATTTCAAATGCGATTAACATCCACCAAGAGGCTTTGCATCTGACGCTTTAGCCAGTTATGATGCTTATCCTATTTTTGATGCAGGGCAACAAGAAGCTCTCGGTCATTGAGAGCACGAGATCTCTTCCGAGGCCTTTGAGCAATTGTGCTTTTAGTGGCTTCAGTATTGGCACGATGAGGTGCACGTGTATGTCCAGCTAGAGGCTAAACACGAGTTGCAGCAAGAACTCCTTCAATGGGCTGAGTGAAGCTTTGGTGATCGGTGTTGTGAAGATAAATTGGCTCCTTGGCAGGCTCTGGGTATATGGCTCGACAGACATATCAACCTTTGGCAAGAATATCAGATGGTTGCGCGCAGACGGCTGATAGTTGACAACAGAATGAAGCTTGATGAGGCGCATAACCCATGGAGCATAAAACATCAGACCAAATAAATCAGAGCTAGATGCAGCCAATTACCTGATGAAGAAGTCTTGAGCATTGAAGCTGATGCTATTGAGTATATAGAAAACCAATGTCTTCACTGAGCCTTCAAGCTTTGCTGAAGAAGAATGTCCTTTGACGGGCCATAGAGTTTGCCTTATAATATGATAGATTGTGCGGGGCAGATATTCTAGGTCTTCAACAAAGAATTCCTTTGGATATTCAGCATCTTGTGGCAGTGGCTTCATCATGCTCAACATTTGGCTCATATTAGGCTCAGGCTTCTGAAAGATGCTCTCCAAAGCATTGCAGTGAAGCTGACAACCAGGCTCATAAAGTTCACCTGGAGTGGGCAGGACAGTAAGCTCAATGTTGTCAAGAGCTTTCGCTTCATGATGTACATTGCATGTCATCCACTCAAGGACCCATATCTTCAGATCCCTGTTGTATCCGCGAATGTGAAGAGTTGCATAGAATTGCAGCAGAAGTTCTTCATTCCAATTTACTTTATCAGTCACAAACTGTAGAAGACCTACATCTCTGAAACAGTCGAGGGCTTCTTCTAAGCAAGGCAGGCCCGCAATGGCTTCGCAGTCTAGACGCATATGGGGAAAGATGCGCCCCTGATTGTATAGTACGCACGAATAGTAACTGCGCTGTTGATAATTCCAGAACCGATCAGATGATATTCTTGGCTTGGAATATGGGTTCTTGGCGCTATCAAATAAGGTTTTGTGTGCTATGAAGCCATTAGCGTTGAATGATCCTGGCGTAGATGCAATACCTGGAAACCTTGGCAGCCTCGGTTTTGGCTTCTGGATCTAAGGCATGTGCTCGACATGATAATCAAATTGTGGTCCGACAGCAGGTGGAGGAACCAGAATGGGCCAACAAACAGTGACAAGCTCGCCTTGATAAAATGCTTACTCAATGGTGTGAGGCCTTGGTGGCAGTACAGGAGCAGGAGCATTGACAAGGTCTTCAGAATGCACATTGGTGGCAAGTGCATCATTGGCTTCAGACATCGTATTTACTGTAGGCGCCACATTAGCTTCAGCCATGACAAAGTCATTAGCTTCAGTAGTGTTGTTTGTGGCCGCCTCAGTATTTTCAGCCTCCACTTGAGTAGCTAGAGGGTTGGACACGTTCTCCTCGAGAACAACTTCTTGGTTGGTACGGGGTGTGGCAACACGTTCTTCTTCTTCTTCACAGGTTTCTTGTGGTTCTGCGGCTGATGCAGCCGGTGTATCTTCAGCAGCTCTAGCTTCAGATTCAGAGACATTCACAGTGGGAGTGGCTTCAGGAAACACTTGTCGTGCAACTGAGTTGTCTTGCACTACTCCTTCTGGAACGCTTGATGGAGCGAGTTGTGGCCTTGGTCCTTTGCGAAGCCTGCGAAATGCGGGCGACGCTTTTGGAGAGGGAGTTGGCTGGACCACATAGTCGTCATCATCAAGCACCTGAGTGGTGACTTGAGGTGGGGGAGTACTTGGAGATACTTGACTTGGGGTGTCATGTTGTGGGTGATCAGCCCATGAAGCATCCTGAGTTATTGGCGTCATAGGACGACCAATGCTGATGAGTTCGTTTTTCGTGAGAACAGGCGATGATACCATTTGGTGCTCGATCTGAGGAAGGACTTCATCATCATTTACATTGTCTTGGGGACCAATGTCTTCAGCTGTGATGGGATTAACAGCTGGAACTTCTTCAACTTCAGGAGCCTTTGTGGAAGCAGGCTCGTGAACTATTAACTCACGCTATTGGTGTTCGGAGGCCGGACGAGCAACTGACATTGGCTTGACAAAGAGGGGCTTTGTGGGAGCATCCCGATCTTTCTTCGAAGACTTTGTCTTTCTCTTCTTGGTCTTGGGAGCATCATCAGTGGTGTTCATGGACTTGCGCTTTCTGGCTTCGGCTTTAGCTGCCCTTGTTTTCTTCAGTTCTGAAGCCGTTGTGGGTACCTTAGGCTTTGAGCCTGTCATGCTGGCAGGGAAGACAATGCGAGGTGCTTCCCTCCCTGATGCTTCAGCTTGTGCCACAACAGGCTTCTTCTTTTTGGCAGCCATCTTGGGGTCTATGCCAGGATGCCCAAGTGCCTTGCGCTTTTCAGCTTCATTGTAAGCTTGAACGCATTTGGCAGCGAGGTTTTTCATACGCTCACGTGAACCTTTGGCCTCTTCACGTTTCTTGTGAAATGCCTCCTTGAGGTCATGCAACATCAACTTGAAGTTTTGAACATTAGCCACACTGAGCTCGGCCATGTGCTTCTTGAACTGGGCTTTCTCATAGTCAATTTTGTTCTTCAGTTCAACAATTTTCTGAGCCAAAGTCAGCTCAGGAGCAATGGCGCCTTGGAAGGCAATGTTGATGCCAATTGGGAGCTGAAGATCATCAAAACTGAGGCTTGGGTTGTCAAACCACTCATCAATGAAATTGTTCAAGATTCCCACATCGAAAAGGGGCAGATCATTGAAGATCTACGCCTCTTGTTGCTCTTAATCAGCTGCTCAAGGGCATCATCACCACACTCATTGTCAGTTGACAGATCAATAGCTTCATTCTCGCTTCGCAGCACGGCAGCTGGGGTCAGTGCTTGACCAGAACTCTTGACAATTTTCTACTGGGGTTTCTCTTTCTTCTTGGAGACTCGAGATAGATCTTCAGAATTAATACTTGGTGCAGGAGGAGCAGTGGTCAGTGGCTTCACACGTGAAGCTTTTGGTTCAACAGAGGGTTTTGAAGTCTTTGTTTTCTTCTGCTTCTATGGCTTAGGAGGAGCTGGCGCTTCATTAGAATCTGCGTCATCAGCTGAGTGATCCACATTAGCACCTTGGACTGTAATGTGAGTGATGAGTCCTTCGAGGTTGTAGAAGGGACCGATTCTATTTTCATTGGCTTCACGGGTGCCATCATCCCGAGGAGCAGATGGACCGGGGTTGAAGTCAAGTCCAAATGCCTTCTTGTTCTTCACAGCAGAATCTTTGGCAAACTTGAAGTTGCATTTGAACAGATTGTCTTCGTGACACCATAGCAGAGAAGATGGGTCAGCATTCTCTATCTGTGGTCCGTGAACCATGCACGGGTAGAAGCCTTGATTAATAGCTTCAAACAGGGACTGGGGTTGAAGATTTTTGTATAATATATCTCCCAGGGCTGCTTGATGGCATTCTTCTTAGCATACTCAGCCGTGACAAATCTGTACTTGTACCACACTTCAGCCCAATATCTTCGAATCCATTGGATTCGAGTTTTGCGTTCACCATAAGTTTCTTCAGGGTCTGTCTTGTACATTTCATGCAGATCTGGTGGCAAATCTTTGGATGTATTCCGACGGTGCTGTCTGCCGCCCTTTCTAGCTGACTTTTCAGTTGCCATGAAGCTTAAACTGAATGGCTTCAGAACTTGCAAAGGATTTCGACGGCTGGTAAGACAAGAACTGGCTTCAGGAGAATTTATGTGACTCTGTAAGAATTCTGCAAATGAATGAGACTATGAGAACCAAGGGATTCTCCCACAGACATGTACCTGTGACAGCATTAGAGGTGCGAGGGAAGGGGAAGAGGTCATATGCATTCTCAGAAGATTTTGAAGATAAACCAGTTTGAAGATATTGACCTTATAATGTGAAGACATTCACTTATTTGTTGAGAGTTGGTTCCAGATTTGTACGAATCCAAGAATAGGTACAAGTGAGGAATCTAACTTGTAGTGAAGCATAAGTGAATAGACTAGGCATAATATGAGATGTAGAACATGATAGATTCAACTTTGGAAGCATAGAAACCACTTTTGTTAGAGAAGGATGAATCTATCAGATCAAAAAGACAGTAAAATGTAAGTTTTAATTACCACACGAAGAACTGCTAGACGGAACGGAGTAAGAGGGCGAGCAGTTCAATCTCCCGTGCCCTAACTTGGCGACGGAAGACACTTACGACGGGGCGGAGAAGACGAGGTCCACGGCCGGCGTGAGGACGGCGTCGGTGAGGTCGTGGCAGCTAAGCGCTTCGTCGCCGGTGTCGTCGAGAGCTAGCGGTGGCACTAGGGTTTGTGCGAGGTGGGAAGGTGGGAGAAGGATTTTGACCGTGATGTGATGTGTATTTATAAGGAAAGGGACGGCACAACACAATTACGCAGGTGCCCCTGGCGGTTCACATCTAAAGGGCACGTGGCAAACATGCAACACATTGGAAGTTGTTCCATGTTCCCACGCACGCATGGACTGTCGGGGTGGTCGTTCTGGCTTCTCCGGGTTTCAGGCAATAAGGATATAGCATTAAAAACTGATATAATTCTTGTCTCTGTATCTTCTCCTGACAAGGACGCAGAGAAGACATTCGACGGTTTCAATAGAATGCATATGATTTGGATAGATAGAATTTGAGGTAGAAGCATAGAAGAGGTTAGGGTCCAATCACATTCACTTAGATCAAAAGATTCAAGCAAGAAGTCATAGCTATAAGTGAATGCTGTAGAGGACAGAACACAAATATTTATATACCCTAGTATAAGACCAAATCAACAAGGTGAAGATAATCATGAACTTAAGTCAAAGATGAAGACAAATCAAATGCGAAGACTTTGCAATTATAATGCCAATAAAAACACTTCAAACAAAAGTTTGGTGGTGGCGTTACCCACCGTATAGGAAGTATTAGACCCAGACACGGCGCACAATTATCGTGGCGCTCCGAAGTCGAATTCTGCATTAATGTATTCACACTTAGAGTGTATGTCTTCATTGATTGAAGATATACATTACTTCATGTGTTGCACATCTAAGTCATCAATATGCATAAGTGTTAGGATGTGTGTCCAATCACAGGACATTTGAGGATTCCAAGATATTTAGCTCACATGCAACTTGCAAAACCTTTTCTCATCCAAGGGCTTTGTTAAGATATCTGCCAATTGCTCTTCAGTGTTGACATGAATGATATCAATATCTTCCTTCATGACATGATCTCTAAGAAAGTGATGACTAATTTCAATGTGCTTTGTCTTCGAGTGCTGAACTGGGTTGTTGGCAATCTTGATGGTGCTTTCATTGTCACAGTAGAGTGGCACATGCTTCAGGTGAACACCATGGTCCTTGAGAGTTTGCTTCATCCAGAGAAGCTGAGCACAATAAGATCCAGCAGCAATGTATTCAGATTCAGCAGTGGAGAGAGATACACAGTTCTGCTTCTTTGAAGACCAACAGACAAGTGATCGTCCCAAAAAGTGACATGTGCCTGATGTGGACTTGCGATCAACCTTGTCACTAGCATAATCAGCATCTGAGAATCCAACTAGATCAAACTCTGAGCCCTTTGGATGCCATAATCTTAGTGTTGGGGTGTAAGCCAAATATCGAAGAATTCGCTTCACAGCTAAGTGATGCGATTCCTTTGGTGCCGCTTGGAATCGGGCACACATGCAAACACTAAGCATTATATCTGGCCTAGATGCACATAAATAAAGTAAAGAACCAATCATGGAGCGGCATACCTTTTGATCAAACTCTTTACCATTGGCGTCGGGACTCAGATGACTTTTGGTTGGCATCGGCGTCGTGTATCCTTTGCAGTCTTGCATTCCAAACTTCTTCAGGCAATCTTTGAGGTATTTTTCTTGAGATACGAAGATGTCGTTGTGTTGCTGATGGATTTGGAGACCCAGGAAGAACTTCAGCTCGCCCATCATGGACATCTGATATTGCTCTTGCATCATGTGACCAAACTCATCACGGTATTTCTTGTTAGTGCAGCCGAAGATAATGTCATCCACATAGATTTGGCACACAAATAGTTCACCATCATATGTCTTCATGAAGAGTGTGGGATCTAGTGAACCATGTTTGAAGCCTTTGCTCTTCAGGAAGTCTTTGAATGTGTCATACCACGCACGAGGGGCTTGTTTGAGTCCATACAATGCCTTGTTGAGCTTGTATACCATATCAGGATGTTTTGGATCTTCAAAGCTGGGAGGTTGTGCAACATATACTTCTTCTTCAATCTTTCCATTGAGAAAGGCACTCTTCACATCCATTTGATACAGAAGGATGTTGTGATGATTTGCACAGGCTAGCAGTATGTGAATGTCTTCAAGCCTAGCCACCAGAGCAAATGTTTCATCAAAGTCAATCCCTTCAACTTGAGTATATCCTTGAGCAGCGAGACGAGCCTTGTTTCTAACAACTTGACCATGCTCATCTTGCTTGTTGTGATATATCCATTTGGTGCCAATGATATTGTGCTTACGAGGATCAGGACGCTTGACCAATTCACACACATTGTTCAGCTTGAACTGTTGAAGCTCTTCTTGCATAACATGAATCCATTCATGTTCCATGAAGGCTTTAGCAACTTTCTTGGGTTCAGGTATTGAGAGGAATGCAAAGTGCCCACATAAATTTGCTAGCTGTGTTGCTCTTGAACGAGTGAGTGGACCAGGTGCATTGATGCTATCTATTATCTTCTCAATCTGTACTTCATTTGCAACACGAGGATGAACTGGACAAAGATTTTGCTCTTGCTGATCAATGTCATCATTTGGAGGGTTGTCTTCAGGCTGAGCATTGTCTTCAGGTTGATTAGGTGCAGAAATGATAAGTTCCTCTTCAGTCTGAGCCTCAGATGGTATGATCTCTCCAGTTCCCATTTGCTTGATTGATTCACTAGGAGGTTCTTCATCTAGCACATTTGGCAGGTGCTCTCTTTGCGAGCCGTTAGTCTCATCGAACCGCACATCCACAGTGCTTTACAGTGAAAGAGGTTGAAGACTCTTTAGGAGTGCGAATCCTTTCCATAACCAAGCATAAAACCTTCATGTGCTTTCGGTGCAAATTTTGAAGTGTGATGTGGATCTTTGATCCAGCACCTAGCACCAAATACTCTGAAGTAACTGATATTTGGCTTCTTACCAGTTAGGAGTTCATAGGATGTCTTCTTCAGAAGCTTGTGAAGATAAACACGGTTGATGATGTGGCATGCAGTATCAATGGCTTCAGGCCAGAACTTCCTTGGAGTCTTGTACTCATCAAGCATCGTTCGAGACATCTCGATAAGGGTTCTGTTCTTGCGCTCCATGATGGCACTCTGCTGAGGTGTGTACGGAGAAGAGAACTCATGCGTGATGCCCAAAGTATCCAGATAAAGGTCGAGGCCGGTGTTCTTGAACTCTGTGCCGTTGTCATTTCTGATATGCTTGATCTTGACGCCATAGTTCATCATGGCACGATTGACAAAGTGTGTCTGAAGACATCCTGCACTTCATTCTTGTAGAGGATTATATGCACCCAAGTATATCTTGAATAATCATCAACAATGACGAAGCCATAGAGGCAAGCAGTGGTAGAAAGACTAGAGTAGTGAGTAGGGCCAAATAAGTCCATGTGTAGCAGCTCGAAGGGTTGAGATATAGTCATGATTGTCTTCGAGGGATGTTTGGCCCTAGTCATATTTCTAGCTTCGCATGCACCACACAGATGATCCTTCTTGAACTTGACGCCCTCGATGCCTACGACGTGTTTCTTCTTCGCGAGAGTGTGCAAGTTCCTCATGCCAGCATGCCCTAGCCTTCGATGCCAAAGCCAGCATTCTGAAGCTTTTGCTAGAAGACATACGGCCATCTGTGGTCCTGCTGAGAAATCTACCATATACGGATCATCTTTCCGATACCCTTCAAAGACTAGAGACTTGTCAGATTCCATTAGAACAAGGCAACGATATTTTCCAAATAGCACAATCATGTTTAAGTCACAAAGCATCGAGACAGACATTAAGTTGAAACCAAGGGATTTAACAAGCATCACTTTATCCATGTGTTGATCCCTTGATATTGCAACTCTACCTAGACCCAATACCTTGCTTTTACTAGTGTCAGCAAATGTGATGTGACTCTTGTCTGATGGACGTAGTGTTAAATCCATCAGTAGACTTCGATCGCCAGTCATGTGGTTAGTGCATCCACTGTCCATAATCCATTCTGAAGACTTTGGTGTCATACCCTATGATACGTCTCCAACGTATCTATAATTTTTGATTGTTCCATGCTATTATATTACCCGTTTTGGATGTTTATGGGCTTTATTTTACACATTTATATCATTTTTGGGACTAACCTACTAACCGGAGGCCTAGCCCGTATTGCTGTTTTTTTGCCTATTTTTGTATTTCTAAGAAAAGGAATATCAAACGGAGTCCAAACGGAATGAAACCTTCGGGAGCATGATTTTTGGAACGAACGTGATCTAGAGGACTTGGAGTGCAAGCCAAGAAGCAGCCGAGGCGGCCACGAGGGTGGAGGGCACGTCCACCCCTACAGGGCGCGCCCCTATCTCGTGGGCCCCTCGGGCGGCCACCAACCTACTTCTTCCTCCTATATATACCCACGTACCTCGAAAACATCAGGGGAGCCAATGAAAAACAATTTCCACCGCCGTAACCTTCTGTATCTGCGAGATCCCACATTGGAGCCTTTGTCGGCGCTCCACCGAAGGGGGAATCGACCATGGAGGGCTTCGACATCAACACCATAGCCCCTCCGATAAGTTGTGAGTAGTTTACCACAGACCTTCGGGTCCATAGTTATTAGCTAGATGGCTTTTTCTCTATTTTTGGATCTCAATACCATGTTCTCCTCGATCTTCTTGGAGATCTATTCGATGTAACTCTTTTTGCAGTGTGTTTGTCGAGATCCGGTGAATTGTGGATTTATGATCAAGTTTATCTATGAGAAATATTTGAATCTCCTCTGAATTCTTTTATGTATGATTGAGTTATGTTTGCAAGTCTCTTCAAATTATCAGTTTGGTTTGGCCTACTAGATTGATCTTTCTTGCAATGGGAGAAGTGCTTAGCTTTGGGTTCAATCTTGCGGTGTCCTTTCCCAGTGACAGCAGGGGCAGCAAGGCACATATTGTATTGTTGCCATCGAGGATAAAAAGATGGGGTTTATATCATATTGCAAGAGTTTATCCCTCTACATCATGTCATCTTTCTTAATGCGTTACTCTGTTCTTATGAACTCAATACTCTAGATGCATGCTGGATAGCGGTCGATGTGTGGAGTAATAGTAGTAGATGCAGGCAGGAGTTGGTCTACTTGTCGCGGACGTGATGCCTATATACATCATCATGCCTAGATAATCTCATAATTATTCGCTTTTCTATCAATTGCTCGACAGTAATTTGTTCACCCACCGTAATACTTATGTTATCTTGAGAGAAGCCACTAGTGAAACCTATGGCCCCTGGGTCTATCTTTTATCATATAAGCTTTCAATCTACTTTTATTTGCATCTTTACTTTTCCAATCTATATTATAAAAATACCAAAAATATATTTATCTTATCATACTATCTCTATCAGATCTCACTTTCACAAGTGGCCGTGAAGGGATTGACAACCCCTTTATTGCGTTGGTTGTGAGTTCTTTGTTTGTTTGTGTATGTGCGTGGGACTTTTGAGGAGCCTCCTGCTGGATTGATACCTTGGTTCTCAAAAACTGAGGGAAATACTTACACTACTATTGCTGCATCACCCTTTCCTCTTCAAGGAAAACCAACGCAAGCTCAAGACGTAGCAAGAAGGATTTCTGGCACCGTTGCCAGGGAGGTCTTCGGTCAAGTCAAGACATACCAAGTACCCATCACAAACTCATCTCCCTCGCATTTACATTATTTGCCATTTGCCTCTCGTTTTCCTCTCCCCCACTTCACACTTGCCGTTTAATTCGCCCTCTCTTTCCCAATCTTCTCCTCTCTCTCTTGCTTGCTTTCTTCTTCCTCGCTTTTATTTGCCGTTATGTATGAAATTGGGGAGATTATCGTCGATATGGACAATAATGATAACATGGAAAATTCTGATGCTCCTGCTGAAGAACCCCCTATCTTGCATACTAAAAAATTTCAAATCAGTAGTGGTAACATTATTGGAAAAGGTGTTATTCAAGATTTATTTACTTGTATCGGTGATTTACCTTCTATGGGTGGTTCTATTCTTCATAGAACTAGTAGTCTTGCGGATGCTATCACTATGCTTGTAGTTGAGCTTGAAAGACAATTTATGCATATGCATCCTTGCATATAAAGAATTTTCCTGGAATTATCTAATATTGAGCATTCTTCTGTTAAGCGCGTTGTTACTATCTTTTTGGCTCATGAGTTTAGATTTATAATAACAAAGGCCAAAGAAATCTTTGCGCACTATAGGGTGTACGCCGGTCGTCCTCCCATAGAGGCGATCCTCTCCGATCAAGAGGAAATTAGGCGTTTTCAATCTTTGAACTATGTTGCTTTCAATGAAAACCTTAGAAAAAAGGTTCCTACCAATGTCCTAGTTGATAGAATTTCTGAACTTAATAATGATTTTGCTCTTCGAAATAATGAGCTAGGATACTCTCTTGAGTATAGGCTCACGAAATTCTGCCAAAAGAATGCTTATAATGATGAATTAGTTCTGCAATATGAAGGGCCAAAGGAGGAACCCGTTCCTCCTGTGATTGATCTTGGGGACTTTTGTCCCGCTAAATTTAGCCCTTTTGATTACTTTTGCTTGCCTCAAAGAAAACTTGCTGCTGGACGTAGAGAATATGAGATGAGTTTTCAAGATTTATCTTATTATTATGGCACTACTTAGATCTATTCTCGCTTTTATGCCTAGCTAGGGGCGTTAAACGATAGCGCTAGTTGGGAGACAACCCAATTTTTTTTGTTTTTTTGTTTTTGTTTCTGTTTAGTAATAAATTTTGGATCTACCTTCTGTTTAGATGTGTTTTTATGTTTTAATTAGTGTTTGTGCCAAGTAGAACCTGTAGGATAACCTATGGTGATAGTTAATTTGATTCTGCTGAAAAACAGAAACTTTGCACGCACGAAATTAGTTTTGTTAAATCACAGAAACGTGCTTTTGCGTTGATTCTTTTTGCTGTAAATCAATAGGCAAATTGTCCAGGACTTCCTATTTTGGTAGGATGTTTAGAGTTCCATAAGTATTCGTGGGTTACAGATTGCTACAGACTATTCTGTTTTTGACAGATTCTGCTTTTCGTGTGTTGTTTGCTTATTTTGATGCATCTATGGCTAGTATTAAGTGGTATGAACCATAGAGAACATGAAATACAGTAGGTTTAACACCAATATAAATAAATAATGAGTTCATTACAGTACCTTATGTGGTGGTTTTGCTTTCTTTCACTAACGGAGCTTATGAGATTTCCTGTTGAGTTTTGTGTTGTGAAGTTTTCAAGTTTTGGGTAAAGATTTGATGGACTATGGAATAAGGAGTGGCAAGAGCCTAATCTTGGGGATGCCCATGGCACCCCAAGATATTCAAGAATATCCAAAAGCCTAAGCTTGGGGATGCCCCCGGAAGGCATCCCCTCTTTCGTCTTCGTTTATCGGTAACTTGGAGCTATATTTTTATTCGCCACATGATATGTGTTTTGCTTGGAGCGTCTTGTATGATATTAGTATTTGCTTTTTAGTTTTCCACAATCATCCTTGCTGTACACACCTTTTGGGAGAAGCCCACTTGATTGGAATTTATTAGAATACTCTATGTGCTTCACTTATATCTTTTGAGCTAGATAGTTTTTGCTCTAGTGCTTCACTTATATCTTCTAGAGCACGGCGGTGGCTTAATGTTGTAGAAATTGCTAGTCTCTCATGCTTCACTTATATTATTTTGAGAGTCTCTTATAACAGCATGATATTTTCTATGGTTATAAAATTGGTCCTAGAATGGTGGACATCCAAGTTGGGTATAATAAAAATTATCATAGGAAGTGAATTGGATGCTATGATCAATTTGATACTTGATAATTGTTTTGAGATATGGAGGTAGTGATATTAAAGTCATGCTAGTTGGGTGATTATGAATTTAAAGAATGCTTGTGTTGAAGTTAGCAAGTCCTGTAGCATGCACATATGGTTAAAGTTGTGTAACAAATTTGAAACATGAGGTGTTCTTGGATTGTGCATCCTTATGAGTGGCGGTCGGGGACGAGCGATGGTCTTTTCCTACCAATCTATCCCTCTAGGAGCATGCACGTAGTGCTTGGTTTTTGATGACTTGTAGATTTTTGCAATAAGTATATGAGTTCTTTTGACTAATGTTGAGTCCATGGATTATACGCACTTTTACCTTTCCATCATTGCTAGCCTCTTCGGTATCGTGCATTGCCCTTTCTCACCTTGAGAGTTGGTGCAAACTTCACAGGTGCATCCAAACCCCGTGATACGATACGCTCTATCACACATAAACCTCCTTATATCTTCCTCAAAACAGCCACCATACCTACCTATTATGGCATTTCCATAGCCATTCCGAGATATATTGCCATGCAACTTTCCACCGTTCCGTTTATCATCATGACACACATTACTATTGTCATATTGCCATTGCATGATCATGTAGTTGACATCATATTTGTGGCAAGGCCACTTTGCATAATTTTTCATACATGTCACTCTTGATTCATTGCACATCCCGGTACACCGCCAGAGGCATTCATATAGAGTCATATCTTGTTCTAGTTTTGAGTTGTAATTCATGAGTTGTAAATCAATAAAAGTGTGATGATCATCATTATTAGAGCATTGTCCCCCCCCCAAAAGAAAGGCCAAAGAAAAAAAAAGGAAAAGAAGAAGAAAGGCCAAAAGAAAAAAAAGAAAGGCCCAAAAAAAATAAAAAAAATAAAAAAATAAATAAGAGGGGGCAATGTTACTATCTTTTTCCACACTTGTGCTTCAAAGTAGCACCATGTTCTTCATATAGAGAGTCTCATATGTTGTCACTTTCATATACTAGTGGGAATTTTTCATTATAGAACTTGGCTTGTATATTCCTACGATGGGCTTCCTCAAAATTCCCTAGGTCTTCGTGAGCAAGCAAGTTGGATGCACACACACTAGTTCTCTTTTGTTGAGCTTTCATACATTTATAGCTCTAGTGCATCCGTTGCATGGCAATCCCTACTCCTCATGTTGACATCAATTGATGGGCATCTCCATAGCTTGTTTATTATCCTCGTCAATTTGAGACTTTCTCCTTTTTTGTCTTCTCCACACAATCCCCATCATCATATTCTATTCCACCCATAGTGCTATATCCATGGCTCACGCTCATGTATTGCGTGAAAGTTGAAAAAGTTTGAGATTACTTAAGTACGAAACAATTGCTTGGCTTGTGATCGGGGGTGCAGAATTTGGGAGCATTTTTGTGTGACGAAAATGAAGCATAGCCTAACTATATGATTTTATAGGGATGAACTTTATTTAGCCATGTTATTTTGAGAGGACATGATTGCTTTGATTAGTATGCTTGAAGTATTATTATTTCTTATGTCAATATGAACTTTTATTTTGAATCATTTGGATCTGAACATTCATGCCACAATAAAGAAAATTACATTGAGAATTATGCTAGGTAGCATTCCACATCAAAAATTCTGTTTTTATCATTTACCTACTCGAGGACGAGCAGGAATTAAGCTTGGGGATGCTTGATACGTCTCCAACGTATCTATAACTTTTGATTGTTCCATGCTATTATATTACCCATTTTGGATGTTTATGGGCTTTATTTTACACATTTATATCATTTTTGGGACTAACCTACTAACCGGAGGCCCAACCCGTATTGCTGTTTTTTTGCCTATTTCAGTATTTCGAAGAAAAGGAATATCAAACGGAGTCCAGGCAGAATGAAACCATCGGGAGCGTGATTTTTGGAACGAACGTGATCCAGAGGACTTGGAGTGCAAGCCAAGAAGCAGCCGAGGCGGCCACGAGGGTGGAGGTCGCGCCCACCCCTACAGGGCGCGCCCCCTATCTCGTGGGCCCCTCGGGTGGCCACCAACCTACTTCTTCCTCCTATATATACCCACGTACCCTTAAAACATCAGGGGAGCTAACGAAAAACAATTTCCACCGTCGTAACCTTCTGTATCCGCGAGATCCCATCTTGGAGCCTTCGTCGGCGCTCCGTCGGAGGGGGAATCGACCGCGGAGGGCTTCTACATCAACACCATAGCCCCTCCAATGAGTTGTGAGTAGTTTACCACAGACCTTCGGGTCCATAGTTATTAGCTAGATGGCTTCTCTCTTTTTGGATCTCAATACCATGTTCTCCTCGATCTTCTTGGAGATCTATTCGATGTAACTCTTTTTGCGGTGTGTTTGTCGAGATTCGATGAATTGTGGGTTTATGATCAAGTTTATCTATGAGAAATATTTGAATCTCCTCTGAATTCTTTTATGTATGATTGAGTTATCTTTGCAAGTCTCTTCGAATTATCACTTTGGTTTGGCCTACTAGATTGATCTTTCTTGCAATGGGAGAAGTGCTTAGCTTTGGGTTCAATCTTGCGGTGTCCTTTCCCAGTGACAGCAGGGACAGCAAGGAACGTATTGTATTGTTGCCATCGAGGATAAAAAGATGGGGTTTATATCATATTGCATGAGTTTATCCCTCTACATCATGTCATCTTTCTTAATGCGTTACTCTGTTCTTATGAACTTAATACTCTAGATGCATGTTGGATAGCGGTCGATGTGTGGAGTAATAGTAGTAGATGCAGGTAGGAGTCAGTCTACTTGTCGCGGACGTGATGCCTATATACATGATCATGCCTAGATAATCTCATAATTATTCGCTTTTCTATCAATTGCTCGACAGTAATTTGTTCACTCACCGTAATACTTATGCTATCTTTAGAGAAGCCAGTAGTGAAACCTATGGCCCCCGGGTCTATCTTTTATCATATAAGCTTTCAATCTACTTTTATTTGCATCTTTACTTTTCCAATCTATATTATAAAAATACCAAAAATATATTTATCTTATCATACTATCTCTATCAGATCTCACTTTCGCAAGTGGCCGTGAAGGGATTGACAACCCCTTTATTGCGTTGGTTGCGAGTTCTTTGTTTGTTTGTGTATGTGTGTGGGACTTTTGAGGAGCCTCCTACTGGATTGATACCTTGGTTCTCAAAAACTGAGGGAAATACTTACGCTACTATTGCTGCATCACCCTTTCCTCTTCAAGGAAAACCAACGCAAGCTCAAGACGTAGCACCCTACAGTGCAGTTAGGTGGATAGGCTTCACCAAGGGAATTGTGAAGCATAAACATTTGACGAGCAAGCGGATTATCAAAGCTTAGATCCAGGTTCGGACTGATAGGATGACTGGAAAGCGATTCAGGAACAAAACACATAGTAAGACCATTTGGGAATTTTATCTTGCGCCCGACAAGATGTTTAAGGTCCCCAGCATTAGCATCGGACGCCTTTGATTTCCGGCTGGAGACCTTTCCCTGCAAAAGAGAGTTAGGTTTTCTTAGCCACCCACATTTTCAGGGGTGGCTTCGAAGCAATGAGTCTAAGTGCATCATCTGAGAACTTCGGATTTGGAGCCCTAGCAAATAGCCTTGCAGGAGGTGAATAATACTCATAAGAATAAGCAGAAAAGTTCTTTGTTCTATGAACATAGCGGTTTGAGGAAACACGCTCACATTCATGGGTCTGAGTATGATTTCCCTGCAAAACATTGGCGTTAGGGTGACTCAGGTGAGTCCTTTGTCTGTATGAAGCTTTTGGACGGTATGAAGCTTTTGGTCTGGGGTTTGTCTTCTTCCCAGGTGGTGTCATGATGACATTCACATGAAGATTCTCAAGACAACTTTTGGGTACCCATATCTTCTTCATAGGTGGCCCATTCCTGCAGTTAGTACCACTATACCTGGCAAACACTTCGACATTCTGATTCTTCAACACTTTATAGTTTGCATCAAAGGATTCATCAATGATAATAGGGTTAGCACAAGTGAAACCAAATAAGGTGGATGGATCCACTGAAGGTTCCTTTACAGCAACCCATGTGGTTTTGGGGTACTGCTCAGGATTCCAGTAAGAACCATCAACATTCATTTTCCTCTCGAACCCAACACCCTCTTTCCTAGGGTTTCGGTTCAGAATCTGCTTTTTGAGGACATCACATAATGTCTGATGCCCTTTGAGACTTTTGTACATCCCTGTCTCAAGCAGTGTCTTCAACCTAGCATTTTCATCAGCAATAGTAGTGGTATCCTTAGCAGAGGGGTTAGTTACCACATCAGCAATTGAAGGTATTGGAACAGTAGCATCAGCAGAACATTCAGCAACAGAGGAAGCGTTATCACGTTCAATGCATTTTAGACAAGGTGGTTCAAATCCTTCCTGAGCGGGACTGATCTATTGAGCGTGAAGTGACTCGTTCTCCTTTTGAAGATCTTCATGAATCGTTCTCAATTTCTCAAGATTTTGCTTCCTTTGAAGATAATTGTAGGAAAGCTTTTCATGAGTTGTTAGAGCGTTTCATGACGACTTTCAAGTTTCTCGTACTTAACATGAAGATTTTTGATGTCCTCAATTAAGGACTGAGATCGGGTCATTTCCGCATCCAACAGGTCATCGCTTTTGTCTAACAGTTTTTGAATATGTTCCATAGCTTTATGCTGTTCAGTTGCAATTTTAGCAAGTGTTTTGTAGCTAGGTTTGGAGTCACAATCAAAGTGTCGGAGTAAATGACCATGGTTAGCCTAGCCGGCTTCCCATGGCTCTTCAAAAAATAATAGGCCGATCGGGCCTTCAAGCACCCAAGACGCGGGGCCGCCTTCCCCCGGCCGGCTATCCCACAAGCCGACTACCGGAAGGTGGCCCAGCCCTAAAATCCTCATGAAGAAAGCCGCGAGAGGGCCGACTCCAAGAAGCCGACCACGAGATGACCGACTCCAAGAAGCCGGCCCCCGACAGGCGGCCAAGATCGTGCCCTCAAAGTCTGCACCCACATAACGGAGATGGGACGGGGCATGGCAACAGTGAAGCCTGCCATCTCTGAATCCCGGAGCACGCATGGCCACAGTATGCCGTACATGGCAGCCACGACCCGTCCAGCGGGGCACTGTTTCCATGCTGACCATGACGCCACCCATGACAGGCTGCCAGTACGGCCCGCAGGCGGCGAGCCCCTTCGGTCAGAGAGACATCCAAAGGCAGCCACGCTTCCCCTACTCGGCCAGGGACGTAGCCGGCTCTCACCAGCCGGCTCGCTCCCTCCCTCGAAGTATGCACACCATTAAGGGGACAAGACGAGGTAAGGCTACAGAGAGAACCCGCCAGGTGGCGGCACTGTAGCCATGCTTACCTCGACAAAGCGCTCGTCATCAAGAGCGAGGAAACAGTAACCAGCCCCCGACAAGACCCCCAAGCGGTGGGACCTACCTGTCGACCAGAAGCCCGGCAGCTGGCGGGACCCACCAGTCGGCGGAGAAGCCGGCGAACGTAGACATTGACAGCTAGGGCCCACGCCCAGCCGGATTACCATTGTACCCCTGGGGGGTAGGCCTATATAAACCCCCCAGGGGACCCATGCAAAGGGTTGGACTCTGATAGTTTTAGACACAACTTTGAGGGGAGAAGAGAGCTAGCCTTGCCCTTCTTTTTCCTCTCGCCGAACAGCTCAAGGAGCCTCTATAGCTACTTGTTGATCTAGTGATCATGCGGAGACCCCGCAGAGTAGGACTAGGGGTGTTATCTCCATGGAGATCCCCGAACCTGGGTAAGATCTGCCGGCGTGCATGTCTTCGCCTCATCCTGTTTCCAGGCACCGGCGCGTCTTATTGGCTCCCACAATGATAAGCCACCCGTTGGCATATGTCGCACCTACCACCCGACACAGAGTCATCTTCACTTGATGTTTGAAAGTAAGCATCGCATGATTTTACCTTGACACCACGTGCCATGAAGCAGTAGGTGGGAGCAGAGTCATCCTTGTCATTATCATCAGCGTTGGAGACGGAGCCATTGTCCTTGGTGTTAAAGATGGACTTGGCAACGTAGGCTGTAGCTAGAGCCAGACTTGCAACGCCAGAACCGGACTCCTCCTCAGACTCCACCTCCGCCTCCTCAGAAGCAGACTCCTCCTCTGAATCCATCTCCTTGCAAACAAAAGCACGAGCCTTGCCAAATGAACTCTTCTTGTGTGATGAAGACTTCGAAGAAGACTTGGAAGAAGACTTTGAGGATTTCTTCTTCTTCTTGTCATCAAATCATATTCCTTGCTATTCTTCTTCTTCTTCTTCTTCTTCTTCTCATTGTACCACTTTGGACACTCAGAGATGTAGTGACCAGGTTTCTTGCACTTGTGGCATGTTCTCTTCTTGTGGTCATGGGTGGAAGCTTCATCATTTCTTGAGTTGGATCGTGAAGACTTTCTGAAGCCTTTCTTCTTAGTGAATTTCTGGAACTTCTTCACAAGCATAGCAAGCTCCTTTCCAATGTCTTCAGGATCACCAGAACTTCAGCCAGATTCTTCTTCAAATGAGGAAACAGCCTTTGCCTTCAAAGCACGAGTTCGACCATAGTTGGGGCCATAGATATCTCGTTTCGCAGATAGCTGAAACTCATGTGTGTTGAGCCTCTCAAGTATGTCAGACGGATCGAGAGTCTTGAAGTCAGGGAGTTCTTGAATCATCACGGCCAGGGTGTCAAACGAGCTGTCAAGTGATCTTAGTAGTGTCTTGACTATTTCATGCTTCGTGATCTCAATGGCGCCGAGTGCTTGGAGCTCATTTGTGATATCATTGAGGCGATCAAATGTGAGCTGGGCATTCTCATTGTCGTGTCTCTTGAAGAGGTTGAAGAGGTTGTGAAGGACACTGATCCTTTGATCTCTCTGAGTTGAGACGCCTTCGTTGACCTTGGAGAGCCAGTCCCAGACTAGCTTCGATGTTTCCAGAGCACTCACACGGCCATACTGTCCTTTGGTCAGATGACCACAAATGATGTTCTTGGCAGTAGAATCTAGTTGAACGAACTTCTTGACATCAGCAGGGGTGACACCTTCACCGGTCTTGGGAACGCCGTTCTTGACGACATACCACAGATCGACATCAATGGCTTCAAGATGCATGCACATCTTATTCTTCCAGTAGGGGTATTCAGTGCCATCGAAGATGGGGCACGCATCGGAGATTTTGATTATCCCTACAGTCGACATAGCTAAAACTCTAGGTGGTTAAACAGAATCACACAGAACAAGGGAGTACCTTGCTCTGATACCAATTGAAAGAGCTGGATATCGACTAGAGGAGGGGTGAATAGGCGATTTGAAAGGATCGAGAAGAGGTGTCTAGAGGGGGGGGTGATTAGACACTAAGTGAGAAAAGCTGCAGTGTTTAATTTCTTTAAGTTGAAGTGGAGTTTTGGCACAAGTTTAACAATCACAATACATAACAAGCAAGCATGCAAAGAGTATATGAGCAGCGGAAAGTAAAGCATGCAACTTGCAAGAATGTAAAGGGATGGGATTGGAGTGTGCAAACGCAATTGGAGACATGGATGTTTTTGTTGTGGTTCCGATAGGTGGTGCTATTGTACATCCACATTGATGGAGACTTCAACCCACGAAGGGTAACGGCTGCACGAGTCCACGGAGGGCTCCACCCACGAAGGGTCCACGAAGAAGCAACCTTGTCTGTCCCACCATGGCCGCCGCCCTCGAAGGACTTGCCTCACTAGGGTAGATCTTCACGAAGTAGGCGATCTCCTTGCCCTTACAAACTCCTTGGTTCAACTCCACAATCTTGTTGGAGGCTCCCAAGTGACACCTAGCCAATCTAGGAGACACCACTCTCCAAGAAGTAACAAATGGTGTGTTGTTGATGAACTCCTTGCTCTTGTGCTTCAAATGATACTCTCCCCAACACTCCACTCTCTCTCACAGGATTTGGATTTGGTGGAAAGAAGATTTGAGTGGAAAGCAACTTGGGGAAGGCTAGAGATCAAGATTTATGTGGTAGGAATGGAATATCTTGACCTCAACACAAGTGTAGGTGGTTCTCTCTTAGAAAAGTATGCTAGAAGTGTAGGCACATTCTGATGGCTCTCTCCATGAATGAAGAGTGGATGGAGGGGTATATATAGCCTCCACACAAAATCTAACTGTTACACACAACTTACCAATCTCGGTGGGACCGAATCGCGAAACTCGGTCGGACCGATTGAGCAAATAATGTGACCGTTAGGATTTTCGATGGGACCGACATGTCAACTCGGTCAGACCGATATGGTTAGGGTTAGGGAATAATGTAATCTCGGTGAGACCGATTACACAAACTCGATGGGACCGATTTTGGTAATAAGCTAACCTGAGAGTTGGTCAGGCAAATTCGGTGGGACCGATTTGCTCATCTCGGTGAGACCAAAACGTTATGAAAGGGAAACATAGAGTTTGTGTCGTGGTTCTAAGCCTGACAGTAGAGTGGGGGCTAGGTATGGAGAGGCAAGGTCCTAGCTATGGAGAGGTTGTAAACACAAAGGATGTACGAGTTCAGGCCCTTCTCGGAGGAAGTAAAAGCCCTACGTCTCGGAGCCCAGAGGCGGTCGAGTGGATTATGAGTATATGAGCTACAAGGTGCCGAACCCCTCTGCCTGTGGAGGGGGGTGGCTTATATAGAGTGCGCCAGGACCCCAGCCAGCCCACGTAGGAGAGGTTTTAAGGTGAGTTAAGTCTGGGGCGTTACTGGTAACGCCCCACATAAAGTGCCTTTACTATCATAAAGTCTACTTGATTACAGGCCGTTGCAGTGCAGAGTGCCTCTTGACCTCCTGGTGGTCGAGTGAGTCTTCGTGGTCGAGTCCTTCAGACCAGTCGAGTGAGTCCTCGTTGGTCGACTGGAAGGCGACCTCTTCTAAGGATGTCCTGGGGTAAGTTACTTGGATCAGGTCCATGACCCTACCCTAGGTACATAACCCCATCATTAGCCCCCGAATGGATTGAGGCTTCGAGTGAAGAAGGAGTTGATGTCGTTTCCGATTAACCTTTGCGCTCTGGTTGTGCGCTGTTCTGTACCAAAGAATCTCTTCGTCGACAGGAGGCAACTTGCCTTCAATCGACTCGATCCATTCTATTTTTGCGTCGAGTGATCTTTCAGGCTTCGACGATCTCCGAGCGACGGATCGCCGGAAACACCGCGTCTGACAGACTGATTTGCTGTTCGCGGATTCTGCGGGATGCGAAATTCGGGGACGCGCGCGAAGCGGGGCAGACCGCGGCGTTCGGATGGGACAGGGCATGGACGCCTCGATCTCCGCTCCGCCTTTTTCGCCATGTATCCCGTCTGCATAACTGATCCCAGATATGATTAGATCGACGGGCCCACCTGTCATCCACTCGGAAGGGACCTCATAAATGTGCCCGGCGAGGATTTCTGTGCTGCGCCTCAGCATTCTCTCCCTCTCTCTGCTTCCTTCTTCCCCGCCCAGCGTGCTCGCTCTCGCCCCCGCACCACTTCCCTTCGCGCATCTCGCCGGCGACCATGGCCAAGGAGAAGACGGCGGCGCTGGAGCGTGCAAAGAAGGCTCGGCGTCGGAGAAGGCGAAGGGGAGATCCACCAGCCGCGGAGGGTCCTCGTCCAGATCCCGCCTGCCGAAAGGCTGGGTCCAAGGAGACTGGATCCAGTCGACCATCACGGAGAATGACCTCCTCGACATGGCCAACGAGGGCTTGATCCCCCACGGAGCTGCGAGGCTTCCGGGGAAGGAGTGGCAGCCTCAGCCAGAAGAGGGTGAGTGTGTGCTTTTGGCCACCCATGTTGATCGTGGGTTTTCCTTGCCGCCGAGTGTTTTCTTTCGTGGCTTCTTGAATTTCTTCGGAGCGCAGCTCCACCACTTTACCCCAAACTCCATTCCCTATCTTGCTGCGTTCGTGTCCATGTGTGAGGGTTTCTTGGGCTGTCGACCGCACTGGGGTTTGTTCAAACATATATTCACGTGTCGATCTCAGACCGTGAAGAAGGCGAGCCCAGGTGATGAGAGAACCCGAGTCGTCCAAATGTGTGGGGGTCTGGGGATTCAGGTGAGGAATAAGAGCACCTTCCCGCCCATGACCTTTCCCGAGTCCGTCAGAGGCTGGCAGTCGACTTGGTTCTACTGCCAGGTCCAGTCGACGCCAGGGCAGTCGAGTGGACTCCCTCCGTTTACCATGGACCGAGTGAACAAGCCCTCCCCTCTGAAGCTGATTCCGGAGGAGAAAGCTGACGTGAAGATGTTGATGGAGCGCGTGGTGCAGTTGGTTCGGGAGGGAGTGACGGGCATGGACCTCCTGGAGGTTTTCCTCAGGCGTCGCATCCAGCCCCTTCAGTTCCGGAGCCACTGCATGTGGTTGTACCGTGGGACCGAAGACGAGACTAGAGTCCATCCAGAAGCAGTCGACGACGTCACTCTGGAAAGATGGATGGTAGCCGTTACCGGAAACAAGGATAACCCACGCGGAGCCAGAAGGATTCCTCCACTCGACCACAACAGCGACCCAAACAAGGTACACTTGCTCTGCTCTCCACTGCGCCCTTGTCGTATTCATTTCTGTTAACCCTGCCGACTGGTCGACTGATCCTTGTCTGAACATCTGCTAGGCCCTCACCGAGCTATACTCGATGCCCAATGGGGCACAAGCTTCGAGTGAAGAGGGCGAGGCGAGCGGGGGCGAGAGCCAGGAAGAGGAGGAATGGGACTCGGATGTTGCAGAGGATGATGATGACGATGATGATGGTGATGAAGACGACGTCGAGGACGAGGAAGAAGAGGAGGAGGAGGTCATACCACCGCGCTCGGAAAGGCGGTCGAAGCTTGTCCACGACCCTTCGACCGAACGTGGTAAGGGGGTTGCGACCGCCACTCAGTCGACCAAGCGCCCTCGGACCACCTCTCCGGTGCCGACTGAAAAGGCGCCGAAGCAGCCCAGGGCGGCCTTGTCGAAGCCGATCAAGCTCTTGCCGAAGATGAAGGTGTCCATCCCCACCATATCAGGGTAACCGTGCTGCTCATATTTTCTTATTCTGTGTGAACTTTGTCTCCGGTCGACACTGAAGTTAGTCGACTGATCCTTTGGAGTTGCAGTGCTGCTACTTCTGAAACCTCGGCCCGGGCTGATGACCACGAGATGGAGGACGCAGCAACTTCGACCCCAGGTACTGTATTCTTAACGCCGTTCTTAGTCGACTGACTCGCGATCTCTGATCCTGATTCTTCTCCACAGCTCCACCCAATACTGTTATCAATCTTCCTGATGATGATGAGGATGAAGAGCCGCTGAAGCGCAGGAGGAGTCGGCAAGCGTCCGCCAGTAAGGTGCCTCAGGATGTGACGGCGCCTGAGATTTTGACTGTGGAGGAAGAGAACACCACTCGACACACGGTGTCCTTCGCAAATCCACTGACGAGTGCTCAGCAGCCCTCCCTCTTCACGACGCACCACGTCCCAAAGGACCAAGCTGGCGCAGCGAAGGAGGCAATACGCCAGGCGGGACTCATGATGGAGCAGCTGAAGACCATCCGGGACGCGAGCCAGGCAGCTTATGACGCCAGCTCTGCCCTCCAAAGCAATGTCCAGGTCAGTCGACCGCTGTTTGTTCTGTTGGATATGCTACCAAAAACTTTTCTTTTCCGGAAATTATAGTAGTCACCCACTGGGTGTGTCGAATAAACTCCGTGTTAGCGGGGGCACGCTGAGTGCACCCGCTGGGTGTAGTCCCCAAGGCTAAGGTCGACTGCTGGCAGTCGGCCTTAGGCTTTATGATGTCAATTTTTCTGTCAGTCGACTATGTCGACTGGATTTCACAAACCGGTGGGGGCACGCTGAGTGCACCCACTGGGTGTAGTCCCCAAGGCTAAGGTCGACTGCTGGCAGTCGGCCTTAGGCTTTATGATGTCAATTTTTCTGTCAGTCGACTATGTCGACTGGATTCCACAAACCGGTGGGGGCACGCTGAGTGCACCCACTGGGTGTAGTCCCCGAGACTGTGGTCGACTGCTTGCAGTTGATCACAGTCTTAGAGAATGCATCTCTTTTTTCTTTTGAAGTCGACTGGTCGACTTTGTCTTCAACAGGATTAGTGGGGGCACGCTGAGTGCACCCACTGGGTGTAGTCCCCGAGACTACGGTCGAATGCTTGTATTCGGCTGTAGTCTTAGAAACGTGTGTTTTTCCCTTTTTCACTCGGAAGTGAATTATATTTGACATTTAGTCGATTGGTTCTTCGCAGAACTCTTGTGATCTTGTGGCTCGCTACTCAGAGCTGGAACAAAAGCATACTCAAGTCGAGCTGAGCTTGAAGCTGGTTCAGGAGAAGCTGACAAAGGCAAAGGAGGAGACCGAAGGTATGTTTGGTGAGACCCTGACGACTGCTTTTCCCCTTGCTTGTTTCAAAATCTGATCTTGCTGTAACTTGCAGGTAAGGTAAGGGAGGCCCAACAGAAGAAAGACCTTGAGCTAGCTGAGAAGATCAAGCTTGCTGACGAGAAGTTAGCTTCAGTCACCAAGCTTGAACAAGACAATACCAATCTGAAAGCTGCTCTTGGGATTGCCAACAAGGAGATCAGTCGACTGAAAACTGATAAAGCTGCTCTGACCGACCAAGTCAGCAAATTGACTCGGAAGAAAACTGATCTGGAGGCCTTCCTGAGTGGACTTGCCAAGAAGCTGTTTCTTATGCTTGAAGGTAAACCTCTATGCTTGGCAGACATTTCCAATTGTGATTTTTCCATTCGACCATCCCCTTGACTTAGTGGTCACCTTTGCAGAATTCTGTCAAAACTTTGAAGAAGAAACTAGCCGGCTGGAGCCAAACCTCGACCCTGTCAATTCTCCGGTGAACGACGAAGTTGCCATGGATGTTTTCCGACTGGAGTCTCGTGTTGCAGCTGTTGTGGACTATCTCGCAAGGCTGAAGGCCGCCACATCGCGCATCGACTCGACGCTCTGGCCTGAGGAGACACTTCAGAATGACCTTGAGTCGCTGATGGCCCGCTTGAACACGATCCCTGGTCGAGTGCAGGAGTAGAAGAAGTCCTCGGCTCGGTGTGGTGCAGATGTCGCTCTGTGTCTGGCCCGAGTCCACTGCAAAGATGCGCGAGAAGAGAAGCTGGCGGCCCTTCGGGTGGCCAATACCAAGAAGCACGACTTCAGGTCCTTTATGGAAACTTTCCTTGCAGCTGCCACTCGGATCGCCGACGGAATTGACCTTGATGAATTTGTTGCACCTTCCAGCCCTCCATAGGAGGGGTAAAAAACTTCTTTTGGCTCGACGCTTTAAATTTGCCTCGGTATGCCGAGTGGAATTGTAACCGACAAACCTTAACGGGATTGACGCCTGAGCATTTTCGGTTCCTTTAGATATCGATTCAAACTTGAATTTGGTGCTTGAATATGATTGCCTTCGGCTCAAAATGTCTTTTGCAGGTTCAAAGCAAGGCGCCTTTACTGCAATCGACTTATTCTTTAGTCCACTTAGGCGAGCACTGGGCTGCGGCTAAGCCCCCGAGTGAGAGGTTTTACTCTTCACTCGGTAGGATTTCGATAACTTAGGCGAGTGCTTTGACTGCAGCTAAGCCCCCGAGTGAGAGGGTTGCTCTCCACTCGGCAGGATTTTTATAACTTAGGCGAGCACAGGGCTGCAGCTAAGCCTCCGAGTGGGAGGGTTGCTCTTCACTCGGTAGGATTTTTATAACTTAGGTGAGTTCTTGGACTGCAGCTAAGCCCCCGAGTGAGAGGGTTGCTCTTCACTCGGTAGGATTTTTATAACTTAGGCGAGTGCTTGGACTGCAGCTAAGCCCCCGAGTGAGAGGGTTGCTCTCCACTTGGCAGGATTTTTATAACTTAGGCGAGTGCTTGGACTGCAGCTAAGC
>NC_041385.1:408298134-408523354 GCF_002162155.2 Triticum dicoccoides
TGCAGCTAAGCCCCCGAGTGAGAGGGTCGCTCTCCACTAGGTAGGATTTTGGTAAACTTAGGCGAGTCCTTGGACTGCAGCTAAGCCTCCGAGTGGAAGGCTGGCTTACCACTCGGTAGGATTTTGATAAACTTAGGCGAGTCCTTGGACTGCAGCTAAGCCCCCGAGTGTGAGGGTTGCTCTTCACTCGGTAGGATTTTGATAAACTTAGGCGAGTGCTTGCACTGCAGCTAAGCCCCCGAGTGGAAGGCTGGCTTACCACTCGGTAGGATTTTGATAACTTAGGCGAAACGGATTCGCAGCTAAGCCTCCGAGTGGGAGTCTGGCTCACCACTCGGTAGGATTTTTACAAACTTAGGCGAAACGGATTCGCAGCTAAGTCACCCACTAAGGGGAATTTCATTGGACAAAAATAAAAGTGACAGATATTATGGAGGAACTATGACACTATTATTTTGAGGTCCATGAACTACAGAAGTACTTTATTGCAACTCATCTAAGTGATAAAACTTAAGTGTAAAACGGGCGGAGTAGTTCCGCGTTCCAAGCTCGGGGCTCGTCGATATTATGCTCGACGTTGTAAAGACGGTACGCCCCGTTGTGGAGAACCTTGGTGACGATGAAGGGACCTTCCCAAGAAGGAGCAAGCTTGTGTGGTTTGTGCTGATCCACTCGGAGAACTAAATCCCCTTCCTGGAAGGCTCGACCTCTCACATTTCTGGCGTGGAAACGACGCAAATCTTGTTGGTAGATGGTCGAGCGGATCAAAGCCATCTCCCTTTCTTCTTCTAAAAGGTCGACTGCGTCCTGCCGCGCCTGTTCAGCCTCTGCTTCGTTGTAGATTTCAACTCGAGGAGCATTGTGGAGAAGATCACTCGGCAAGACTGCTTCAGCTCCGTAGACCAAGAAGAATGGAGTTCTTCCGGTCGACCGATTAGGTGTGGTCCGCAGTCCCCAAAGAACTGAGGGAAGTTCGTCGACCCAAGCTCCAGCTGCGTGTTTGAGATCACGCATCAGTCGAGGCTTCAATCCCTTAAGAATCAGTCCATTAGCTCGCTCTGCTTGTCCATTCGACTGTGGATGAGCGACTGAAGCGTAGTCGACCCGTGTGCCTTGGGAGCTACAGAAATCTCTGAATTCCTCTGAGTCAAAGTTTGACCCATTATCTGTAATGATGCTGTGCGGGACTCCATATCTGAATATTAGTTCCCTGATGAAGCTAACAACAGTACCGGTGTCAAGGCTCTTGATTGGTTTAGCCTCGATCCACTTGGTGAACTTGTCGACTGCCACCAGTACATGCGTGAAGCCACTTCGTCCTGTCCTCAAAGGACCGACCATGTCCAATCCCCATACCGCGAAAGGCCAGACGAGTGGGATGGTCTTCAGGGCCGACGCAGGTTTGTGCGACATATTCGAGTAGAATTGACATCCCTTGCACTTATCCACTATCTCTTTTGCCATCTCATTCGCCTTTGGCCAGTAAAATCCGGCTCGGTATGCTTTGGCCACGATGGTCCGAGAGGACGCATGATGACCACAGGTCCCCGAGTGAATATCATTGAGGATGAGTCGACCTTCTTCTGGTGTTATGCACTTCTGACCAACTCCAGTCGCGCTTTCTCTGTATAATTGTCCTTTGATTACGGTAAAGGCCTTAGATCGACGGACGATCTGTCGAGCCTCTTCTTCATCCTCCGGAAGCTCTTTCCTCAAGATATATGCGACATACGGAATCGTCCAGTCGGGAATGACCACCAAAACCTCCATGATCAAGTCGACCACCGCTGGAACTTCAACTTCAGTCGGATCTGTGGCACTCTTGGGCTGTGGAGTTTCTTCGGTGAAAGGATCTTCTTTGACTGACGGAGTGTGTATATGCTCCAAGAACACACCACTCGGAATGGCTTCTCTCTTGGAACCTATCTTTGCTAGATCATCAGCTGCTTGATTTTTCAGTCGGGGTATATGATGGAGCTCCAACCCCTCGAACTTCTTTTCCAGCTTCCTCACTGCACTGCAGTATCCAGTCATGGCTGGGCTTCTCACGTCCCACTCTTTCATCACCTGATTGACCACTAAATCCGAGTCGCCATAGACCATTAGGCGACGGACGCCGAGTGAAATGGCCATGCGCAACCCATATAAGAGGGCCTCATATTCTGCCTCATTGTTGGAGGAATCAAAGTGAATCTGGAGCACATATCTGAGCTTATCTCCTCTGGGGGAAACCAGGACAACCCCAGCACCGGAACCATTCAACATCTTAGAGCCATCAAAGAACATGGTCCAATGCTCCGAGTGAACTTCAGTCGGCTGCTGCTGTTCAATCCACTCGGCGAGGAAATCTGCTATTACCTGGGACTTAATGGCTTTCTTTGCCTCAAACTTGATATCAAGGGGAAGAAGTTCAATCGCCCATTTGGCCACTCGACCAGTTGCATCTCTGTTGTGCAAAATCTCTGATAGTGGAGCGTCACTGACGACTGTGATGGAATGGTCAGAGAAATAATGAGCAACCTTCTTTGTGGTCATGTATATTCCATACACAAGCTTCTGATAATGAGGATATCTCTGCTTGGACGGAGTCAAGACTTCAGACAAATAATACACTGGGCGCTGAACTTTGAGAGCTTTTCCTTCTTCTTCCCGCTCGGCCGTTAGCACAGTACTGACGACTTGTCCTGTGGCTGCGATGTAGAGCAACAGAGGCTCTTTGCTGATTGGAGCAGCAAGCACCGGCTGGGTGGAGAGCAGAGCTTTTAGCTCGGCAAACGCTGCATCAGCTTCTGGAGTCCACTCGAACTTGTCTGCCTTCTTCATCAGTCGGTAAAGAGGCAATGCCTTTTCACCGAGTCGTGAGATGAATCGACTTAATGCGGCCAAGCATCCAGTAAGCTTCTGGACATCGTGCACTCGCACATGGCGTTTCATTCGGAGAATAGTGCCAATCTTCTCTGGGTTAGCGTCGATTCCCCGTTCGGAAACGAGAAAACCGAGTAACTTGCCACCAGGAACTCCAAATGTGCACTTCGATGGATTGAGCTTGATATCATACCTTCTGAGGTTGGCAAATGTTTCGGCGAGGTCAGCGAGCAGGTCGGAACCTTTTCGTGACTTGACAACAATATCATCCATATAAGCTTCCACATTCCGACTGATTTGAGTGAGTAGACACTTTTGAATCATTCGCATGAATGTGGCCCCGGCATTCTTGAGGCCGAATGGCATGGTGATATAGCAGAAGCACCCGAATGGAGTGATGAAAGCTGTTTTTACCTCGTCGGGTCCGTACAGACGGATCTGGTGGTACCCGGAGTAGGCATCTAAAAAAGATAGCCTCTCACATCCCGCGGTCGAGTCAACAATTTGATCTATGCGAGGGAGAGGAAAATGATCTTTCGGGAAGGCCCGGTTGATGTGCTTGAAATCAATGCACATTCGGAGCGACTTGTCCTTCTTAGGAACCATGACGACATTAGCGAGCCACTCGGAGTGGTATATCTCTCGGATAAATCCTGCCGCCAACAGTCGAGCCACTTCTTCACCAATGGCTTTTCTCTTCTGGACGGCGGACCGCCGAAGATGCTCTTTGACTGGTTTGGCAGATGCGTCGACTCTTAGACGATGCTCAGCCAGTCCCCTGGGAACACCTGGCATGTCAGCTGGCTTCCATGCAAAAATGTCCCAGTTCTCATGGAGGAACTGGATGAGCGCTTCTTCCTATTTTGGGTCGGAGCTGCTTCGGGGTCGGTCGGATGAATGTGAACAGGCTTCGTCTCACCGGACGACTGGAAAGCAGACTCTGTGGCGGGCTTCTTGGATCGCAGCAAGTCACTCGGATCTGCGTTTTGCTTGTATTCTTCGAACTTGACCGCTGTCACCTGGGAATCGGCGATCTTGGAGCCCTTCTGAAAGCACTCTTCTGCCTTTTTCCGATCACCGGTGACAGTGATCACTCCTTTGGGGCCGGGCATCTTCAATTTGAGGTACACGTAGCATGGTCGAGCCATGAACCGTGCGTAAGCTGGTCTCCCCAAAATGGCATGATATGCACTCTGAAAATCCACGACCTCAAACGTCAACTTTTCTTTACGAAAATGCTTCGAATCACCAAACACCACGTCCAAAGCTATCTGGCCGAGTGACTCGGCCTTCTTCCCTGGTATAACTCCATGGAAGCTCATGTTACTAGTGCTCAGTCGGGACATCGGAATGCCCATACCTTTCAATGTGTCTGCATACAACAAGTTCAGTCCACTTCCACCATCCATCAGCACTTTTGTCAGTCGAGTGCCTTCGACAACTGGATCGACCACCAAAGCTTGCCTCCCAGGGGTGGCAATATGAGTCGGGTGATCAGATTGGTCGAATGTGATGGGCGTTTGAGACCACTTCAGATAATTTGCCTTTGCTGGGGCAACCATGTTCACCTCTCGGTTAATCACTTTCAGTCGACTTCTGCTTTCCACATCTGCAAAGATCATCAGAGTGGAGTTGATATGCGGATATCCTTCCTCACTGTTTTCCTTGTCTTCGGCCTTGTCCGACTCCTTCTCCTTGTCCTTAGACTGTTTTCCCTGAAACTGCTGGATCAGGAGTCGACATTGGCGAGTGGTGTGCTTCGGGTAGATGATATTCCCCTCTTCGTCTTTCTTCGTGTGAATGTGACATGGCATGTCCATCACGTCGTTCCCTTCTTTATCCTTTACCTTCTTGGGGTTCCAGGATCCTTTTGGTTTCCCCTTAAACTTTCCTTGAGTCACGGCCAGAGCCTCTCCAGGAGCTGCCGGTTCAGCCTTTCGCTTCTGTTTCCGACTGGTGTTTCCTTTTTCCGACTGACTCGGCTTGTGCTTGCCGCTTCGGAGTCAGTCTTCTTCTTCGCCGTTGGCGTACTTGGTAGCAATATCCATCATCCGACTCAAGGTCATGTCACCGGTTCGACCAAATTTCAAACTCAGTTCTCTGTTCTTGACGCCATCCTTGAAGGCGCAGACTGCCTGATGATCAGACACATTCTCCACAGTGTGGTGCAAAGTGATCCACCTCTGAATATACTCTCTGAGAGTCTCATTAGCCTTCTGCACGCAGACTTGCAACTCTGTCAACCCAGCTGGTCGCTTGCAAGTTCCTTCAAACGTTCTGATGAACACTCGGGACAGATCTTCCCAAGTGTAAATGCTGCTAGGAGGTAATTGAGTCAACCATGCCCTGGCAGAACCTTCTAGCATGAGAGGCAAGTGTTTCATGGCCACCTCGTCGTTCCCACCACCGATCTGAACTGCCACTCGGTAGTCTTCAAGCCAAGTTTCAGGCTTAGACTCACCAGTGAACTTGCTGACTCCTGTCGCCAACCTGAAATTGGGAGGGATAACTGCGGCTCTGATAGCTCTGCTGAAACATTCAGGACCAGAAACATGCACTCGACTGCTTGTGGGTACATCTCTATCGAGTGCACCTCGATGGGCTCTGTTCCGGTCGACCAACCCTTGCACGATAATGGATCGCGCGTCCAAGCCTGGTTCTCTGGGGTCGACTGGAACCCTACGCCCTGTACTGTACTGACGCCTATCATCTGGCTGCTGAGGAGCGTAAGACCCACCCCTCGGAGGGGAATAGGGCACTCGACACCTATCATCTCGGTCGAGTCTGTCGCCATATTGATCTCGCCGATTCTCGCGTCCTTCGCGCCGCGGAGGCGATCTGGGGCTGTGAGCCGACTGAACAGTATTCACAGTGACGGATCGACTGTGAATTCTGTTGCGCGACTGAGACACAGCTGAATTCTGATCTCCTGCTGCCCGGAGCAGATCCCTGATCTGCAGCAAACCTCTACCAGCTTCCGAGTGCGAAGGCTGGATGGACTCTGCTATACGGGTCGCAGCTGCTAAATTCTGAATTGGGGTTCGATATACCTGAGTCGGCGGGAAGAGTTGACGTCGACTGTTGTCGGGAACTCGTTGCCGCGCGCGCTCGTCGAGAGCTCGCTGAAGGTTCTCCAGTCGAGTGCGCTCGGCCAAATTGGCCAGACGCGCCTCCTCCAAGGCACGAGCCTCGGGGGTTTCTCCTGCGATGGGAATACGCAGGGGATCCTCGTTCCTGCGGCGAAGTTCCTCTCTTTGCAGAGAGTCGAGTGGCTCGGGCTGGTACTCTTCGTAGCCTCGTGCGGGGTCGTCTCCGTCACCTGCTCCACCGTCATGGGCGAAGCCAGGGGGACCGCGGGGCCCGTCGACCATCAAGATTTCTGCCGCTGAATCACTGCTACCGCACTCGGATGCAGTCTCTACGGAGCCAGTCGACAGGTCGAACAAGCCGTAGGGATATTCGTCGGGCTCGATTGCCGCGACTTGGGTGGTGGCTGATTGGCGAGCCACCGCGTGCCTCACCCATCGCTGAAGCCTCGACCGGCCCGAGCGCTTGCGCTGGCGGGAGACCGGGAGGGTGGACGATAAAGGAGCCGACCGATACTGGGTCGACGGTTGCCGCAGCAGAACGCCGCGGACACATGCGCGAAAATGCGTCGCACCGCGGACGGGGAGCGCATCTACGTCGAGTGGAGCCTCCTGGAGCCATGTGGAGTCGGCGATGAAGGTGAGAGTGCCGAGACGGATCTCTTGACCCTCGACCAAAACTCCAGCAGACACCATGATGAAAGTACTCGGAAGAATCGCAACTTCTCCACAAAATCGCTAAAACACCTGCCCCACGGTGGGCGCCAACTGTCGTGGTTCTAAGCCTGACAGTAGAGTGGGGGGTAGGTATGGAGAGGCAAGGTCCTAGCTATGGAGAGGTTGTAAACACAAAGGATGTACGAGTTCAGGCCCTTCTCGGAGGAAGTAAAAGCCCTACGTCTCGGAGCCCAGAGGCGGTCGAGTGGATTATGAGTATATGAGCTACAAGGTGCCGAACCCCTCTGCCTGTGGAGGGGGGTGGCTTATATAGAGTGCGCCAGGACCCCAGCCAGCCCACGTAGGAGAGGTTTTAAGGTGAGTTAAGTCTGGGGCGTTACTGGTAACGCCCCACATAAAGTGCCTTTACTATCATAAAGTCTACTTGATTACAGGCCGTTGCAGTGCAGAGTGCCTCTTGACCTCCTAGTGGTCGAGTGAGTCTTCGTGGTCGAGTCCTTCAGACCAGTCGAGTGAGTCCTCGTTGGTCGACTGGAAGGCGACCTCTTCTAAGGATGTCCTGGGGTAAGTTACTTGGATCAGGTCCATGACCCTACCCTAGGTACATAACCCCATCAGTTTGCATTGTAATCTCGGTAGGACCGATTACACAAAACTGGTGGGACCGATTTTGGTAATGGATACATACAGAGAGATTACAATCCCATCTTGGTGAGACCGAGATCCCTATCGGTGAGACCGATTTGATTAGGGTTTTGTGGCAGTGGCTATGACATATGAACTCGGTGGTGCCGGATAGAAAGAATCGGTGGGGCCAAATTTGACATTTGGTTTGGGACATATGTGGATGTGAGAAAGTGGTTGAGGGCTTTGGAGCATATCACTAAGCACTTTGAGCAAGCAAGCCATTAAGCAACACCTCATCCCTCCTTGATAGTATTGGCTTTTCCTATAGACTCAATGTGATCTTGGATCATGAAAATAGAAAATGTAGAGTCTTGTGCTTTGAGCTTGAGCCAATCCTTTGTCCTTAGCGTCTTGCAGGGGTTCCACATCCTCTAGTCCATGCCACTCCATTGTTGAACTTATCTAAAACATACTAGGTAAAAGTATTAGTCCAACAAGAGATATTGTTGACATAAATTACCAAAATCACCCAGGGAGCACTTGTGCTTTCACGATTTTTATGATTTCAAAACATGGGAGTTTCGAAGACAAACAATAGAAATGACCCTATTTATATGCAGCGGAAGGTAGACTACACTAGGCAAGCCATAGTCGAGTATTCAATGAAGTGAAAGCACGAAGACTATTAGCAGCTAGGTAGTAAGGATCAGGATGGAAGATAGTATGAAGCCAATCAGAACAAGTAGTCACTCAGTGAAGTCAAACAGATAATGCAAGCAGGCAATGACTTCATGAAGACAAACTGTAAGTAAAGAGAAGCAAGAGATAGAACCAGTAGCTTGGAGAGGACAACGATTTGTTCGACCAGTCCTAGTTCCTGTGACAACTGTACGTCTGGTTAGGAAGGCTGAGATTTATCTCAGAAGATCGCGTCTTCACCTTATTCCCCTTAAGCGAAGGACACTTATTCCTCGCCCAATCACTCTGATAAGTCTTCAAGGTAGACTTCCAAACCTTCATAGACTTCGTTCACCGGCAATCCACAATGACTCTTGGATGCTCAAATAGCGACGCCTAACCATCTAGAGGATTCACAGTCCTCAAGTGTAACAAGTCTTTAGATCACGCGGACAGAAAGACTTCAGTGATGCCAACCACTCTTTGGTTTATGGGTGGTTTGGGCTTTGTCCTCACAAGGATTCTCTCTCAAATGCTTCGGAGGTGGGTTGCTCCCAAACGACAAAAGCCGTGCACTAACTCTGAGTAGCCACCAATTTATGGTGCAGGGGGTGGGCTATTTATTGCCACTAGGCAACCCGACATGATTTGTCTGAAATGACCCTGGGTCACTAAGGAACTGACACGTGTTCCAACGGTCAGATTTCAAACACACGCGACAGCTTGACTTGGGCTACAAGTAAAGCTGACTTATCCGACTCTGGATAAGATTTGCAGTCATTGTCTTCGCACGAAGACATATGATTTGGTTGAGCATCACTTTAGTCACTCTGACTTTGTTCACTTGGACCCGACTTAACAATGCGGTGGTTCCTATGACTCAACAAAGAAGAAAAGGAAACAACAAAACAACTAAGTCTTCGCGCTCCATAGTCTTCATGCGATGTCTTCTCATGTCATAGACTTCACTGTGAATAGCTTCACAGACCACCATTGTCTTCAATGTCTTCACACATTTTTAGGGGCCATCTCCGGTAGGTAAACTGAATCAATGAGGGACTACTACCTGTGTTATCCTGCAATTCTCACATACACATTAGTCCCTCAACCAGGTTTGTTGTCAATACTCCAAAACCAACTAGGGGTGGCACTAGATGCACTTACAAAACCGGAGCAGCCCAACTTCTCTAAAGCAATCAAGAGCCTCTTCAAGGCAGGGAAGTCCAGCAATGGCGTCGCAGTCAAGACGCTTGTGAGGAAAAATCCTGTCTTGATTGTATAGTATGAAAGTGTAGTAGCTGCATTACTGGTAGCTCCAGAATCTATTTGAGGAGATCTTGGGCTTCTTGTATGGATTCTTAGCAGAGTCGAAGAAAGTGTTGTGCTCTCTAAAGCTGAGCACACTGAAAGAGCCTTGAGTTGTTGCAGCACTGGGAAGCCTTGGCAGCCCGGGCTTCGGCTTTTGAGTTTAAGGCCTTCGCTCCACATGATAGTCATATTGGGGACCTGGAGCAGTTGGTAGAATTAGAACGGGCCACCTAACAGTAACAAGCTCACCACCATGGTTGTAAGCACGTTCCATAGTGTGTGGCACAGGGGGAGGAATGGCTACATCTAAAGTGTTTGGTTGCGCATTGACTTCAGGCGCCTCATTGTCTTCTGCCATGATAGCGTCATTGGCTTCAGTGGTAATAGTGGTGACAGCCGCATTGGCTTCAACTTCAGTAGCTTCATGAACAGGGTGGTCTGGCACAATCACATCCTCTTCTTGAACAATAGGATCACTTGTTGGGGGAATAACTTCACGTTCTTCTTGTCTTTCTTCATCGGCTAATGCAACCGGAATGTCTTCTCCCTCTTTGGCTTCAGTTTTTGAGCAGTCACGGAGGGGATGGCTTTAGGGAACACTTGACGTGCTACTGAGCTTGTGTTTTGCACATCCTCCGCAGGAATGCTGGACATGGAGACCTGGGGCCTAGGGCCTCTGTGAAGCCTTCGGAACGGAGGCGTCGCCTATGGTGAAGGGGTGGTCTTCTCCATCTCTTCAGGTGTTGCTATTGGGGTCTCAAGCACCGGAGTGGTGACATGAGCTGGTGGTGTACACGGAATCACTTCATGCAGGGGGAGTTGGGGCGACATGAGCTGGTGGTGTACGCGGAATCACTTCATGCAGGGGGAGTTGGGGTGTTGCTCTTCCCAAAATTCATCTTGAGCAATTGGCATCGTGGGACCACCAATGCTGATTAGTTCACTGCTTGTAGGAGTAGGTGATGATACCGGTTTGGGCTCGAGCTGAGGAAGGCCTTCATCATCTTCAACATGGTCTTCATGACCAATGTCTTCAGCTGCGGTAGAGTCGGCAGCTGGAATCTCTTCAGACTCTGGGGCCTCGGTGTGAGCAGGCCCATGCACAATGAGACGATGCTCGCGATTGGAGGAGGCAGGAAGTGCAACAAAAATGGGTTCAACATTCAATGGTTCTTGGGCAGCAGCATGCTCTTTGCGTGAAGACTTTGTCTTCATCTTCTTTTGGGAGGGAGCAGCATCAGAGGTGTCATGGTGCTTCCTATTTCTGGCTTTAGCCTCAGCTTGCCTGGTCTTTTTTTTGCTCTGAAGCTGCCGAATGGACCTTTGGCTTCAAGCCAGTCATACTAGCAGGGAAGACAATACTTGGTCTTTCCTGCCTTGAGGCTTCGGGTTCGGCTTCAGCGGGCTTCTTCTTCTTGGCAGCAAGCTTGGGGCCAATGCCTGGACGCCCAAGTGTTTTTCTCTTCTCAGCCTCATTGTGAGCTTGGACGCATTTCTCAGCGTAGTACTTCATGCGATCATGAGAGCCTTTGGCTTCCTCGTGCTTCTTCTTGAGCTGAGCTTTGTGGTCAATCATCATCTGCTTGAAGTTTTGAACATCAACGATGCTGAGATGTGCCATATGCTTCTTGAACTAGGCCTTCTCATAGTCGATTTTGTTCTTTAGCTCAACAATTTCCTGAGCAATAGCAAGCTCATTGTCTATGGCTCCTTGAAACATGACACTTATATCGACGGGCAGTTGCAGATCATCAATGGTGAGAGTGGGATCCTCAAACCATTCATCAATGAAGTTATTGAGAATGTCAGCATCAAACAGAGGCAAATACTTGAAAATTTTGGCCTCCTTCTTGCTCTTGATGAGCATCTCCAGAGCATCATCAGCAAGATCTTCATTGCTTGACAGATCAATGACATTCTCTTCATTTCATAGAATGCTAGCTGGAGTGAGTTCATGCATAGAAATCTTCTTGGAGACGCGGGATTGATCTTCAGACTGCACACTGGATTTAGGAGGTTCAGATTTCAATGGCTTCACCCTTGAAGCTTTTGGAGCAGTAGAAGGCTTTGAAGCTTTTGACTTCTTCTTTTGCTTCGGGGGCTCAGGAGCATCCTCAAAGTCCTCTTATTCAGCGGATTGATCAACTATGGCCCTTTGTGCAGCAATATGGGATAGAAGCCCACCGAAGCCATTGAAAGGACCAATGACATTCGAATTGGCTTCACGAGTGCCATCCGGCCTTGGAGCAGCAGGACCTGGGTTGAAGTTGACTCCAAATGCCTTCTTGTTCTTAGCTGCAGACTCCTTTGCATACTCATAGTTTCTCTTGAATAGATCATCATCTCGACACCACCGAAGAGATGATGGGTCAGTATCTTCAGGTGATTGGCCTCTGACCATGCATGGGTAGAAGCCTTGTGCTATGGCTTCAGCCTTGGTCTTGGGTTGCAGCTTCTTGTAGAGAATATCACCCCATGGGCGCTTTATAGCATTTTTCTCAGCATATCCAGGGGTTACGAAGCAGTAATTGAACCATTGTTCTGCCCGATATCTTCAAATCCATTGGATTCTGGATTTGCACTGTGTATAAGTTTCTTCTGGATCAGACTTGTATAGTTCATACGAATCTGGAGGCAGATCCAAAGCAGTATTTCCACGGCGTTGCCTGCCACCTTTCTGGAGGTAGATCTAATAACAAATTTTCTCCATTTTGGAATATTTAAGAAAATAGGAAAAATAAGAAGTAGTCTGGGAAGGACACGAGGCATCCACGAGGGTCGAGTGCGCGTCCCCTGCCTCGTGGGCACCTCGTGCGCTCTCCAGACTCCATTTTCTTGTGCGATACTTCTTTTGGTCGGTAAAAAATCATTATATATTCTCCCGAAGGTTTTGACCACCGTATCATGCAAATATCCTCTGTCTTTGTTTCAGCTGTTTTCTGTCAGATTTGTCAGGCCATGCATCATGACGGCACCCTCCTCCAATAATGAAGACAAGGATGCTTGGCTATTGAAGATAGAGCTGAAGAGAGAAGAACTCATGGAGATCAACAAGGAGGATGAGATCAAGAAGGTCATGGAGGAACAAGCAACGGCGGAAGAAGAAGAAGACATCTAACCTCTTCCCAACCTCTTTACTGCAACTGACATTAAAGCTTTCAAGATGATTGAGTTAGCTCAAATACAAAACAAGTATCTCACACGTGAAAATATTTTGTTGAAGGATCATATCGTCGCACTCAAGGGCATTATCCGCAAATTGGAAGAGCTCCTACGCTCTATGTGCAACTATCCACCATCTTCATCATCTCCGAGGACATAATCACATGGGTATGGGCACTCCCCTTGGCAACTGCCAAGCTTGGGGGAGGTGCCCCAATATCGTATCACCATCACACTCCTATCTTTACCATTTTTCTTAGTTCGATCCTTTTGGTAATATCTTGATCTAGTAGAATAAAGTCTTGGTATGAATTAGTTTTGAGTTTTGCCTTATGATCCCTCTATGTAATTGAGTCTGTGAGCTATATATAATAAAGATTAGTGTTGAGTCAAGGGCTATACTATCTTGCTATGATCTTGAGGTAATAAAAGAAAGAATAAAAAAGGAATAAAGAGATCATATTGATCTTATGGAGAGTAATGACTTCACACATAAAGAGTATGATGCATAAAAGTTGTTGAGAGTTGGCAAACATAGTTTCGGTCATTGTTGCAATTAATAGGAAGTAATAAAGAAAGAGAGGTTTTCACATATAAATATACTATCTTGGACATATTTTATGATTGTGAGCACTCATTAAAGTATGACATGCTAAAGAGTTGATGTTGGACAAGGAAGACAACGTAATGGGTTATGTTTTCTCATATCTAAATTAAAGTATATTGTCATGGATCATCCAACATGTTGAGCTTGACTTTCTCCCTCATGCTAGCCAAATTCCTTGCACTAAGTAGAGATACTACTTGTGCTTCCAAATATCCTTAAACCCAGTTTTGCCATGAGAGTCCACCATATCTACCTATGGATTGAGTAAGATCCTTCAAGTAAGTTGTCATGTTGCATGCAATAAAAATTGCTTTCTAAATATGTATGACTTATTAGTGTGGAGAAAATAAGCTTTATAAGATCTTGTGATATGGAAGCAATAAAATCGATGGACTTCATAATAAAGGTTCATATCACAAGTGGCAATATAAAGTGACGTTCTTTTGCATTAAGATTTCGTGCATCCAACCAAAAAGCACATGACAACCTCTGCTTCCCTCTGCGAAGGGCCTATCTTTTACATTATGGATGAGTCAAGGTGATCTTCACCTTTCCCTTTTACATTTTATCCTTTGGCAAGCACCTCGTGTTGGAAAGATCCTGATATATATATATCCAATTGGATGTAAGTTAGCATGAACTATTATTGTTGACATCACCCAAAGGTGAATACGTTGGGAGGCAACACTATAAGCCCCTATCATTCTCTGTGTCCGGTTAAAACTCCAGAAACATAAGTATTGCGTGAGTGTTAGCAATTGTAGAAGACTATATGATAGTTGAGTATGTGGACTTGCTGAAAAGCTCTACTCTTGACTCTTTCCGACGTTATGATAAATTGCAATTGCTTCAATGACTAAGATCATAGTTTCTTAGTTTTCAATGAAGTTTCTGGTTCATACTCGACATTGTGAATAGATTGTTACTTTAACATAAGAAATCATATGACACTATTCATAAATGTTGCTGTTATAAGAATGATCATGATGCCCTCATGTCCGTATTTTATTTTATCGACACCTCTATCTCTAAACATGTGGACATATTTTTCGATATCGGCTTCCGCTTGAGGACAAGCGAGGTCTAAGCTTGGGTGAGTTGATACGTCCATTTTGCATCATGCTTTTATATCAATATTTATTGCATTATGGCTGTTATTTTACAAGGTTTACATGAAGAGGGAGAAGGCCGGCAGTTGGGATTCTGGGCTGGAAAAGGAGCAAATATTAGAGACCTATTCTGCACAGCTCCAAAAGTCCTAAAACTCCCCAAAAGTCATTTTGGGAATTAATAAAAAATAGTGAGCGGAAGAAGTACCAAAGGGGGCCCACACCCTGGACACGAGGGTGGGGGCGCGCCCTACCTCGTGGGCCACTTGGCAGCCCTCCGGTGCCCATCTTCTGCTATATGAAGTCTTTTACCTTGAAAAAAAAATCATAATCAAGCTTACTGGATGAAACTCCGCCGCCACGAGGCGGAACCTTGGCGGAACCAATCTAGGGCTCCGGCGGAGCTGTTCTGCTGGGGAAACTTCCCTCTGGGACGGGGAAATCATCACCATCGTCATCACCAACGATCCTCTCATCGGGAGGGGGTCAATATCCATCAAAATCTTCACCATCACCATCTCCTCTCAAACTCTAGTTCATCTCTTGTATCAAATCTTTGTACCAAAACCTCAGAGTGGTACCTGTGGGTTGCTAGTAGTGTTGATTACTCCTTGTAGTTGATGCTAGTTGGTTTATTTGGTGGAAGATCATATGTTCAGATCCTTAATGCATATTAATACCCCTGTGATTATGAACATGAATATGCTTTGTGAGTAGTTACGTTTGTTCCTGAGGACATGGGAGAAGTCTTGCTATTAGTAGTCATGCGAATTTGGTATTCGTTCGATATTTTGATGAGATGTATGTTGTCTCTCCTCTAGTGGTGTTATGCGAACGTCGACTACATGACACTTCACCATTATTTGGGCCTAGAGGAAGGAATTGGGAAGTAATAAGTAGATGATGGGTTGCTAGAGTGACAGAAGCTTAAACCCTAGTTTATGCGTTGCTTTGTAAGGGGCTGATTTGGATCCACTTGTTTCATGCTATGGTTAGGTTTACCTTAATACTTCTTTTGTAGTTGCGGATGCTTGCAATAGGGGTTAATCATAAGTGGGATGCTTGTATAAGAAAGGGCAGTACCCAAGCACCGGTCCACCCACATATCAAATTATCAAAGTAACGAATGCGAATCATATGAGCGTGATGAAAACTAGCTTGACGATAATTCCCACGTGTCCTCGGGAGCGCTTTTATCTATATAAGAACTTGTCCAGGCTTGTCCTTTACTACAAAAAGGATTGGGCCACCTTGCTGCATCTTATTTACTTTCATTGCTTGTTACCCGTTACAAATTATCTTATCACAAAACTATCTGTTACCAACAATTTCAGTGCTTGCAGAGAATACCTTACTGAAAACTGCTTGTCATTTCCTTCTGGTCCTCGTTGGGTTCGACACTCTTACTTATCGAAGGACTATGATAGATCCCCTACACTTGTGGTCATCAGGAATCTAACTAGTTGTGTTGCATAAGTGAATATACTTGCAAGATATGAGATGCAGAAACAGAAGGATATAGATTTGGAAGTTAAGAAACCACTTTTGGAAGAAGTGGACATATTTGACGGATCAAATAAGCGGTAAAAAGTGAGTTTATTTACCGCACGAAGAACTGCTAGATGAGGCGGGAAGGAGGCTGAGCAGTCCAATCTCCCATGCCATAACTTGGCGGCGGAAGACACCTACGGCGGCGGCGGGAAGATGAGGTCCGTGGCCGGTGTCGAAGAGGTCACAACAGCTAAGCGCTTCATCTCTGGCGTCGACTAAGATTAGCGGTGGTCCTAGGGTTTGAGCGAGACGGCTAGGTGGGAGAGGAGGTAATGACCGCACGGGGTGGAGTATTTATAAGGATAAGGGGCAGTTTAACGCAATTACGCAGGTGCCCCTGGCGGTTCACATCTACTGGACACGTGGCAAGCATGCAACTTATTGAGAGTTGAGCCATGTTCCCACACGCGCCTGGTTTGTCGGGTGGTCGTTCCGGCTTCTCTGGTATGCAGGCAAAAGAGATAAGAGCATTAAAAGCATTTTAAATGTGTGTCTCTGTATCTTCAGCTGGCAAGGACACAATGAAGATATTCGACACGTGTCAACAGAATGCATATGAAGAGACGAGAGAATTTGAGGGATAAGCACATAAAGGGTTAGGGTCCAATCACATTCACTTAGTTCAGAAAATGGCAAATTGAAGACATAGCTATAAGTGAATGTTGTAGAGGACAAAACATATACATACATATATTAGTGAAGACCAAATCAATATTGCGAAGATAAAGTTCGAAGTCAAGCAATGTTGAAGACAAACCAAATATGAAGATAAATGGAATCATGACGCCAAATGAAAATTTTCAAGAAGGTGTGGTGGTGGCGTTACCCACCGTATAGGAAATATTAGACCCAGACACCACACACAAATATCGTGGTGCTCCGAAGTCAAATTCCACATTAATATATTCACACTTACAAGTTAAGTCTTCATGAATTGAAGATATACGTTACTTCGTGTGTTGTACATCTAAGTCATCAATATGCATAAGCGTTAGGATGTGTGTCCATTCACAGGACATTCGAGGATTCTAAGATATTTAGCTCACACCGCAGCTTGCAAAACCTTTTCTCATCCAAGGGCTTTGTGAAGATATCTGCCAATTGCTCTTCAGTGTTGACGTGAATGATATCAATGTCTTCCTTCATGACATGATCTCTGAGAAAGTGATGACGGATCTGAATGTGCTTTGTCTTCGAGTGTTGAACTGGATTGTTGGCAATCTTGATGGTGCTTTCATTGTCATAGTAGAGTGGCACATGCTTCAAGTTGATGCCTGATGACCCACAAGTATAGGGGATCTATCCTATTCCTTTCGATAAGTAAGAGTGTCGAATCCAACAAGAAGCAGAAGGAAATGACAAGCGGTTTTCAGTAAGGTATTCTCTGCTAGCACTGAAATTATCGGTAACAAATAGTTTTGTGATAAGGTAATTTGTACGGGTAACAAGTAACAAAAGTAACAAGGTGTAGCAAGGTGGGCCAATCCTTTTTGTAGCAAAGGACAAGCCTGGAAAAACTCTTACATAAAGCAAAGCGCTCCCTAGGACACATGGGAATTTTTGTCAATCTAGTTTTCATCATGCTCATATGATTCGGGTTCGTTACTTTGAGAATTTGATATGTGGGTGGACCGGTGATACATCCATTTTGCATCATGTTTTCCTACTATTATTTATGTTGTTTTATGTATAATAATGCTTTTTGGAGTAATTCTAATGCCTTTTCTCTCATAATATGCAAGGTATGCACCAAGGGGGAGAATTCTGGCAGCTGGAAATCTGGACCTGAAAAAGCTACGTCAAGCTACCTATTCTGCACAACTCCAAATGAGCTGAAACTCCCTGTCGGGGATATACCCCATGGTGTAAACCGGCCGGAAGTTAACCCGGCCGGACTTGGCGGATTATTTGAGGTCCCGCTGGCACTTGGCGATATTCATCTGGTGACCCGCCCAAACCTGGCGATTTACCAGCAACCCGCCAGGACGTTGTAACTCACTGGTGACCCGGCGGACGGGTCAGAGGAGCGACAAGACCCGGTGGCCCGTCTGGCGGTTCATGAAGGCCGGTTCAACTATTGTGGGCCGGTTTAAGAGGAAAGGCATGAGGAATATTTACCTTACAAGGAGTTAAGACCAGGACTTGTATCCGGTTTGCATTAGAGATAGACTAGTCCTAATCCTAATAGGACTCCACATGTAACCCGCCCCTTCAACATATATAAGGAGGGGCAGGGCTCCCCAAAGAGGAGAAGCTACAAGCAAGAAGAAACAATCTTAGGGCTAGACACAAAGAGGAGAGCCGGTTTACGGCGACTCCCTCGTGATGATAATGAGACCTAGCCTCAAACAACATGTAGGGTTTTTACCGGATGATGTTTCCCGGGGCCCGAAGCTGTCTAAATCCCTGTCTTGTGTTGCGTCTCTCGATTCCGCTCAACCCCTCTCAAGCTACCACATAGATGCGTTGGCCTCGCGACTAAGTCCTGACACTAAGGACATCTGCCGTGACAAATCCACGATAGTTGGCGCCCACCTTGGGGCATGCGCACGGTGGTGTTGAGTTCTTGAAGCGATCTCTTCTAGGGTTTCAAGAAGTCCGCAAGTTTCCGGATGAAGAAGAGCCGGTTTGGAAGGAGCTGGGTCAGCCTCAAGTCATCAGTCCAGTTTCTAGTTTATGCGAGATTAATTCAATGGAAATTAGGGTTCTGTCATGTGCGCCGCCGCATGCAAGTTTTCGGTGCATTGATCCAAGGACAACATATACAACTGCAAAGGAATATTTGAGGCAGTACACGCGTGGATGAAGCCAGGGACTCGTCTCCGCGTCTGGGTCTAAATCGCCGAAACGCTCCCTCTCGGTCTCGGCTGAGAAGCCGCCGTCTCCGAGACGCGGCCGCCCGGGCCAGCTGCAGCCCAAGCCGGCCACGACCTGTGGCTGGTCTGGACCCCGCCTCCCGTCCGGGTCGCTGCCGCGCCCCGTCTCCCGTCTGAGTCGCTGTCTCACTTTGCCTCCCTGAGCCGCACTTGTCGCGTCGGGGTACATCTACATCAATCGATCAAGTTGCCAACGCTAGCTACTCCATTATAATATTTTTTCTACTTGGAGGCCTGGACTTGTTCATCTGCCGGATTGGCTCTGTGTCTGAAACGCTCTCCTCGTGGATCCCCGAGCCGTACAAGCTGGAGCTGCCGCGCGCCACTACTACTGCTTCAAGAACAACAAGACGCTCCACGTGAAGAGCAAGAAAGAAAATACTGGCATGCATCTACACTGTGTACATGTTACGTGCAGCTAAAAAAAAGGAGGCCAACTACTGCTTCGTCTTCAAGTGCTACTTCTCATGAAGAGGTCAAGAGCCACTATCAAGATAGAAAAAGAGGGAAGAAGTGCTGGTGACTCATATATCTAAGTTAATTCCTACCCTGCGTACGGATCATCTGTCGTCCAGATGAATCAGGTGATATCCGTCTGGTTTATTTCAGCACATATTAATTTTTGTGTGAACAATTACTTTGCCTTGCGATATTTTTAATGCAGGACAATTGTTCATTACTAATGAGGTATTATATTACGGGTACGGAGCACGCGATAGCAGCGTTCTGCACCGGCGTTTCGTCTGTGTCATACCGCCCGGTGAATGAACATGCACAAGTCGCCACCCTTGTGGCCCGGTTTACGTCAGCTCGTTGGGACCATGCTCGAGATCGACTCGCCGTCCACGCGGCTTACTGCGCCTACGATTGACTCACCTGTCCATGCCGGCTTACAACACCGCGCCCGGCTCATCTGTCTGCTCCCACGGCCGACTCACTCGTGAGTGATTTCAACTTAACCTAGTGATCATCAACTTCATGGCGGATTATTTCTGGCCTGGCACATCAGGTGATATCCATTTTAAATATATTTTATTGGCACATATTATTTTTGTCAAAAAGCAGTTTATCTTTTCCTTGGTCTGCAATATTGTTGATGCAGGACAATTGTTCACTACATCAAAACGACGCGATTAACTCGCCCGTCCGTGGCGGTTTACGACACCGGTGCCGATCTTCCCCGTCCGCACCGGTTTACAATGCCACGGCCGACTCATCTATCCGAGCTGCCTCTGATGTTGCGGTCGTTTTTGTCGTCCGTCTCTCGCGACCTGGTCTACATCGACATACCGGGCCGCACCTGTCTGCATGAGCAAGTCACAGCTTGGGTAGCCCGGTTTTCTTTCAAAATGGAGGCAAATTATCATATACTATCAACCACCGTCTACACTGGATGGCTCAATGGGCAGGCGCACAAGTCGCCGCCACTACAGTTTGGTTAACTTCAAATCGCTAGTTGGAATGAACCATTGGCCGAGTTGCTGACACGGCTCATACGTGATCATTTATAACCCGCCGCAGTCATCACAACCTTCTGTGGATTCACATCGTGTTATCAACACCAATGATATACAAGTTATGCCGGTTTATATCGCGGTCAAATATGGAGAGTTTCAAGCCAACTCCTCGAGTCACCTTGAGACTCGGGGGCTAAGATGACATGACTAAGCAAATCTTGCTAGTTTCAGCAAATTTAAGAACCCCAGGACGATGGAGGGAAAGATAACCCAGTCCCGGAGGCTACTGTTATTTGAAGTCCGTCAGAAAATTTCCGGCTTAGAAAGTATATGACAATTACAAAATTCCGGCTCAATGAAGAAGTTCCGGGTCATCAGAAAGGATTCCGGTTTAAAATCCGGCTCAAGGGAAGTCAGTCTCACTGAAGCCCTCAAATCCGGTTTAAGAATTTCCGGTTCAAAAAGGAATTAACTTCTCGCAAATTCGAGTTTAAAGGCCGTCAGAAAATTTCCGGCTGAAAATGAAGATTCCGGTTTACAATCCGGTTCAAGGGAAAGATGTCTCCCACAAAGCTTTGAAGCTCTCAATATCTGGTTCAAGAAGGATTTATCTCTTGCAAAAAGTTAAAGGGTGCCAAAGAGGACCTGCTGCCATGATGCGCGGTCCAAACATGGGTATCATGCCTTATTGGCTTATCATATTATTGATCACTTGGGGGCTTGGTCGTATCCGAACCATAGCCACGCCTCTTGATCGGCCTAGTGCCACAACATCACTTGGGGGCTTGGTCGTGTCCGAACCAATGCAACACCTTTTGATAGGCGAAAGCCACCAGATCACTTGGGGACATGGTCAAGTCTGAACCAGTCACGCCTCTTGATCGGCCTAAGGCCATAGAGTCACTTGGGGGCTTGGTCGAATCCAAACCATTGCCACGCCACTTGATCGGCATAATGCCACGGTTTCAGTTGGGGACCTGGCTGACTTGAACCATAGCTACACCTTATGGGAGCTTGGTCGTGTCCGACCATGGTAACACCATCTGATCGGCTCAGTAAAGCCTCTTTTTGCAAATGGTCTTATCATTGCCTTTGCTTCCATATTTTCTTCATAACTGTTATTTGATTTTTGTTGCATTTTTAAACCGACATTGTTAATCCGTTTCAAACTGTCAATTACAAAATTGGCGGAACACGGTCAAATCCTAAACCGGAGACTATCTGCCCGGTTTGATTTTATGTTACCATCTTATTATGGAGTAAACATGTGTTCATTAACCCGGCTTGACTTTCAATTACAAATTGTCAGTACATGATCAAATCATAATCCGGAGACTATCCGCCCGATCTGGTTTGACTACGAGTCGCCAGTATTATATATATGGTTAAACTGGTGTTTATCACAACCCGGTACGGTTTTATCATAAACCGACACAGTATAAAAGGAGTTATCCTTACTCAAGATTGGGGTTATCACCCTTACTACAAAAAGTTGGTAAACCAATGATGTGATTCAATGTCACATGTATGATATATTTCATTGATTATTCTTAAGTGCATCCTTGGTTATAAACCTGGGTTATATGTTGGGCATTATGACCCGTCCGGCGGTAAACCGCCAGGACACTTTAAACTTGTTGTATGCAGAGTCAGGTTGAATAAAGCATGATGATAAATTATCCGGAGTTTATTAAACCGGCCTGGCTTTGGACTATAAGTCGCCAGTACATATTTGGATTGCGCCATTGGAATCATGCGCTTATAAATCATTGGGTTATATTATTCAAATAGCCAAACTTGGCTGAATTTTCATTATGATATTGAATGAATAAGGTTTTTCATACCAGATTATGTTATCTTTAATAGCCAACATGGCTGGATTTCTATTATGGTTATCAATAACCAGTATTATGATTAAGGTTTTCAAAGTCGCTTTAGCGCAATGGCTATCATATTATCAATGGATATGATTTTTATTCTACAATTGAAGGAATAGTCCCGAGTCGCTACAGGCTTACGACCCAGCACTTGGGGGCTACATTATTTAAATTGAGATTACATCAAATGTGCAAGTCTCATATCATTGCAAGCATGCACCATGACACTTGGGGGCTAATGCAAAGTAATTTTTTGCTCATATTATTGAAGACCCGACTCATCACATTATAATGAGTCGGCCCTTGGGGGCTACCAATTGCTCCTGTCAACAGTTGAAGGTACAAAGCTTTTTATTCATTATATTGAAGAGTCCACTGCTCAGTTGGTAAAGCACAAGGCTCTTAACCTTGTGGACGTAGATTCAAGTCCCATGATGAGGGTTACATCATATGATGTTATTTTCATTGAAGTGTATATTAAGTCCCAGCTTAATATTATCTTACTGAGACGGCCCTTGGGGGCAATACATCATTGCTCAAATCTACATGATTATACCTACAAAGTCCCTGCTCATTATTGCATAATGACCCGGCCCTTGGGGGCTACACTGGTTGAAGTTTTTATGAGTATAAGACAATTACAAGTCCCAGGTTGCTGCAAGCATGACAACCCGGCACTTGGGGGCTACATAATATGGAGTATTCAGTTTTTACTAAGTGACTGGGATGAACAACATGGATTTCTTCTTAAGTGGCAGTATTTATATTGAAGCAAGTCTTAAGCAATCACTTTGTTCTGCTCAAGACTTGGGGGCTACATGTATTATATTATTATTGAAGAAATATTTTCAAATTCTCTGATTGAGCAAACTAGGTTGACCCGGCGTCACCAATCATTATGACCCTGTGGCTACAACCCGGCGTCATTAATAATCATGAACTGGCATTGGCAACAATCATGAACCGGTGTCTGCAACAATCATGACTCGAAATTATCAAGTTTTTTTAACCCGACAGTCTTTGGCAATGATAAAACCGGCAAATTCTGCATCTTCAAACCGGTTGAATGTCAGATGAGTACTTCAAGACCAATATTTATTAAACCGGCGTTTTGGAAGCCGACTCAAGTGGATTATTCTTCACAATATTTTTTCTATAAGAAGCCAACATCAGCAATTTGAGTATGAAGCTGGTTATTGACCCGGATTTTCTAGAAGGAGGAAATGACAAGGACTTAAGGACGATCAGGTGCCGGTCTACAAGAATTCTTAACCCAGAGCACAACCTGCCAAATTTGTTCTGGTGTTTATTTTGCAGCATAAGTTTACCATGGATAAATCCAAGCTAAACTTGGGGGCTAATGTCGGGGATATACCCCGCAGTGTAAACCGGCCGGAAGTTAACCCGGACGGACTTGGCGGATTATTTGAGGTCCCGCTGGCACTTGGCGATATTCATCTGGTGACCCGCCCAAACCTGGCGATTTACCAGCAACCCGCCAGGACGTTGTAACTCACTGGTGACCCGGCGGACGGGTCAGAGGAGCGACAAGACCCGGTGGCCCGTCTGGCGGTTCATGAAGGCCGGTTCAACTATTGTGGGCCGGTTTAAGAGGAAAGGCATGAGGAATATTTACCTTACAAGGAATTAAGACCAGGACTTGTATCCAGTTTGCATTAGAGATAGACTAGTCCTAATCCTAATAGGACTCCACATGTAACCCGCCCCTTCAACATATATAAGGAGGGGCAGGGCTCCCCAAAGAGGAGAAGCTACAAGCAAGAAGAAACAATCTTAGGGCTAGGCACAAAGAGGAGAGCCGGTTTACGGCGACTCCCTCGTGATGATAATGAGACCTAGCCTCAAACAGCATGTAGGGTTTTTACCGGATGATGTTTCCCGGGGCCCGAAGCTGTCTAAATCCCTGTCTTGTGTTGCGTCTCTCGATTCCGCTCAACCCCTCTCAAGCTACCACATAGATGCGTTAGCCTCGCGACTAAGTCCTGACACTAAGGACATCTGCCGTGACAAATCCACGACACTCCCCGAGGATTTTTTATGGAATATTTGAGGAATATTGGAGCAAATAAGTGCCAGAGGAGGGCCACCAGGTGGGCACAACCCACCTTGGTGCGCTAGGAGGCCCAGGCGCGCCCTGGTGGGTGCTGCCCTCCTCGGCCCACCTCCGGTGCCCATCTTCTAGTATATAAGTGATTTTGACCTAGAAAAAATAGAGGGAGGATATTCGGGATGAAGGGCCGCCCCCTCGAGGTGGAACTTGGACAGGAGCACTTTTGCCCTCCGGTGGAGCCATTTCACGGGGGGAACTTCCCTCCCAGAGGGGGAAATCATCGTCATCATCATCACCAACAACTCTCCTATCTTGGGGAGGGTTATCTTCATCAACATCTTCACAACACCAACTCCTCTCAAACCCTAGTTCATCTCTTGCATTCAATCTTTGTATCAAAACTATAGATTGGTGCCCATGGGTGACTAGTAGTGTTGATTACATCTTGTAATTAATTACTATATGGTTTATTTGGTGGAAGATTATATGTTCAGATCCAGTATGCTATTTAATACCCATCTTATCTTGAGCATGTTTATAATTTGTGAGTAGTTACTTTCGTTCTTGAGGTCACGGGAGAAATCATGTTGCAAGTAATCATGTGAACTTGATATGTGTTCGATATTTTGATGGTATGTATGTTGCCATTCTCTTAGTGGTGTCATGTGAACGTCGACTACATGACACTTCACCATATTTGGGACTAAGGGAATGCATTGTGGAGTAGTTATTAGATGGTGGGTTGCGAGAGTGACAGAAGCTTAAACCCCAGTTTATGCGCTATTCCGTAAGGGACCGATTGGATCCAAAAGTTTAATGCTATCTTTAGAATTTATTCTTAATACTTTTATTGTAGTTGTGGATGCTTGCGACAGGGTTAATCATAAGTAGGAGGTTTGTTCATGTAAGAATAACACCTAAGCACCGGTCCACCCACATATCAAATTATCAAAGTACCGAACACGAATTAAGCCAACATGATGAAAGTGACTAGATGAAATTCCCGCGTACCCTCAAGAACACTTTGCTGATCATAATAAACCATTTTGGCCCGTCCTTTGCCTCAAAAGGATTGGGCTACCTTGCTGCACTTTTGTTACTACTATTGTTACTTGCTCGTTACAAATTATCTTGCTACCAAACTATTCCGCTACTCACAATTTTAGCACTTGCAAACATTACCTTGCTGCAAACCACTTGTCATTTCCTTCTGCTCCTTGTTGGGTTCGACACTCTTACTTATCGAAAAGGGCTACAATTGACCCCATACACTTGTGGGTCATCAACCAGTGCTTGGGTACTGCCCTTCCTTGGACAAGCATCCCACTTATGATTAACCCCTCTCGCAATCATCCACAACTACGAAAGAAGAATTAAGGTAAACCTAACCATAGCATGAAACATATGGATCCAAATCAGCCCCTTACAAAGCAACACATAAACTAGGGTTTAAGCTTCTATCACTCTAGCAACCCATCATCTACTTACTACTCCCCAATGCCTTCCCCTAGGCCCAAATCATGGTGAAGTGTCATGTAGTTGACGTTCACATAACACCACTAGAGGAGAGACAACATACATCTCATCAAAATATCAAACGAATACCAAATTCACATGATTACTTATAACAAGACTTCTCCCATGTCCTTAGGAACAAACGTAACTACTCACAAATCATATTCATGTTCATAATCAGAGAGGTATTAATATGCATTAAGGATCTGAACATATGATCTTCCACTGAATAAACCAACTAGCATCAACTACAAGGAGTAATCAATACTACTAGCAACCCACAGGTACCAATCTGAGGTTTTGAGACAAAGATTGGATACAAGAGATGAACTAGGGTTTGAGAGGAGATGGTGCTGGTGAAGATGTTGATGGAGATTGACCCCCTCTCGATGAAAGGATCGCTGGTGATGACGATGGCGACGATTTCCCCCTCCCGGAGGGATGTTTCCCCGGTAGAACAGCTCAGCCGGAGGCCTAGATTTTTCCTGCCCAGGTTCCGCCTCGAGACGGCGGCACTTCATCCCAAAAGCTTCCTTATGATTTTTTCCAGGGCAAAAGACACCATATAGCAGAAGATGGGCATCTGGGGCCTGCCAGGTGGCCCACGAGGCAGGGGCGCGCCCAGGGGGGTAGGGCGCGCCCTCCACCCTCGTGGCTGGTGGGTGCCCCCCTCTAGTGCTTTCTTCGCCCAATATTTTTAATATATTCCAAAACTGACTTTCGTGGAGTTTCAGGACTTTTGGAGTTGTGCAGAATATGTCTCTAATATTTGCTCCTTTTCCAGGCCAGAATTCCAGCTGTCGGCATTCTCCCTCTTGATGTAAACCTTATAAAATAAGAGAGAAAAGGCATAAGTATTGTGACATAATGTGTAATAACAGCCCATAATGCAATAAATATTGATATAAAAGCATGATGCAAAATGGACGTATCAACTCCCCCAAGCTTAGACCTCGTTTGTCCTTCAGCGAAAGCTGATGTCGAAAAATATGTCCACATGTTTAGAGATAGAGGTGTCGATAAAATAAAATACGGACATGAGGGCATCATGATCATCTTTAGAACAACAACATGTATATTGTCATATGATTTCTTATGCTAAAGTAACAATCTATTCACAATGCAAAGTATGAATCAGAAACTTCATTGAAAACTAACAAACGATGATCTCAATCATTGAAGCAATTGAAATTTATCATAACATCGGAAAGAGTCAATATAAGAGCTTTTCAGCAAGTCCACATACTCAACTATCATTTAGTCTTTCATAATTGCTAACACTCACGCGATACTTATGGGTATGAAGTTTCAATCGGACACAGAGAAAGATAGGGGCTTATAGTTTCACCTCCCAACCCTTTACCTCAAGGGTAATGTCAACAATAATAATTTATGAAAACCTACATCCAAGTGGATATATATATCAGGATCTTTCCAACACATAGTGCTTGCCAAAGGATAAAGTGTAAAAAGGAAAGGTGAAGATCACCATGACTCTTGTATGAAGGTAGAAGATAAAAATAAAAGATAGGCCCTTCGTAGAGGGAAGCAGAGGTTGTCATGCGCTTTTATGGTTGGATGCACAAAATCTTAATGCAAAAGAATGTCACTTTATATTGCCACTTGTGATAAGGACCTTTATTATGCAGTCCGTTGCTTTTATTTTTTCCATATCACAAGCTCGTATAAAGCTTATTTTCTTCACACTAATAAATCATACATATTTAGAGATCAATTTTTATTGCTTGCACTGATGACAACTTACTTGAAGGATCTTACTCAATCCATAGGTAGGTATGGTGGACTCTCATGGCAAACCTGGGTTTAGGGATGTTTGGAAGCACAAGTAGTATCTCTACTTGGTGCAAAGAATTTGGTTAGCATGAGGGGGAAAGGCAATCTCAACATGTTGGATGATCCATGACAATCTAACTTTTTCGAATATAAGAAAACATAACCCATTATGTTGTCTTCCTTGTCCAACATCGACTTTTTAGCATGTCATATTTTAACGAGTGCTCACAATCATAAATGATGTCCAAGATAGTGTATTTATATGTGAAAACCTCTGTTTCTTTATTACTTCCTATTAATTGCAATGATGACCAAAACTATGTTTGTCAACTGTCAACAACTTTTATTCATCAAACTCTTTATATGTAAAGTCATTACTCTCCATAATATCAATATGATATTTTTATTCTTTCTTTTATTCCCTCAAGATCATAGCAAGATAGCAAAGCCCTCGACTCAAAACTAATATTTATTATATATAGCTCACAAACTCGATTACATAGATAGAGATCAACACAAAACTCAAAGCTAGATCAAACCGAAACTTTATTCTACTAGATCAAGATATAACCAAAAGGATCAAACTAAGAAAAATGGTAAAGATAGAAGTGTGGTGGTGATACGATACCGGGGTACCTCCCCCAAGCTTGGTAGTTGCCAAGGGGAGTGCCCATACCCATGTATTTATGTCTCTTTCCTCGGAGGTGGTAATGATGGAGTTGTTGATGATGTAGGCTTGTTGTCTGTCTTCCAAGGCATAGGCTCACCATCATAGACGGATGATCAAGTCTCCGTGATCCTCAAATCTGTAGCCAAACTCATCCTCTTGAATCTATATTCATACTCACCTTTTTGGTTTTGCAGGTCATAGATCTGGGCTTGGAAGTGCTCGATTTTCTCTTGAAGCTTGAAGATGGTGACGATGCCATGAACCTAGGGTAGGGTCATAGGCCTGACCTATACGCCCTACCCAAGGTCACTACCCTAGAATCGAAGACACTCAAAGTATAGCAAGAAATACTGACTGAAGTAGCCATGGAGTGCAACCCACTCGACCAGTCACCTCACTCGGATACCCCACAATTTCACTCGACCAAGATGAAGTCATTCGACCGTACAAGAAATCACTCGGAGTTCAGAAGACCTGGAGTCACTTAGGATGGCAACGTTAGGCGTTCACTCTGTAGTCTTAAAGATCATTAATAGCACTTTATAGCTGGCGTTACCAGTAACCAGTAACACCCGATCTTAATGTACATTGAACCCTGTAACGGGGGACGGTTGGGGACAGGTGACCAGTAACCAGTAACCAGTAACACCCATTCGAAATTCTCTATGGCAGAAAGTGTCGTACTCCTCTCAATTGGTCCGAGACAGGTGAATGCCAACTTCTTGGCAACGACTTGACCACAGAAGCCGAAGAAATGTGCAAAGTCATTCGTGAGAATCTCAAAGCCGCGCAATCGCGCCAAAAGAGTTACTATGATAGCAAGCATCGTGACTTGGCTTTTGAAATCGGAGACCATGTCTACCTCCGCGTCTCTCCAATGAAAGGCACTCATTGCTTCGGTATCAAAGGGAAGCTTGCCCCTAGATACGTGGGTCCTTTCAAGATCATTGGCAAAAGAGGCGACCTCGCCTATCAACTTGAGCTTCCGTCCAACTTCGCGAACGTGCACGATGTGTTTCACGTGTCACAGCTTCACAAGTGCTTCAAGACTCCTGAACGCACTATCAACTTCGAAGAAATCGACCTCCAAGAAGATCTCTCTTATCATGAGAACCCCGTTGCTATTCTTGAAGAAACCGAGCGCAAGACTCGCAACAAGTCAATCAAATTCCTGAAAGTGAAGTGGTCACACCATTCCGACCGAGAAGCCACCTGGGAGCGCGAGGATCACCTCCGTTCCGAATATCCGGAGTTCTTTCAGTCCTAGATCTCGGGACGAGATCCTCTTGTAGTGGTGGAGTGTTGTAACACCCCAGATGTAACATGTCCCAATTTGGCAATATATCAACTTGACCTTCATCCAATTCTTGTGGGTTTTTATCATGTTTGGCCTCATCTTGTTTGGTTATGTGGTTTACTCTTTTCATTGTCATGCTCACCTTACCATATTGCATTTGTGCCTCTTGTCATTTTGCATTCCATCCTCATCATGTGCATGTTGTGATCTCATACATATTATGTTGTTGCATGTTCAATGCATAAATCTTGCATCATCACCAATTCTCCTTCCTTTCCTTTCTTTCTTTTTTTGCAAGTGCACCTTTTACCTTCTCCTTTAATGTTCATCTTCTACCTATAAATCTTGTACCATGCCTACACCCTCACTGTAATATTGCATCCCTTTTGGAGTTGCTTTGGTTAGGTCCAAAAATGCCTCAAGTTTGAATATAATTCGAACTTGTTTTATTTTTATACCTCTAAAAAGGTCCAATGCAATTTATTCAAATAGATCACAATTCCAGGAGCTTGAGCATATTTTCTTTATTCTCAAACTCCTCTCCTTTTACCCTGTGCTTTTCTGTTTCTATTCCTGTTTGAGCAAATAGGAATAAAAGAGCAGCAGCCAGCAGCCTCAGCCCAGCCGAGGCCTTTTTCCACCCGCCAGCCCAACCAGCGCAGCCAGCCAGGCCGCAGCCACGCTCACCTGCTCCCGCTTGCGCGCTCGCCGTTTCTCACCCAACCGCCCCGCTACCCAGGAGCCCGTACGCCCACGTGTCCCTCGCGACCCCACTAGCCAGCCTCTGGCTACAGCTCACCCGCCCCTCACCTTTTCGTCAAGCTCGTGCCGAGCTCGCACATGGTCACGGCCGCGTCGACGCCGTGCTACAGCCGTCGCTCTGGCCTCCCTTTTAACCCCTCTCCTTGTCCACACACCGCTAGGGTTTCCCTCTTCCTCTCATCTCCGCCGCCAGGTGCAAAGAACCACCAGATCCACCTCAACAGCTCCGTCTAGAGTGCACCTGAGAGCGTGACCTCGTCGCCGGCGTGCTCTCCGGCCACCCCCACCTTGTAGATCGTGTTCTTCTTCTTCCTCGTCGTCGTTTTCATCCACGACGTGGACTACGGTGCCCCGGACGACAAGTTCCTCGACGTCCTCTGCTTCCATGTTCCTCTCGTTCAGGACCGCACCAAGGTTCAGAGCTCCACTTCATCGCCGCCGGCTCGTCTCCGTTGACCCCATCGTGTCCTTGGGTGAGCTTGGTAACGCACCTCCCTCTCCCATACATCCCATGGCATGTAGGCACCCGTAGGACTCACCTGGTCCGTGTCTTTGCCGCGCCCGTAGTGCTCCGACGAAGCCTGAAGTTTATTGTTGTGCGTATCTTTGCTGTAGCGCACCCGCACGTCCCAGCGCTCCTGTTCTAGCCTAGCCGCGTTTCTCCTCACTGCGCTTGCCTCACGCGCTCGCCCACGCTGGAAAGCAAGGAGCAGCGGCCTCGTCCAGTTTTGCCGCTGTCGTACCCGAGGTGAGATCGAGCTCGTGCTCGAGTCCCGCACGCACACGCCTTCCATAGCATGCGCCGCTGCACCCGCACTCCCTGGCCTATCCCGCACCCCCGCCGGTACCCCTTGGCTTTGGTGGTCGTCATCGTTGCTCGCAGGCACCGCCGGCGACTTCTCTGCTGGAGATGAGAAGGGACCCGTACCCGCTTCAGGTTGCCTCAAGAGGGGCCGAGCCCCTACCAAACCAGCAGCCCCGTCCTAGCCCAACTGGTAGCACACCCGCGATTCCAACCAGTAGACCTGGGTTCGAATCCCAGGCTCTCCACAGTTTTTGGTGGTTTTTATTCTTTCATGAGACACTGACGCCTCGGCCCCACCGGTCATACACACATCCAGCCACGTGATCCACGGCCCTACCAGTCAGCCTAACGTCTGGGTACAACTTGGGTGCACCTAGCTTTCCCTGCAGGATTTTTGTTTTATTCCAATTCGGAACATGCCATATTTGGCATATGCTGAGGTTTCCATTTAGGGAAGTTTTTAACTTATTGCACTTGTGATGATTTTTCTACAGCAACCCCAACATATTATATATGTTTTTGGGGTAGAAAAATCCCACCAATCCAGTGGTGGCATTAGTTTCTGCATTTGAGCAAGTTCATGAACATGTCATCTCACTTATATGTGTTTGTTCATGCAAAGATGCTATGTGGTTGTTTTGCACATGGATAGCTTCATTTTCATGTCTACTTCCTGCTAGAACTTGTTACATGCCATGACATGCCTTGTAGTGAGTTAATCAAGCTTGTAAAGATGCCATGTTGAATCTGTTTTTTTTGCCATGTCCTGAAACGTCACTAAGTCTGGAACTGTTAATAAAAACTTGATATGTTAACATGGGTGCCATGATATTTTCTGGTCCTTTTTGGCTCATGGTCAGTAAGGGACTTTTGATCTATGCTTTGAGTAGATTCATGCCATGTCTTGTTTTGCTATTATAAGTTCCTGTAGCATGTTGATAACTTGCTCTGAACAATGCTTCGTGATGCTGTTTATGCCATGTCCAACCTGATGTTTTTTGCACTTTCACCATGCTTGTTTGAACCTGCTATGATGTGATTTAGCCGTAGCTCAGTGTTCCTCTTTTGTTAAGCATCTCCTGTAGGTCACTGCCATATGATTTGTTTTTATGTTAGGGAGCTCTTCCAAGTAGCATCGTGCTGTTAATCGCAGCTTTGTGCCATTCTTGTCTTGCTTGCCATTTGCAAACCGTGCATCCGTTTCCGGTGATCCTTATATCGATTTCAACTGAAATAATCTCATCTTTCCAGCGGCATACTTGGTTTGCCAAGTTGATGCCTTGTTCATCCTTTTTCCTCCCGGAGCACGCATACGCATTGCATATCACATCTCGCATATCATGACATGTATTGCATCATGTTGCTTGAGCATTGCACCGTGATTTATTGTGTTCCATTGCTTGTGTTCTTGCTTTGGGTAGAGCCGGGAGACGAGTACGTGCACGAGGAACCCGTTGAGAACACTTACGAGGACCAAGCCTTCGGCAACTCTGAGAACCTTGCAGGCAAGATGACCATACCTTCGATATCACTTCTATCTTTGCTTTGGTAGTGCTCGCTCTATCGCTTTGTTAGCTCTACCTGCCACTGTTTATCATGCCTCCCTATTGCCATGTCAAACCTCTAACCATCCTGTCCTAGCAAACCGTTGTTTGGCTATGTCACCGCTTTTGCTAAGCCCCTCTTATAGCGTTGCTAGTTGCAGGTGAAGATGAAGTTTGTTCCTGGTTGGAACATGGATATTTTGGGATATCACATTATCTCCTGTTTAATTAATGCACCTTATATACTTGGTAAAGGGTGGAAGGCTCGGCCTTATGCCTGGTGACTTGTTCCACTCTTGCCGCCCTAGTTTCCGTCATACCGGTGTTATGTTCATTGATTTTGCGTTCCTTACATAGTTGGGTGATTTATGGGACCCCCTTGACAGTTTGCTTTGAATAAAACTCCTCCAGCAAGGCCCAACCTTGGTTTTACCATTTGCCACCTATACCCTTTTTCCCTTGGGTTTTCGCGAGCCCGAGGGTCATCTTTATTTTAGCCCCCCCAGGCTAGTGCTCCTTCGAGTGTTGGTACGAACCGAGCAACCTGCGGGGCCACCTTGGGGAAACTTGAGGTCTGGTTTTACTCGTAGCTTGACTTATCCGGTGTGCCCTGAGAACGAGATACGTGCGACTCCTATCGGGATTTGTCGGCACATCGGGCGGCTTTACTGGTCTTGTTTTACGATTGTCGAAATGTCTTGCGAACCGGGATTCCGAGGCTGATCGGGTCTTCTCGGGAGAAGGTATATCCTTCGTTGACCGTGAGAGCTTGTGATGGGCTAAGTTGGGACACCCCTGCAGGGTATATTATCTTTCGAAAGCCGTGCCCGCGGTTATGAGGCAGATGGGAATTTGTTAATGTCCGGATGTAGATAACTTGACACTTGACTTCATAAAAATACATCAACCGTGTGTGTAGCCGTGATGGTCTCTTCTCGGCGGAGTCCGGGAAGTGAACACGGTTTGAGTTATGCTTGACGTAAGTAGTTTCAGGATCACTTCTAGCTTCTCGACTATCGCGTTGCTTCTCTTCTCGCTCTCACTTGCGTAAGTTAGCCACCATATATGCTTAGTGCTTGCCGCAGCTCCACCATATTACCTCTTTTCCTACCTATGAGCTTAAATAGTCTTGATCTCGCGGGTGTGAGATTGCTGAGTCCTCGTGACTCACAGATCCTACCAAAACAGATGCAGGTGCCGAGGATACCGACGCAGATGGCGCAACCGAGCCCAAGTGGGAGTTTGACGAGGACCTTGGCTGTTACTATGTATCGTTTCCAGATGATCAGTACTGGAGCCCAGTCGGGACGATCGGGGATCTAGCATTTGGGGTTGTCTTCTTTTCGTTTGGATTTGATCGTAGCCAGTCTATGAGTGTATTTTGAATGAAATATGATCTTAATTATGTATTGTGTGAAGTGGCGATTGTAAGCCAACTCTCTTTATCCCATTCTTGTTCATTACATGGGATTGTGTGGAGATGACCCTTCTTGCGACAAAACTACCATCCGGTTATGCCTCTAAGTCGTGCTTCGACACGTGGGAGATATAGACGCATCGTGGGTGTTACAAGTTGGTAATCAGAGCCATCCCCGACTTAGGAGCCCCCTGCTTGATTGTTTGGTGGCGATGTTGAGTCTAGAACAAAAATGTTTTGAGTCTTAGGATTATATATATCGGAGAGTAGGATTCTTTTTACTCCTCAGTCCCTTCGTCGCTCTGGTGAGGTCTCCTGACGTAGATGTTTTGACTTTCCTCTCCTCAAATTTCACTAATTTGTTTTTAGGATCATGCGGGTATCTTGGAATCGTTCCGATGGTTTTGTGACAAGAACATTGTTCTTGGTGCCTCCTGTCTATTATGTGGCTTTGACCCGGGGAGTTGAGCTCCGAGGTGTTGTCGTCACAATTTTATCGTTGGAGTTCTGGAATACCTGAGTTTTGCCGACATCGAAAATCTCTTTTATGCAGTTGTTGGTGAGATAACCTCGACGCCACCCAGTACTGGGGCGGGAGTTCAAGAGTATTGCCATAACTCGTATTATGGATGCTTTTCGAAGGTTGAGGTACATGATTTCCGAAGGTTTCTTGGTTATGTGTTGACGGATGGATACAGCTGGATGTAGGGATTGTTAGTTTGGGTGAGATATATTGCTTCCCCTATATCCCCAACACCTGATTGCATAACCAGAAAGTTTCGGGAGTTTATAGGTGGGATTCAAGTAGCTCTAGCATTTCTTCCCGCAAATATTTGGTTTGTGATTGGGTAATCCTTACCACTTATTTGTTCCAGTTGTACCTTGTTTATTTCATTCATCAATCTCTTATCAAGTGGCTTCTCACCTTAATGGACGTGTGATGTTTGCTTTGGAATTCATTCGTTCATCTTTGTTCGAATGTTTATTGTGAAGACTATATGTTGCAATTTCTATCCGTTGATTCAACTTGTCTATCTGTCTATCAAGATGCTAATGGATGTCACCCTCTTCAGAATGGCTCCGCCAACGCGTCAAAATCCGGAACACAATGATGGGAGTCAGGCGAACCCTCCACCTCCACCTCCGCCTCCGGAGGCATGGCAAGCCTTGATGGCAGCCACAAACGCCAATGCCCAGATGATGATTCAGCTCATGCAAGAGCGCAACCAAGGCCAAGGCAACCAAGGGAATCAAGGTCAAGGGCAGTTCAATCATCATCCCCAGTTTCCTACCCTCAACCAATTCCTTGCAAATCAGCCGAAGTCTTTCAGCTACTGTGTCGAGGCCACAAACGCCGATGATTGGCTCGTGGATATCAACAAGCATTTTGAATGCAGCAATGTCAGGCCTGAGGACTATGTCAAGTTCGCTTCTTTTCAGCTCAAGGATCAAGCAGCTGATTGGTTCCAGCAATACAAGGATTCCAGAGGAGGTCGAGTGATTACTTGGACTGATTTCTGTCGGGACTTTAAAGATCACCACATTCCTACTAGTGTTATTGAGAGCAAGCGTGAGGAGTTCCGCAATCTCAAGCAAGGCAACATGTCAATGTACGAATACAACAAGCAGTTTCAGAAACTGGCTCGCTTCGCTAAGCAAGATGTTCCTGATGAGAAGAGTATGATCTATCAATTCAGAGGTGGCCTTAGAGAGGATCTGCAGTTAGCTCTCGTTCTTGTTGAGCCTACTCAGTTTGATCAATTCTACAATATGGCACTCAAGCAAGAAGGTGCTCAGCTCAAGTGTGAGGCTTCTAAGAAGAGAATCAGGGATGCAGTGCAGTCTTCTTCCTCCTCACAAGTGGCAGCTAAGCAACATATGTTCTACCATCCTCCTCCTCCGTTTCGTCAGCCTTACCAACAGAAGAACTCAGGTGGTCGTGGATCTTCCCACCCACCCAACCCAGGCTATCAGAACAAGTCTCAGTCTCAAGCTCCAAGGTCAAATGCTCCTTATCATCGTCCGCTCTCAGAAGTGACTTGCAACAAGTGCCAGCAGAAAGGTCACTACGCAAACGAATGCTTCAATCAAAGGCGCCTTCCTCCTCCTCCTCCTGTGAGATCTTCAAGCAATGCAGTGGTCAAGCATAATCCAAAGCATGCAAAGGTGAACATGATGAATGCATCTCAGGCAGAGGATTCTTCAGATGTGATCATGGGTAACCTTCCAGTTAACTCTATTCCTGCAAAAGTCTTATTTGATACTGGTGCATCGCATTGTTTCATGTCAAGACCGTTTTTTGCCAAGCATGATTTCACTTCTTCAAATTTGGGTAAACCCATGGCTGTCATTTCTCCGGGTAAACGGTTGAGCTCCAGTTTGGTGGTTCCGGATGTTTCCATCAAGATGGGAGACTATAAATTTCTGTCTTCTCCAGTTGTTCTTGGCGACTCTGATATTGATCTAATTCTCGGGACGGACTGGCTTTCTAAGCACAAGGCTCAGCTTGATTGTGCTGCCAGGCAGATTCAATTGGCACACCCTTCTGAGGATGTTATCATCTATGCCGCTCGTGATGAAACCATTCGGTTGTTTTCTCTCAATGAGAAGGGCGAGTTGGATGCTATTTCTCAAATTCCAGTCGTTTGTGAGTACCAAGATGTCTTTCCAGAAGAGCTTCCGGGTATGCCTCCTCATCGGCCAGTCGAGTTCGTTATTGATCTTGAGCCTGGAACTGAACCCGTTTGCAAGCGCCCATACAAGCTTGGACCCAAGGAGCTGAAGGAATTGAAGAAACAGCTCGATGAACAAGAGCGTCTGGGTTTGATCAGACCGAGTTCATCTCCATGGGGTTGTGGAGTTCTTTTGGTCCAGAAGAAGGATGGCACGGACCAACTTTGCGTTGATTACCGTCCATTGAACAAGAAGACAATCAAGAACAAGTATCCACTTCCCAACATCAATGAGCTTTTCGAGCAACTCAAAGGTGCTAAAGTATTCTCCAAGCTTGACCTTCATATGGGTTATCATCAGATTCACATTCGTGAACAAGATATTCCCAAGACAGCATTCAGAACAAGCTATGGTTCTTATGAATATACTGTCATGTCTTTCAACCTTGTCAATGCTCCTCCAACTTTCTCTCGAATGATGAACTTTATCTTCAACCCCTACACAAATGAATTCGTCTTGGTGTATCTCGATGATATCTTGGTCTTCTCCAAGAATAAGCAGGATCATGCCAAACATTTGCGATTGGTGCTCGACAAGCTCAGAGAGCATCAATTCTATGCGAAGTTTTCCAAATGTGAGTTCTGGCTTGATGAAGTTCTTTATCTTGGTCATATCATCTCCGCCAAGGGCATTGCTGTTAATCCCGCGAAGGTGTCTGCAGTTGTGAATTGGGAACCTCCTCAGAATGTCAAGCAGCTCCGCAATTTTCTTGGTCTTGCAAGCTATTGCCGAAGATTCGTTGAGAACTTCTCTAAGATTGCAAAGCCTCTTTCCAACCTCCTCCAGAAGCATGTCAAGTATGTCTGGACGCCTGAGTGTGACGTCGCTTTCAACACCCTCAAAGAGAAGCTAGTCACAGCTCCTGTCTTGACTCCTCATGATGAATCCAAGCCATTCGAAGTGTTCTGTGATGCTTCTCTTCAAGGTCTCGGTGCTGTGTTGATGCAAGAGAAAAAAGTTGTGGCCTATACCTCTCGTCAGTTGAAGCCCAACGAAAAGAACTACCCCACTCACGATCTTGAGTTGGTGGCAGTTGTCCATGCATTGATAACATGGAGACATCTCTTATAGGGAAGGCAAGTGGACATTTTCACCGATCACAAGAGTCTCAAGTATATCTTCACTCAACCCAACCTCAACCTCAGATAAACTCGATGGGTCGAAATGATTCAAGAGTACAATCCGAGTATTGAATATACTCTTGGCAAGGCGAATGTGATTGCAGATGCTCTGAGCAGAAAGGCTTATTGCAACAGTCTAGTTCTCAAGCCATTTCAACCGAATCTTTGTGAAGCCTTCCGCAAGCTGAATCTTCAAGTTGTTCCTCAACGCTTTCTTGCCAACCTCATAGTCTCTCCTACTTTGGAAGATCAAATTCGTGAGGCACAACTCCTGGATACCATGGTGAAGAAGGTGGAACATTGTATTGACAAGGGCATTCCCAAATACAAGTGCTATCGCTTGGATGACAAAGATACTCTTTTCTTCGAGAATAGAATTGTGGTTCCCAAAGGTGATCTAAGGAAAGTCATCATGAACGAGGCACACAATTCCCTCCTATCCATTCATCCTGGAAGTACAAAGATGTACCATGATGTGAAGCAGTCGTATTGATGGACTCGAATGAAGCGAGAAATTGCTCAATTCGTGAATGAATGTGATGTCTGCCGAAGGGTGAAAGCAGAACACCAACGACCAGCTGGTCTCCTCCAACCTCTTACTATTCCAGAATGGAAGTTTGACCATATCGAGATGGACTTCGTGACTGGTTTTCCTAAGTCCAAGCGTGGAAATGACGCTATCTTCGTTGTCATTGACAAGCTTACTAAAGTGGCTCATTTCCTTCCTATCAAAGAATCGATCACAACAGCTCAGCTGGCAGAGCTATACACCTCCAGAATTGTCTCCTTTCACGGTATTCCACAATTGATATCTTCAGAACATGGAAGCATCTTCACTTCTAAGTTCCGGGACTCCTTTCAAAAGGCCATGGGCACCAACATTCGTTTCAGCACAGCTTTCCATCCTCAAACAAGTGGCCAAGTCGAGCGAGTCAATCAAATCCTTGAAGATATGCTCAGGGCTTGTGTCATCTCTTTCGGTATGAAGTGGGAAGATTGTCTTCCATATGCCGAGTTCTCCTACAACAACAACTTCCAAGCGAGTTCGGGCAAGGCCCCATTCGAAATTCTCTATGGTAGAAAGTGTCGTACTCCTCTCAATTGGTCCGAGACAGGTGAATGCCAACTTCTTGGCAACAACTTGATCACAAAAGCCAAAGAAATGTGCAAAGTCATTTGTGAGAATCTCAAAGCCGCGCAATCGCGCCAAAAGAGTTACTATGATAGCAAGCACCGTGACTTGGCTTTTCAAATCGGAGACCATGTCTACCTCCGCATCTCTCCAATGAAAGGCACTCGTCGCTTGGGTATCAAAGGGAAGCTTGCCCCTAGATACGTGGGTCCTTTCAAGATCATTGGCAAAAGAGGCGACCTCGCCTATCAACTTGAGCTTTCGTCCAACTTCGCGAACGTGCACGATGTGTTTCACGTGTCACAGCTTCGCAAGTGCTTCAAGACTCCTGAACGCACTATCAACTTCGAAGAAATCGACCTCCAAGAAGATCTCTCTTATCATGAGCACCCCGTTGCTATTCTTGAAGAAACCGAGCGCAAGACTCGCAACAAGTCAATCAAATTCCTGAAGGTGAAGTGGTCACACCATTCCGACCGAGAAGCCACCTGGGAGCGCGAGGATCACCTCTGTTCCGAATATCCGGAGTTCTTTCAGTCCTAGATCTCGGGACGAGATCCTCTTGTAGTGGTGGAGTGTTGTAACACCCCAGATGTAACATGTCCCAATTTGGCAATATATCAACTTGACCTTCATCCAATTCTTGTGGGTTTTTATCATGTTTGGCCTCATCTTGTTTGGTTATGTGGTTTACTCTTTTCATTGTCATGCTCACCTTACCATATTGCATTTGTGCCTCTTGTCATTTTGCATTCCATCCTCATCATGTGCATGTTGTGATCTCATACATATTATGTTGTTGCATGTTCAATGCATAAATCTTGCATCATCACCAATTCTCCTTCCTTTCCTTTCTTTCTTTTTTTGCAAGTGCACCTTTTACCTTCTCCTTTAATGTTCATCTTCTACCTATAAATCTTGTACCATGCCTACACCCTCCCTGTAATATTGCATCCCTTTTGGAGTTGCTTTGGTTAGGTCCAAAAATGCCTCAAGTTTGAATATAATTCGAACTTGTTTTATTTTTATACCTCTAAAAAGGTCCAATGCAATTTATTCAAATAGATCACAATTCCAGGAGCTTGAGCATATTTTCTTTATTCTCAAACTCCTCTCCTTTTACCCTGTGCTTTTCTGTTTCTATTCCTGTTTGAGCAAATAGGAATAAAAGAGCAGCAGCCAGCAGCCTCAGCCCAGCCGAGGCCTTTTTCCACCCGCCAGCCCAACCAGCGCAGCCAGCCAGGCCGCGGCCACGCTCACCTGCTCCCGCTTGCGCGCTCGCCATTTCTCACCCAGCCGCCCCGCTACCCAGGAGCCCGTACGCCCACGTGTCCCTCGCGACCCCACTAGCCAGCCTCTGGCTACAGCTCACCTGCCCCTCACCTTTTCGTCAAGCTCGTGCCGAGCTCGCACATGGTCACGGCCGCGTCGACGCCGTGCTACAGCCGTCGCTTTGGCCTCCCTTTTAACCCCTCTCCTTGTCCACACACCGCTAGGGTTTCCCTCTTCCTCTCATCGCCGCCGCCAGGTGCGAAGAACCACCAGATCCACCTCAACAGCTCCGTCTAGAGTGCACCTGAGAGCGTGACCTCGTCGCCGGCGTGCTCTCCGGCCACCCCCACCCCGTAGATCGTGTTCTTCTTCTTCCTCGTCGTCGTTTTCATCCACGACGTGGACTATGGTGCCCCGGACGACAAGTTCCTCGACGTCCTCTGCTTCCATCTTCCTCTCGGTCAGGACCGCACCAAGGTTCAGAGCTCCACTTCGTCGCCGCCGGCTCGTCTCCGTCGACCCCATCGTGTCCTTGGGTGAGCTTGGTAACGCACCTCCCTCTCCCATCCATCCCATGGCATGTAGGCACCCGTAGGACTCGCCTGGTCCGTGTCTTTGCCGTGCCCGTAGTGCTCCGACGAAGCCTGAAGTTTATTGTTGTGCGTATCTTTGCTGTAGCGCACCCGCACGTCCCAACGCTCCTGTTCTAGCCTAGTCGTGTTTCTCCTCACTGCGCTTGCCTCACGCGCTCACCCGCGCTGGAAAGCAAGGAGCAGCGGCCTAGTCCAGTTTTGCCGCTGTCGTACCCGAGGTGAGATCGAGCTCGTGCTCGAGTCCCGCACGCACACGCCTTCCATAGCATGCGCCGCTGCACCCGCACTCCCTGGCCTATCCCGCACCCCCGCCGGTACCCTTTGGCTCCGGTGGTCGTCGTCGTTGCACGCAGGCACCGCCGGCGACTTCTCTGCTGCAGATGAGAAGGGACCCGTACCCGCTTCAGGTTGCCTCAAGAGGGGCCGAGCCCCTACCAAACCAGCAGCCCCGTCCTAGCCCAACTGGTAGCACACCCGCGATTCCAACCAGGAGACCTGGGTTCGAATCCCAGGCTCTCCACAATTTTTGGTGGTTTTAATTCTTTCATGAGACACTGACGCCTCGGTCCCAGGCTCTCCACAGTTTTTGGTGGTTTTAATTCTTTCATGAGACACCGACGCCTTGGCCCCACCGGTCATACACACATCCAGCCACGTGGCCCACGGCCCTACCAGTTAGCCTAATGTCTGGGTACAGCTTGGGTGCACCTAGCTTTCCCTGCAGGATTTCTGTTTTATTCCAATTCGGAACATGCCAGATTTGGCATATGCTGAGGTTTCCATTTAGGGAAGTTTTTAACTTATTGCACTTGTGATGATTTTTCTACAGCAACCCCAACATATTATATATGTTTTTGGGGTAGAAAAATCCCACCAATCCAGTGGTGGCATTAATTTCTGCATTTGAGCAAGTTCATGAACATGTCATCTCACTTTATGTTGTTGTTTGTTCTTTTATGTGTTTGTTCATGCAAAGATGCTATGTGGTTGTTTTGCATATGGATAGCTTCATTTTCATGTCTACTTCCTGCTAGAACTTGTTACATGCCATGACATGCCTTTTAGTGAGTTAGTCAAGCTTGTAAAGATGCCATGTTGAATCTGTTTTTTTGCCATGTCCCCAAACGTCACTAAGTCTGGAACTGTTAATAAAAACTTGCTATGTTAACATGGGTGCCATGATATTTTCTGGTCCTTTTTGGCTCATGGTAAGTAAGGGACTTTTGATATATGCTTTGACTAGATTCATGCCATGTCTTGTTTTGCTATTATAAGTTCCCGTAGCATGTTGATAACTTGCTCTGAACATTGCTTCATGATGCTGTTTATGCCATGTCCAACCTGATGTTTTTTGCACTTTCACCATGCTTGTTTGAACCTGCTATGATGTGATTTAGCCTTAGCTCAGTGTTCCTCTTTTGTTAAGCATATCCTCTAGATCACTTCCATATGCTTTGTTTTTATGTTAGGGTGTTGTAGCATAGTTTCTTGTTGCATGCTAAGTAGCATCGTGCTGTTAATCGCAGCTTTGTGCCATTCTTGTCTTGCTTGCCATTTGCAAACCGTGCATCCGTTTCCGGTGATCCTTATATCGATTTCAACCGAAATAATCTCATATTTCCAGCGGCATACTTGGTTTGCCAAGTTGATGCCTTGTTCATCCTTTTTCCTCCCGGAGCATGCATACGCATTGCATATCACATCTCGCATATCATGACATGTATTGCATCATGTTGCTTGAGCATTGCACCGTGATTTATTGTGTTCCATTGCTTGTGTTCTTGCTTTGGGTAGAGACGGGAGACGAGTACGTGCACGAGGAACCTGTCAAGAATGCTTACGAGGACCAAGCCTTCGGCAACTCTGAGAACCTTGCAGGCAAGATGACCATACCTTCGATATCACTTCTATCTTTGCTTTCTAGTGCTCGCTCTATCACTATGTTAGCTCTACCTGCCACTGTTTATCATGCCTCCCTATTGCCATGTCAAACCTCTAACCATCCTGTCCTAGCAAACCGTTGTTTGGCTATGTCACCGCTTTTGCTCAGCCCCTCTTATAGCATTGCTAGTTGCAGGTGAAGATGAAGTTTGTTCCTGGTTGGAACATGGATATTTTGGGATATCACATTATCTCCTGTTTAATTAATGCACCTTATATACTTGGTAAAGGGTGGAAGGCTCGGCCTTATGGCTGGTGACTTGTTCCACTCTTGCCGCCCTAGTTTCCGTCATACCGGTGTTATGTTCCTTGATTTTGCGTTCCTTACACGGTTGGGTGATTTATGGGACCCCCTTGACAGTTTGCTTTGAATAAAACTCCTCCAGCAAGGCCCAACCTTGGTTTTACCATTTGCCACCTATACCCTTTTTCCCTTGGGTTTTTGCGAGCCCGAGGGTCATCTTTATTTTAGCCACCCCCGGGCCAGTGCTCCTTCGAGTGTTGGTCTGAACCGAGCAACCTGCGGGGCCACCTTGGGGAAACTTGAGGTCTGGTTTTACTCGTAGCTTGACTTATCCGGTGTGCCCTAAGAACGAAATACGTGCGACTCCTATTGGGATTTGTCGGCACATCGGGCGGCTTTGCTGATCTTGTTTTACCATTGTCGAAATGTCTTGCGAACCGGGATTCTAAGGCTGATCGAGTCTTCCTGGGAGAAGGTATATCCTATGTTGACCGTGAGAGCTTGTGATGGGTTAAGTTGGGACACCCCTGCAGGGTATATTATCTTTCAAAAGGCGTTCCCGCGGTTGTGAGGCAGATGGGAATTTGTTAATGTCCGGTTGTAGATAACTTGACACTTGACTTCATAAAAATACATCTACCGTGTGTGTAGCCGTGATGGTCTCTTCTCGGCGGAGTCCGGGAAGTGAACACGGTTTGAGTTATGCTTGACGTAAGTAGTTTCAGGATCACTTCTTGATCACTTCTAGCTTCTCGACTGCCGCGTTGCTTCTCTTCTCGCTCTCACTTGCGTAAGTTAGCCACCATATATGCTTAGTGCTTGCCGCAGCTCCACCATATTACCTCTTTTCCTACCTATGAGCTTAAATAGTCTTGATCTCGCGGGTGTGAGATTGCTGAGTCCTCGTGACCCACAGATCCTACCAAAACAGATGTAGGTGCCGAGGATACCGGCGCAGATGGCGCAACCGAGCTCAAGTGGGAGTTTGACGAGGACCTTGGCCGTTACTACGTATCGTTTCCAAATGATCAGTAGTGGAGCCCAGTCGGGACGATCAGGGATCTAGCATTTGGGGTTGTCTTCTTTTCGTTTGGATTTGACCGTAGCCGGTCTATGAGTGTATTTTGAATGATGTATGATCTTAATTATGTATTATGTGAAGTGGCGATTATAAGCCAACTCTCTTTATCCCATTCTTGTTCATTACATGGGATTGTGTGGAGATGACCCTTCTTGCGACAAAACCACCATGCGGTTATGCCTCTAAGTCGTGCTTCGACACGTGGGAGATATAGCCGCATCATGGGTGTTACACGATTAGTCCGCAAAAGCATTGTCATCAATCACCAAAATACCTTGGGGATAAATATGCCCTTACAATCTCCCCCTTTTTGGTGGATTGATGACAATACGGGATTTGCACAAATGGGAAAATACATAGGACATGCACAAAACCTCACAACTCTAAAATGTAGACGGGCTCCCCCTAGATGTGTGCTATCAGGATAAGTGCTTTGGACTGCACGGCACACATACTAGGATCAACGCTCCCCCTACATTTTGGAGACCAACAACCTAAGCAGGATATATGAGAGCATAGTATATAACAGGATAAGCATGCAACTCATAAGATACCGAAGGACTAGATAGACATAGATAATGATAATGATAATAAAGATAAGGTAGCATATGTCTCACACCATATGTCTGGAACTTAGGTCTCACTGGCACAAAACCAAGCAAAGCAAACGGTGAGAAAACACACCACAAAGAAGACACACTCGCAAAACAGACAACGACAATGACACAAATCCCTAAACTCTCTCCCCCTTTGGCATCGAGACACCAAAAAGGGAAGGAGTGATGTTACGGCTCCAGGTGATATCAAGTGAGGGTCTCAAACATCATATCCCAGCGGTATCGTCTGCACCGCCATCGTCGGTCGGGAACTGCTCGGCGTCAGAATCTGTCCACAGGCAGTGCTGCTGAATCCACTCCTCCTCCTCAGTAAGCTGGTCCTCAGATCCACTGTTAACGATGGCACCCAATTGATGCATGAGCTCCTTGTGACGTCCCCTGGCCTTGTTCTCAGCCACATGAGTCATGTACTAACCATGAGACTCCATGCATAACAACTTCTTCATCTTGAGCTTGAGCTTCTTTGCCCAAGAGGGCTCTGCCCTAGAAGGCTCATAGTCATCGTCATCATCAGCCTCAACCTCCTCCTCAGTCTCCATGGAAGCAGCAGAAGATGTACCCCTAGATTTAGGGACCTGAGTGCCCCAGTTGTCCTTCTTCCTCAGACGCTTGATCTCATGAGACACCAACTCTACAGTCTCTAGCATAACCTTGGGATAGACCTTATCCCAGGCCTTCTCAATGAGCAGCATGATGAACGGTCCATAGATCGGGCACTTGCGCTCAAAGATAGCAGATAAGAGCTCAGACCACATAACATGGCAAATGTCCAGGGACTCGCCAGTGTTTGCTTCCTTCTCATGTTGGCAGAAGAGAAGCATGTCCACGACATAGGAGTGAACCATATCCAGATTCTCGATGCGAGGGAAAATAGTCTCACGAAAGACACGGTGAAGAATATCCAGAAAGGCAGGCAGCTCATATGTTTCCTTCTTAGTGTCAGGGTTGATCTTCAGAGTGCAGTAGGGCCAGAGAGCTTGCTTGTGAGTGGAGGTTGTGTTGCGGTGAGGGCGAAAGCCGACAGGAGTCTCAAGCCCGTGATCTTCCACCCCAAGTAACTCCATGAATGCCTTCCACTTGACAGAAAGAAACTTGCCATTGGTTATCCAAGAGTCCTGTCCTCATCAGTCCCTAGATGGACAGTGGCATAGAATTGAGCTACTATATCTGCATCATAGTCCTTGTTGAATTGCATGGTTCTGAGAATGTTCAGCTGAGAGCACATCTGAAAAGCTTCACCAAAGTACTCAGGATCCTTCTCCATATAGTCCGTGTTGATGGAGCGCACATCAACATAGAGATTCTTCTTGGCCTTGAGCACACCAAAGAATATGGCAAACTGAAATCGGTTCCAGAACAGACGGTTGACCAAAGTGGGTTCTTGGTCTTCCACATAAGGGTTGCGGCGACGCCTTGCCCAGAACTCCTTGGCATTCATTTGAGGCACAATTTTGCCCTTTGGCTTCGGCTTGACGACAGACTTCTTCTTGAGTTGAGGTGGAGGTGGAGCACTAGAGGAACCTCCTGCTGACTCAGATGTGCGATAGCGCTTCGACATGGCACGACCAAGGTTGACACGACGAGCTTGATGCTCAGGATGTTCATCACCTGGAACCAAACACAAGAGCACGCAAAACAACCAGAAAGAACAAACATAAGCCACCAAACACAACAAAAAGGATCAATGAATGGTAGGAACATGATGGAACTTGTCAAGCAGCGGTAGTACCGCGACCTGGAAGCGGCAGTACCGCCCCAAGCGGTAGTACCACTCCAATGAGAGCGGCAATACCGCTCGAAGCGGGGAAACAACAGTTCCCTACTACCGTGGTCAGATCCGGCACTACCGGCCTACCAAATTCAAAAATACTCCTACCAAACACTAATCCAAATAGTCTAGTTGCCTTCTCCAACCTACTCAAGCCTAGATTTAGCCAAAAATCTAGAGATGCAACCACTATTGCCCCTAAGACGTTAGATCTGAAATCTAGACAAGAAGAGAGGAGGAACGGGGGCAATACCGGCATCCATGGCAAGAGGACAAGGTGGGGATCGACTCCACAGAAGGAAATGGAGAGGGATGCCCCGGCGAAGAAGGTCCGCTGGAGCCCTTCCGCGACGAGGCGTTGCTGGAGAGAGGAAGAGCAACGAGGGGGCGAAGCGAATGAGTATGGGGGAGAAGAAACCTCCCTCTGCCCCGATATAACCCCCCGGTCCCGCCCCGCAACGATAGTACCGTGCTGGTGGGCGGTAATACCGCTTATAAGTGGTAGTACCACGCACCACCAGCGGTAGTACCGCCCAGCACGCCACGACAACTAGACAAAACGACTTAGCTCAAAAAAGGAGAAAACCAATAGCAAAACGAACTTGGCAGCAAACACACTAGCAAGGGGCCAAGACACACCTCTTCAAGAGAGGGCGGTGGCCGAGGCCACCTATGTTTGAGTCAAGAGGTATGGCGCCGCGAAGATTTTAACCTTGGGCCCATGACCAAAACTCACCCTTGAAGCACAAGTACCATCGAAAATGGTTAATGTGAAAGACCAGATCAATTTATGCATAATGGGGGGAGGGAGAGTTCATTGAGAGAACAACACTCCCCCTATGTCCATGCCTACACCTAAACTGGACATCATGTTGAATGTGGTGGGATGTGCAAGGTTTAAAGATACATTGCTCGAATCAATGATATTTAGCTCATGCCTTAACTTGCGAAATCTTGCTTCATCTAAGGGCTTCGTGAAAATATCTGCAAGGTTATCATTAGTGTTGACATACTTGAGCTCGATCTCCCCTCGCCTAATGTGATCCCGGATGAAGTGATACCGAATCTCAATATGCTTCTTCTTGAAATGTTGCACCGGGTTGAGAGAAATCTTGATGGCACTTTCATTATCACACCAAAGAGGCACTTTGTCACAAATGACACCGTACTCCTTTAAAGTTTGCCTCATCCATAAGAGTTGTGCACAACAACTACCGGCCGCCACATATTCCGCTTCGGTGGACGAGAGAGACACACAACTTTGCTTCTTGGAAGACCAACTCACCAAAGAGCAACCAAGAAATTGGCACCCTCCGGAAGTGGACTTCCTATCCACTTTATCTCCCACCCAATCAGAATCCGTATATCCTTCAAGTTTGAAGTTTGCTCCTCTTGGGTACCAGAAGCCAAAGTTTGGGGTATGAGCCAAATATCGAAAGATTCGCTTGACCGCCACATAGTGGCTTTCCTTTGGTGCGGCTTGAAATCATGCACATATTCCCACACTCAACATGATATCCGGTCTAGATGCACAAAGGTAAAACAAGGAGGCAATCATGGAGCGATATACCTTTTGATCCACCACTTTACCATTGGGATCAATGTCAAGTTGGCACTTGGTAGGCATTGGAGTAGAAGCCGGCTTGACATCACTTAGCTTGAATCTTTTTAGCATGTCTTGAGTGTATTTGGCTTGGTTGATGAAGGTACCTTCTCTTCTTTGTTTGATATCAAAACCAAGGAAGAACTTCAACTCTCCCATCGAAGACATCTTGAACTTAGAGGTCATGAGAGCGGCAAATGCCTCATTGAAAGCTTTGTTAAGGGAACCAAAGATAATATCATCAACATATAGTTGGCATACAAACAACTCCCCTTTGACCTTCTTAGTAAAAAGAGTGGGATCGATTTGCCCAACCTCAAATCCACGATCTTGTAACAACTCGGTAAGGTGGTCATATCATGCACGTGGAGCTTGTTTAAGGCCATAGAGTGCCTTATCGAGTTGATACACATGATCCGGGAAGTAGGGATCCTCGAACCCGGGGGGTTGCTTGACAAAAACTAACTCATTAATAGGACAATTAAGAAAAGCACTTTTCACATCCATTTGTTTTAACTTAAAGTTGTGATGAGAAGCATAAGCAATCAACAAACGAATGGATTCAAGGCGAGCAACGGGAGCAAAGGTTTCACCGTAGTCGATACCCTTGACTTGGGAGTAGGCTTGTGCTACCAATCTTGCCTTGTTGAGAACGATGTTCCCATGAGCATCTTGCTTGTTCTTGAAAATCCACTTGGTTCCGATGACGTTGTGGTTCCCCGATGGCCTTGGCACCAATCTCCACACCTTGTTGTACTCGAAGTTGTTGAGTTCTTCATGCATGGCATTGAGCCAATCCAAATCTTTGAGCGCCTCATAGACCTTTTGGGGTTCAATACAAGAGACAAACGCGTGATGTTCATAATAGTTTGCTAATTGTCTACGATTGCTTACCCCCTTTCTTAGGCTTCCAACCACGTTCTCCATGAGATGACCTTGGGTGGTGAGCCTGGAAGCAATCTTCGCGGCGCGACGCTCTAATTCCTCCTCGGATGTGGAGGGAGGAGGATCAACTTGATTATCTTGAGCGCAGTCTTGAGCTCGTTCTAGATCTTGAGCTTGCTCTTGATCTTGAACTTGATCGAGGGGAAGAACTTGACCTTGGGGATCATTTGGTGGTTCACCACCATCTTGAGGTTGATCTTGACCTTGGTCTTGTTCACGAGGTTGAGGGTTTTCACTTTGTTCTTCAGAAGTGTGTGGGTCTTGGGTTGGTGATGGCTCCACTTGAGTGGAGCATTGTCCTTCTCCTTCGGCCCCAAGGGGTTCCTCAATGGGTAGGATATGACCCACACCCATTCTTCTTATGGCTTTGGGAGGAATTTCATCACCTACATCACAAGTACCACTTTGCTCCACTTGGGAGCCGTTATTTTCGTCAAACTCCACGTTACATGTCTCCTCAATGAGTCCGGTCGACTTGTTGAGGACACGGTAAGCATGAGAGTTTGTAGCATAACCAACAAATATGCCCTCATAAGCTCTAGCCTCAAATTTATTCAAACGAACACCTTTCTTGAGAATGAAACACTTACACCCAGAAGTACTTGAGGTTGGGCTTGTTACCGGTAAGTATTTCATAAGGAGTCTTGTTCAAGCCTTTGCGGAGATAGAGCCGATTGGATGCATGACATGCCGTGTTGATGGCTTCATCCCAAAAGTTGTATGGAGACTTGAACTCCGCCATCATGGTCCTTGCCGCATCCATCAACGTCCGGTTCTTCCTCTCTGCGACACCATTTTGTTGAGGGGTATAGGGTGCAACATATTGATGCTTGACCCCCTCATCACTAAGAAACTCATCCAAGGTGTAGTTCTTGAACTCGGTGCCGTTGTCACTTCTTATTATCAAGATCTTTGCATCATGTTGACGTTGAGCTTCATTTGCAAAGTCGAGACGGTTTGTTGAGTTTCACTCTTCCTCTTGAAGAAAAATACCCAAGTGTATCTTGAGTAATCATCCACAATCACCAAGCAATACTTTCTACCCCACGACTATCAAAGGATGGAGGCCCAAAGAGGTCCATGTGAAGGATCTCCAAGGGTCTCTTCGAGTAGATGATAGTCGTGGGAGGGTGAGCCTTCTCATGAAGCTTTCCTTCGATACACACACTACAAGCACGATCTTTGGCAAAACTAACATTTGTTAGTCCACGGACATGGTCCCCCTTGAGAAGACTTTGCAAAGATCTCGTATTGACGTGGGCTAAGCAGCGATGCCAAAGACATCCCACATCAACTTTAGCCATTAGGCATGTCATGGTCTTAGTGGGTTGCTCCAAAAAGTTAATCACATAGAGACTGTTCTCAACATGCCCAACAAAGGCTACTTTAAGAGTCTTGCTCCACAAGAGGGCCACAGAATCAATATCAAAGAAAGTGGCAAAGCCCATGAGTGCAAGTTGACGAACGGAAAGTAAATTGTACGCAAGGGACTCAACAAGCATGACTTTCTCGATCGTTAGATCATGAGAAATGACAACCTTGCCAAGACCCAATACCTTATAAAATGAGGCATCACCCCACTCGACATTGGTGGGCATAGATGGGGTCTTTTGCACGTCCACCACCAAGTCCTTGATCCCGGTCATATGATTTGTTGCTCCACATCGAGCAACCATGATCCCCCACTGGAAGCAAACACCTACACGAGATCAATGCTTGGTTTTAGGTACCCATTTAGTAATGGGTCCTTTGATGTTAGTAACAAGGGTCTTAGGAACCCAAATAGACCATTCAATGTACTCATAGGGAGAGCCAACAAATTTAGCATAAGCATGCCCATCACTAGCACGTCACAACACATAAGAATGGTTAAAGTCGCCGGCTTTGTTGGAGGAGGTGGTTTTGCCCTTTTTGACATCACCACCCTTCACATTGTTCTTCTTCTCCTTAGGAGCACCCTCTCCCTCTTTCACAAAGGTTTGTTTGAGAGGAGGAGGTCGTTTGGTCTTGTTGTTCTTCTTCTTGTTCTTGGACTTGGGTGCAAACCCAACTCCCTCCTTGGCCACAACTTCCTTTTGATTGCTCAAAAGGTCATTGAGGTTCTTATCACCTTGAATGCATGTAACAAGGCCTTTCTCAAGTTGATCCTTCAACTTGGCATTCTCCTCCACCAGGTGCACATGCTCACAACACGGGTTAGTGGCATATACATTATCAATTAATACCTTATGAGGAAAGGTGGCCTTTTCTTTGGTTAGCTTAACTTGGAGTTGAGCATGAGACTCCTTGAGGCTAGCATGAGCACCCTTCAAGACCTTGGGGCCTTGTCATGTAAATCAAACTCCTCCTTGAGTCTAGCATGATCAACACCAAGTTTAGCCTTCTCGGTAGATAGCACATGAGACACAACAAGAGCATGATCAAGATCTTTCTTTAACTTAGCATGGTAATCATTGTGTGACTCCTCAAGAGCCAAACGATGCCCACGCTCTTCCTCAAGAGCATTAGAGAGATCCGATATCTCATCGGCATAGTCATGACTATGACCTTCCATCTTAGAGATGGTTTCTTTGTGAGCCTCGATCATGTCATTGGCTTCACCAAGTTGTTCCAAGAGAGCAACAAAGTGCTTCTTGGATTTGCCCTTAAGCTTACTCATAAAAGACTCAAATTCATTTACTTACTCATTAGACCCCTCAGTTTCATCAATGCCATCCGTCAAGGAGGGATTAGTAATGATGGTGGTTTTGATGTTGGGGGTTACCTTGTTGGTGGCTTTAGCCATGAGACACTTGGCGGTGATGTTCTCATTGGGTGAGTTGAAGAGGGACACCCGTGGAGTTGTGGCAATGGCAACGGAGGTCATGGCCATGGCTTCATTATCTTCATCATCATCGTCATCCTCATGGTATTCTTCCTGAACCACCAACCCTCGAGAAGGAGTCTTTTTGGTGAAGTTGTTCTTGTTGGGGAAAGACTTGGCCTTGTCCTTTCAGATGAGCTTGCCACCATTGTCTTCCCGCTTCTCGTAAGGGCAATCCACAACAAAATGGCTCACATTGCCACAATTGTAACATGTTCTCACACTTTGCTTGCCCTTGAGCCCACTTAAGTTGTTCTTGTTGAAGTTGGGCCTTGTGTTCTTCTTGCTCCAAAATTGCCTTGATGCAAGAGCCATGTGTTCATGATAGTCATATTTTGTATCTTCGGGATTGCTCTCCTCATCTTCCTCTTCTTCCTCTTCTTCCACAATAACCTGGGCCTTCAAGGCAAGGTTGGGCTTCTTTACCTTTTGTGAGCGCAACACCGCGTTGTCGGCGGTCTTGTCCAAGATCCTCATTGCCACAAACTCATCCAACACTTTGTTTGCGGTCAAGGAGTGGAAGTCCGGTCTTTGACGGATGACGGAGGACAAGGCCTTGTGGTAAGGCATCGTTGCTTTAAGAAACTTGCGCTTGATCCAATTGTCATCCGTGTCCTTGCTCCCATGATCTCGGAGTGAGACCGCAAGTTTGGTGACTCTCCGAAAGAGCTCACGAGGTTATTCATCTTCTTTCATTGCAAACTCATCGGCTTCATCTTGCACCACTTCATAGTTGGAGCATTGAATGCTTGCACTTCCCTTATAGAGGGAAACAACGCAATGCCATGCGTCTTTGGCCGTGGTGAAGGGTCGAAGATGAGGGAGATCTTCGGGAAGAATTGCATCTTGAATGATGGAGAGAGCATTCTCATTGAATTGATGATCCACAGCTTCTCTAGGGGTGAAGTTGCTTCGGTCATGTGGATGAAAACCATCTTCAATGATTCTCCAAAGGTTAGTATTCACATGATTTAAATGCCGCTTGAAGCGATACACCCAAGAGTCAAAATCCTCATTTTTCACAATCTTAGGAGGAGGCCCGACATGATTTAAATGAGTAGAAGGAATCGGTCCTCCATAAACTGGAGGTGCCACATGGGCAAAGATGTCGGTGCCATTTCCACCACTAGTAGAAGGTTTCTTTTCACTAGTAGCTTCCCCCTTGTTGGAGTTAGCATCCGTCACCTTGTCCATGGGATCACCCACTTTCAACGGCGAGGTAGATAGTTTAAGTCCTTCTAAGAATTTATTAAACATGCTTTCAACCTTGGTTGTCATGGAGGTTTTCAATGTGTCCAAGGCCACATTGAATTGCTCACGGGACACCGAGGTTTCCCCATCACCCGTAGACGAGATCAGATTCACACCGGAGTGCTCCTCCACACCATCTACGGTGTCAACCATACTCTTCGGACGAAAAAGTCCTTAATAAAGAGACGAGGCTCTGATACCAATTGAAAGGATCAATATAGTTGACTAGGGGGGGGGGGGTGAATAGGCAACTAACAATTTTTAGCTTTTCTTTACCAAATTAAACTTTGCATCAAAGTAGGTTGTCTAAATATGCAACTAGGTGAGCAACCTATATGATGCAACAACAACAAGTACACAAGAAAGCAAGGGATACAACACAAATAAGCTTGCACAAGTAAAGGCACGAGATAACCAAGAGTGGAGCCGATGGGGTCGAGGATGTGTTACCGAAGTTCCTTCCTTTTGAGGGGAAGTACGTCTCTGTTAGAGTGGTGTGGAGGCACAATGCTCCCCAAGAAGCCACTAGGGCCATCGTATTCTTCTCACGCCCTCACACAATGCGAGATGCCGTGATTCCACTATTGGTGCCCTTGAAGGCGGCGACCAAACCTTTACAAACAAGGTTGGGGCTATCTCCACAACTTAATTGGAGGCTCCCAACGACACCACGAAGCTTCACCACAATGGACTATGGCTCCGCAGTGACCTCAACCGTCTAGGGTGCTCAAACACCCAAGAGTAACAAGATCGGCTAGGGATTAGTGGGGGAATCAAATTTCTCTTGGTGGAAGTTTAGATCGGGGCCTTCTCTACCTATCTCGAGCAAATCAACAAGTTTGATTGGCTAGGGAGAGAGATCGGTCAAAAATGGAGCTTGGAGCAACAATGGAGCTTTTGGGGGAAGAGGTAGGTCAACTTTGGGGAAGAAGATCCCTTTATATAGTGGGGGGAACAATCCAACCGTTACCCCCCAAGCAGCCCCGCAGAGAGCGGTACTGCCGCTTGGGTGGGCGGTACTACCGCTGAGCCAGCGGTACTAGCGTCCCTCCTAGCGGTACTGCCGCACACAAGAGGGGAGCAAGGTCCTGGACCCAGAGCGATACTACCACGGCGGTAAGGGAGGTACTACCGCTTGGGAGCGGTACTACCGCCTCTACTGCCGCAGCTAGTGCCGCAAAACCCGATATGAGAAAAGAGCCTCGAGTCGAGGCGGTAGGAGCATGGAGCCTCAGCGGTACTACGGCGGAAGACAGCAAGCGGTACTACCGCTGAGGAGCGGTACTACCGCTTGTTGTGCTTCGGCGGTGCTACCGCTGTGGCCCGTGGTACTACCGCTAGGACCAGACAGAGAAAACAAGGAAGGGAAGGAGTACTCCATTGAAGCGGGAAGGATCAGCGGGTGCGATAAGGATGTGTACGTGTTGATTCCATCCTAGCCTTACCAAAGCGGATCCCCTCTTGATAGTACGGTGACTCCTACAAAATTAGTCCACCAACAGAGAAACAAAAGAGCTGCACCGTCTTGAATAAAACACCGAGGGGAGGGAATCGTCTCGTGCCAAAGGATGAATCTCTGAAAATCTCAACGCACACGATTAGTCTGCAAAAGCATTGTCATCAATCACCAAAACACCTTGGGGATAAATATGCCCTTACAGCGTCGCACTTCTGCGTGAGTGCCTGCGGCGTCCTCCTATGACAGTCGTCGACTCCGTATCGGTCGGTCTTCACATCATCTGCTCACTCCGCTGGACGCCACCGCATGCGATCTGGTCGGTCACGGCTCCACGGTGGGTGAGGCATGCAGTGGCTCGCAAGAAGGCCACCCCTCAAGTCGCAGTGATCGAGCCCGACGAATTTCTCTGTGGACCAGTCGACTTGTCGAATGGCTCTACAGACATTTTTTCCAAGCGTGGGAGCTATGACCCCGCGGCGTAAGTTCTCATGGTCGACTCTGTCGCAGCCCACCCGGGTTTTGCCGCAACGGTGGCAACAACGATGGCGACGAACCGTCATACGACCACAATGAGTACGAGCCCCAACCTCTCAATTCGCAGCAGAGGGAGGAGTTGCATCACCACAACATGGAGGCGCTCCAGACCCCCATCCTGGGGGAAACCACTGAGGCTTGGGCCTTGGAGGCTGCGCGCCTGGCCACACTGGCTGAGCGCGTGCGCCTGGAGAACCTCCAGCATTTTCTCGATGAACGCGCCCGTTGACTGATCCTCGAATCTAGTCAATGATAGTTGTTTCCGCCTGAACCCTAGGTATATCGCACTCCAATCCAGAATCTTACAGCTGTTGCAGGTATAGTGGAGTCTATTCAGCCGTCCCGTTCAGAAGCTGGAAGAGGCTTGGAACAGATCCGAGCGCTGCTCCGGGCAGCAGGAGAGCAAAAGTCCATTGTTTCCCAGTCGCGGAACAGGATCCACAGCAGGTCAGTAAGGGCAGATACAGTTCAGTCCGCACAGAGTCCTGGGTCACCTTTGCAATGTGAAAATCGTGATCACCGTCGAGATCGGCACCTGGGAAGAGCTCATGGAGAGTTTGATCATGAGTATGCTCGTGACAACCACCATCGAGTGCCTTCGCCCCCTCCGAGGGACGGGTCATACGCGCCCCGATGGTATGACGACAGGCGCCCGTATGGTAATGACCGTAGAGTTCCAGTTGACCCAAGAGAGCCTGGGTTCAATGCAAGGCCAGTCCTTGTTCAAGGTTTGCTCGACCAGAACAGATCATATAGAGAAGGGTTGGATAAAGATAGACCCGGCGGAAGTAAGGTGCACGTTTCCGGCCCTGAGTGTTCTGGAAGAGCCATCCGAGCCGCTGAGATCCCTCACAACTTCAGATTGGCGACTGGCGTCAGTAAGTTCACCCGGGAGTCGAAGCCTGACACTTGGTTGGAGGATTACCGAGTGGTTGTGCATATTAGTGGCAGCAACGATGAGGTGGCCATGAAGCACCTCCCTTTGATGCTTGAAGGTTCTGCCAGAGCATGGCTGAATCAGTTGGTCCCTGGGAGCATTTTCAATTGGGAAGAATTAGCCCGAGTGTTTACCAAAACATTTGAGGGCACCTGCAAGTGACCTGCTGGGTTTGACAGAATTGCAACATTGTGTGCAGAAACAGAATGAGACCTTGAGAGATTATATCCAGAGGTGGACCACCCTTCATCACACAGTGGAGAATGTGGCAGAACACCAAGCAGTTTGTGCCTTTAAAGAAGGCATTCGTTACAGGGAGCTCAATATGAAGTTCGGTCAGACCGGAGACATGTCTTCGACTCGGATGATGGAGATTGCCACTCAGTACGCTAATGGCAAAGAGGAGGACCAACTCCGGAGCGGTAAAAATAAGTCAGTCACCCAGGATACCGGAGGAGGAAACTCTAGTCGGTAGCAGAAACGGAAAGCTGAGGCCGCAGGTCCTGCTAAGGCAGCAGTTTTGAATCAAGGGAAGTTCAAGGGGAAGCCTAAAGGGTCTTTGACCCCTAAAAAGGTGAAAGATCAAGTGGGAAATGACGTGCTTCATTTACCGTGTCATATACACACCAAAAAGGATGAAGAGGGAAATCTTATTCTTCCCAAGCATACCACTCAACAGCGTCGACTCCTGATTCAGAGCTTCAAAAAGAGCCAGCCCAGTGAAAAAGACAAAGAGTCTGAGAAGGAGGAAAACAAAGAGGAAGATGGTGGTTACCCCAATGTTAATGCCACTTTGGTGATTTTTGCTGACCTGAAGAGCAAAGGTCGACTGAAAGGTATTAACAGAGAGGTGAACATGGTTGCTCCGGCAACACCAAGGTATTTGAAGTGGTCAAAAAACCCAATTATATTTGACCAGTCCAACCACCCGCCACACGTTGTGACCCCTGGGCGGCAGCGTTGGTGGTCGACCCAGTCGTTGGGGGCACCCAACTGACCAAGATTTTGATGGACGATGGCAGTGGATTGAATATATTGTATGCTGAGGCCCTCCAGGGAATGGGCATTCCATTGTCCAAGCTCAATGAGAGCAACATGAGATTCCATGGTGTCATCCCAGGAAAGAAAGCCAATTCACTCGACCAGATCACTCTTGATGTGGTTTTCGGTGATTCCAAGAATTACCGTAAGGAAAAGTTAACATTTGAGGTAGTGGATTTTGACAGTGCCTATCATGCCATTCTGGGTAGACCTGCTTATGCTAGTTTCATGGCTCGACCGTGCTACATGTGCCTCAAGTTGAAAATGCCTGGCCCGGAGGCGTGATCACAGTCACTGGAAATCAGCAGAGAGCAGAAGATTGTCTCCAAAAAGGTTCAAAGATCACCGACGAACAGATGGCAGCAGTAGAGTTTCAAGAATACCAGAAGAATGCAGATCCGAGTGATTTGTTGTGTGCCAAGAGGCCTGCCTCTGAGTCTGCATTTCAGTCGGCCGGTGAAACCAAGCTAGTTCACATTCACTCATCCGATCCCAATGCTACTCCGACTCATATCTCAACAACACTTGACGACAAATAGGAAGAGCGCTCATCCAGTTCCTCTGTGAGAACTGGGACATCTTCGCATGGAAGCCATCTGACATGCCAGGTGTACCCAAGGGACTGGCTGAGCACCATTTGCGAGTCGACCCAAAAGCAAAACCCGTTAAAGAGCATCTCCGTCGGTCCGCCGCGGAGAAGAGGAAGGCCATTAGCGAGGAGGTGGTTCGGCTTCTGGCTGCTGAGTTCATCCGCGAAATATACCACTCCGAGTGGCTCGCCAATGTCGTTATGGTCCCCGAGAAAGATAAGTCATTTGGAATGTGTATTGATTTCAAGCATATCAATCGGGCCTGCCCGAAAGATCATTTTCCTCTGCCCCACATCGACCAGATAGTCGACTCAACTGTTGGGTGTGAGCGATTGTCCTTTTTGGATGCTTATTCCGGGTACCATCAGATCCATCTGTATGGATCCGATGAGATAAAGACAACTTTCATCACCCCATTCGGGTGTTTTTGCTATGTTACTATGCCCTTTGGCCTCAAGAATGCTGGTGCCACATTCATGCGCATGATTCAGAAGTGCCTGCTCACCCAAATCAGTCAGAATGTGGAAGCATACATGGATGACATAGTGGTCAAGTCACGCAAAGGTTCCGACCTACTAACTGACCTCGCTAAAACCTTTGCCAACTTAAGAAGATATGATATCAAGCTCAATCCATCAAAGTGCACATTCTGAGTCCCAGGTGGAAAGTTACTCGGTTTGCTCATTTCCGAACGAGGGATCGACACAAACCCAGAGAAGATTGGCACAATCCTCTGAATGAAATGCCCTGTGCGTGTGCACGATGTTCAGAAGCATACTGGTTGTTTGGCTGCATTGAGTCGATTCATCTGACGCCTTCGTGAAAAGGCATTACCTCTTTACCGGCTGATGAAGAAATCTGACAAGTTCGAGTGGAATGACGAAGCTGAAGCAACATTTGAAGAGCTCAAAGCCCTGCTTTCCACCCAGCCGGTGCTTCCCGCTCCAGTCAGCAAGCAGCCTTTACTGCTTTACATCACAGCCACAAGACAGGTTGTCAGCACAGTGCTCACAGTCGAGCGGGAAGAAGAAGGCAAAGCCTACAAAGTTCAGTGCCCTGTGTATTACATTTCAGAAGTCTTGACTCCGTCCAAGCAGAGATATCCTCATTATCAAAAGCTTGTTCATGGAATTTACTTGACGATGAATAAAGTTGCGCACTACTTCTCAGACCACTCGGTTTTAATCATCAGCGACGCTCCATTGTCAGAAATTCTGAATAATAGAGATGCAACTGGTCGAGTGGCAAAGTGGGTGATTGAACTTCTTCCTTTGGATATCAAGTTTGAGGCAAAGAAAGCCATCAAGTCTCAAGCAATAGCAGATTTCCCCGCGGAGTGGATTGAACAACAGCAACCAACCCAGATTCACACGGAACATTGGACTATGTTCTTTGATGGATCCAAGATGTTGAATGGCTCTGGTGCAGGAGTGGTTTTAGTATCCCCAAGAGGAGACAAGTTCAGTTATGTCCTCACGGTTCACTTTGATTCTTTAAACAATGAAGATGAGTATGACGCACCGTTGTATGGGTTGCGTATGGCCATTTCACTCGGTGTCCGACGCTTGATGGTCTACGGCGACTCAGACTTAGTGGTTAGCCAAGTAATGAAGGAATGGGACATCATGAGTCCAGCAATGTCCGGCTATTGCAAGGTAGTGAGAAAGCTAGAGAAGAAGTTTGAGGGGTTAGAGCTCCACCACATACTCCGAATCAAGAATCAAGCTGTTAATGATTTGGCGAAGATAGGTTCCACTCGGAAGCCTATCCCCAGTAATGTGTTCTTGGAGCATCTCCACACCCCATCAGTACAAGAATATCCCTTCAAGGAAGAGCCCCCGCAACCGATAAGTTCAACCAGTCCGACTGAGACCGAAGTCCCAGCTGTGGTCGACTTGGTCATGGAAGTCTTAGTGATCAGCCCGACTGGACGGTGCCATATATCTTGTACCTACTCAGGCAGGAACTCCCAGAAGATGAGGATGAGGCCCGCCAGATCGTCCGTCGATCGAAGGCTTTCACCATGATAAAGGGGGAGCTTTACAGAGAAAGTGTCACAGGAGTGGCTCAATGCTGTGCTACGTCTTGAGCTTGCGTTGGTTTTCCTTGAAGAGAAAAGGGTGATGTAGCAATAGTAGCGTAAGTATTTCCCTTAGTTTTTTAGAACCAAGGTATCAATCCAGTAGGAGGCTCCTCAAAAGTCCCACGCACCTACACAAACAAACAAAGAACTCGCAACCAACACAATAAAGGGGTTGTCAATCCCTTCAGGGCCACTTGCGAAAGTGAGATCTGATAGAGATAGTATGATAAGATAAATATATTTTTGGTATTTTATAATATAGATTGGAAAATTAAAGATGCAAATAAAAGTAGATTGAAAGCTTATATGATAAAAGATAGACCCGGGGGCCATAGGTTTCACTAGTGGCTTCTCTCAAGATAGCATAAGTATTATGGTGGGTGAACAAATTACTATCGAGCAATTGATAGAAAAGAAAATAATTATGAGATTATCTAGGCATGATCATGTATATAGGCATCACATCCATGACAAGTAGACCGACTCCTGCCTGCATCTACTACTATTACTCCACACATCGACTGCTATCCAACATGCATCTAGAGTATTAAGTTCAGAAGAACGGAGTAATGCATTAAGCAAGATAACATGATGTAGAGGGATAAACTCAAGCAATATGATATAAACCCCATCTTTTTATCCTCGATGGCAACGATACAATACGTGCCTTGCAACCCCTGCTGTCACTGGGTAAGGACACCTCAAGATTGAACCCAAAGCTAAACACTTCTCCCATGGCAAGAAAGATCAATCTAGTAGGCCAAACGAAACTGATAATTCGAAGAGACTTGCAAAGATAACTTAATCATACATAAAAGAATTCAGAGGAGATTCAAATATTTCTCATAGATAAACTTGATCATAAACCCACAATTCATCGGATCTCGACAAACACACCGCAAAAAAGAGTTACATCAAATAGATCTCCACAAGAGAGGGGTAGAACATGGTATTGAGATCCAAAAAAAGAGAAGAAGCCATCTAGATAATAATTATGAACCCGAAGGTCTGTGGTAAACTACTCACAACTCATCAGAGGGGCTATGGTGTTGATGTAGAAGCCCTCCTTGGTCGATTCCCCCTCCGGCGGAGCGCCGACGAAGGCTCCAAGATGGGATCTCACAGATACAGAAGGTTACAGCGGTGGAAATTGTTTTTCGTTGGCTCCCTGGATGTTTTCGGGGTACGTGGGTATATATAGGAGGAAGAAGTAGGTCGGTGGCCGCCCGAGGGGCCCACGAGACAGGGGGCGTGCCCTGTAGGGGTGGGCGTGCCCTCCACCCTTGTGGCCGCCTCAGCTGCTTCTTGGCTTGCACTCCAAGTCCTCTGGATCACGTTTGTTCCAAAAATCATGCTCCCGAAGTTTTCATTCCGTTTGGACTCCGTTTGATATTCCTATTCTTCGAAATACTGAAATAGGCAAAAAAAACAGCAATACAGGCTGGGCCTCCGGTTAGTAGGTTAGTCCCAAAAATGATATAAATGTGTAAAATAAAGCCCATAAACATCCAAAAGGGTAATATAATAGCATGGAACAATCAAAAATTATAGATACATTGGAGACGTATCAAGCATCCCCAAGCTTAATTCCTGCTCGTCCTCGAGTAGGTAAATGATAAAAACAGAATTTTTGATGTGGAATGCTACCTAGCATAATTCTCAATGTAATTTTCTTTATTGTGGCATGAATGTTCAAATCCAAATGATTCAAAATAAAAGTTCATATTGACAAAAGAAATAGTAATACTTCCAGCATACTAATAAAAGCAATCATGTCTTCTCAAAATAACATGGCTAAAGAAATTTCATCCCTACAAAATCATATAGTTAGGCTATGCTTCATTTTCGTCACACAAAAATGTTCCCAAATTCTACACCCCCGATGACAAGCCAAGCAATTGTTTCGTACTTAAATAATCTCAAACTTTTTCAACTTTCACGCAATACATGAGCGTGAGCCATGGATATAGCACTATGGGTGGAATAGAATATGATGATGGGGATTGTGTGGAGAAGACAAAAAAGGAGAAAGTCTCACATTGACGAGGATAATAAACGGGCTATGGAGATGCCCATCAATTGATGTCAACATGAGGAGTAGGGATTGCCATGCAACAGATGCACTAGAGCTATAAATGAATGAGAACTCAACAAGAGAAAACTAGTGGGTGTGCATCCAACTTGCTTGCTCACGAAGACCTAGGGTATTTGAGGAAGCCCATCGTAGGAATATACAAGCCAAGTTCTATAATGAAAAATTCCCACTAGTATATGAAAGTGACAACATATGAGACTCTCTATATGTAAAACATGGTGCTACTTTGAAGCACAATAAATGAGACTCGCTATATGTAGGACATAGCGCTACTTTGAAGCACAAGTGTGGAAAAAGAGATAGTAACATTGCCCCTTTTTATTTATTTTCTATTTTTTCCTTTTTTTCCTTTTTTCCCTTTTTTTCTTTGGCCTTTTTTTCTGTTGGCCTTTTTTTTCTGGGTACAATGCTCTAATAATGATGATTATCACACTTTTATTGATTACAACATATAAATTACAACTCGAAACTAGAACAAGATATGACCCTATATAAATGCCTCCGGCGGTGTACCGGGATGGTGCAATGAATCAAGAGTGACATGTATGAAAAATTATGCATGGTGGCTTTGCCACAAATACGATATCAACTACATGATCATGCAATGGCAATATGACAAAAGTAATGTATGTCATGATGATAAACGGAACGGTGGAAAGTTGCATGGCAATATATCTCGGAATGGCTATGGAAATGCCATAATAGGTAGGTATGGTGGCTGTTTTGAGGAAGATATAAGGAGGTTTATGTGTGATAGAGCGTATCATATCACGGGGTTTGGATGCACCGGCGAAGTTTGCACCAACTCTCAAGGTGAGAAAGGGCAATGCACGGTACCAAAGAGGCTAGCAATGGTGGAAAGGTAAAAATGCGTATAATCCATGGACTCAACATTAGTCAAAAGAACTCATATACTTATTGCAAAAATTTAGAAGTCATCAAAAACCAAGCACTACGCGCATGCTCCTAGAGGGAAAGATTGGTAGGAAAAGACCATCGCTCATCCCCGACCGCCACTCATAAGGATTCACAATCCAAGTACACTTCATGTTTCAAATTTGTTACACAACTTTAACCATACGTGCGTGCTATGGGACTTGCTAACTTCAACACAAGCATTCTTTAAATTCATAATCACCCAACTAGCATGACTTTAATATCACTACCTCCATATCTCAAAACAATTATCAAGTATCAAATTGATCATAGCATCCAATTCACTTCCGATGATAGTTTTTATTATACCCAACTTGGATGCCTACAATTCTAGGACCAATTTTATAACCATAGCAAATACCATGCTGTTCTAAGAGACTCTCAAAATAATATAAGTGAAGCATGAGAGACTAGAAATTTCTACAAAATTAAGCCACCGCCGTGCTCTAAAAGATATAAGTGAAGCACTAGAGCAAAAACTATCTAGCTCAAAAGATATAAGTGAAGCACATAGAGTATTCTAATAAATTTCAATCAAGTAGGCTTCTCCCAAAAGGTGTGTACAGCAAGGATGATTGTGTAAAACTAAAAAGCAAAGACTAATATAATACACTAAGCTCCAAGCAAAACACATATCATGTGGTGAATAAAAATATAGCTCCAAGTAAAGTTACCAATGAGCGAAGACGAAAGAGGGGATGCCTTCCCGGGGCATCCCCAAGCTTAGGCTTTTGGATATTATTGAATATCTTGGGGTGCCATGGGAATCCCCAAGCTTAGGATTTTGCCACTCCTTATTCCATAGTCCATCAAATCTTTACCCAAAACTTGAAAAAAACTTCACAACACAAAACTCAACAGGAAATCTCATAAGCTCCGTTAGTGAAAGAAAACAAAACCACCACATAAGGTAATGTAATGAACTCATTCTTTATTTATATTGGTATTAAACCTACTGTATTTCATGTTCTCTACATACCACTTAATAATAGCCATAGATGCATCAAAATAAGCAAACAACACACGAAAAACAGAATCTGTCAAAAACAGAACAGTCTGTAGCAATCTGTAACTAACGCAAACTTCTGGAACTCTAAAACTCCTAACAAAATAGGAAGTCCTGGAAAATTTGTCTATTGATCAGAAGCAAAAAGAATCAATGCAAACTCAGGTTTCTGTGATTTAACAAAACTAATTTCGTGTGCGCAAAGTTTCTGTTTTTCAGCAGAATCAAATTAACTATCATCATAGGTTATCCTATAGGTTCTACTTGGCACAAGCACTAATTAAAACATAAAAACACATCTAAACAGAAGGTAGATGCAACATTTATTACTAAACAGAAACAAAAACAAAAAACACAAATAAAATTGGGTTGCCTCCCAACTAGCGCTATCGTTTAACGCCCCTAGCTAGGCATAAAAGCGAAGATAGGTCTAAGTAGTGCCATCTTTGATTTTCAGTTTCTTAGCGGAGTCATGCTCGAATCCGGGAGGTTCTTTACGTTTCCCTTCATACTCGGAAATATTTAGATCTAAAGAATCCAACCGCTTATTGCAAAGAGTAATCAACATATTCATGCGGTGAAGATTTCCACTAACACTTTTAAGAGGCTCAAGAGACTTTTGTAATATATTTGTTACTTCGCAAATCTTTCCAAACACTTGTGTTTCTTCTTGGGTAGGATGAGGTCCTCCCTTTTGAGGTAGTGTTCCCACTATTCCCTCTATAATTTCATGCACAATACTAGGATCAATTTCAATAAAATTTCCCTTGGCAATGCAAACCAAGAGTTGTCTATGCGTCATGTTTAGCCCAACATAAAGATTGCGAAGAAGAATTCTAAAATTCACCTCCAGGGTGCAATTGCGATAAGATTCCATCATCCTATACCAAGCATCTTTTTAGTTTTCTCCTTGCCTTTTCTTGAAGTGAAGAACTTCAAACTCGGGAGACATAGGAGCAGATAAGGAACTAGCCATTATGACAAGGTAAACGATCTAACACACGAGCTAACAGAAAAAGGCAAGCGAAAAAGAGAGGAGATGATTGGGAAAGAGAGGGCGAATAAAATAGCAAGGTGTGAAGTGGAGGAGAGGAAAACGAGAGGCAAATGGCAAATAATGTAAATGCGACGGAGATGAGTTTGTGATGGGTACTTGGTATGTCTTGACTTGAGAGAAGACCTCCCTGGCAACGGCGCCAGAAATCCTTCTTGCTACGTCTTGAGCTTGCGTTGGTTTTCCTTAAAGAGGAAAGGGTGATGCAGCAATAGTAGCGTAAGTATTTCCCTCAGTTTTTGAGAACCAAGGTATCAATCCAGTAGGAGGCTCCTCAAAAGTCCCATGCACATACACAAACAAACAAAGAACTCACAACCAACGCAATAAAGAGGTTGTCAATCCCTTCACGGCCACTTGAGAAAGTGAGATCTGATAGAGATAGTATGATAAGGTAAATATATTTTTGGTATTTTTATAATATAGATTGGAAAAGTAAAGATGCAAATAAAAGTAGATTGAAAGCTTATATGATAAAAGATAGACCCGGGGGCCATAGGTTTCACTAGTGGCTTCTCTCAAGATAACATAAGTATTACGGTGGGTGAACAAATTACTGTCGAGCAATTGATAGAAAAGCGAATAATTATGAGATTATCTAGGCATGATCATGTATATAGTCATCACGTCTGTGACAAGTAGACCGACTCCTGCCTGCATCTACTACTATTACTCCACACATCGACCGCTATCCAACATGCATCCAGAGTATTAAGTTCATAAGAATAGAGTAACGCATTAAGAAAGATGACACGATGTAGAGGGATAAACTCAAGCAATATGATATAAACCCCATCTTTTTATCCTCGATGGCAACAATACAATACGTGTCTTGCAACCCCTGCTGTCACTGGGTAAGGACACCGCAAGATTGAACCCAAAGCTAAGCACTTCTCCCATGGCAAGAAAGATCAATCTAGTAGGCCAAACCAAACTGATAATTCGAAGAGACTTGCAAAGATAACTCAATCATACATAAAAGAATTTAGAGGAGATTCAAATATTTCTCATAGATAAACTTGATCATAAACCCACAATTCATCGGATCTCGACAAACACACCGCAAAAAAGAGTTACATCAAATAGATCTCCACAAGAGAGGGGGAGAACATGGTATTGAGATCCAAAAAGAGAGAAGAAGCCATCTAGCTAATAACTATGGACTCGAAGGTCTGTGGTAAACTACTCACAACTCATCGGAGGGGCTATGGTATTGATGTAGAAGCCCTCCATGGTCGATTCCCCCTCAGCCGGAGCGCCGGTGAAGGCTACAAGATGGGATCTCGCGGATACATAAGGTTACAGCGGTGGAAATTGTTTTTCGTTGGCTCCCTAGATGTTTTCGGGGTACGTGGGTATATATAGGAGGAAGAAGTAGGTCGATGGCCGCCCAAGGGGCCCACGAGACAGGGGGCGCGCCCTGTAGGGGTGGGCGCACCCTCCAGCCTCGTAGCTGCCTCGGCTACTTCTTGGCTTGCACTCCAAGTCCTTTGGATCACGTTCGTTCCAAAAATCACGCTCCCGAAGGTTTCATTCCGTTTGGACTCCGTTTGATATTCCTTTTCTTCGAAATACTGAAATAGGCAAAAAAATAGCAATATGGGCTGGGCCTCCGGTTAGTAGGTTAGTCCCAAAAATGATATAAATGTGTAAAATAAAGCCCATAAACATCCAAAAGGGGTAATATAATAGCATGGAACAATAAAAAATTATAGATACATTGGAGACGTATCACGCTGCATCACCCCGGAAGAAGGTCGAATGATTTTAAACAAGATCCACTCGGGGACCTGTGGTCACCATGCGTCCTCTCGGACCATCGTGGCCAAAGCATACCGAGCGGGATTCTATTAGCCTCGTGCAAATGAGATGGCAAAGGATATAGTCGACAAGTGCGCAGGTTGTCAGTTTTACTCCAACATGTCTCACAAGCCTGCATCTGCCTTGAAGACTATTCCACTCGTCTGGCTGTTTGCAGTCTGGGGGTTAGATATGTCAAGACCTGCAGAAGTGGCTCCACTCATTTGCTTGTAGCAGTTGACAAATTCACCAAATGGATCAAAGCCAAGCCTATCAAAAACCTTGACTCAAGCACTGCCATTAGTTTCACCAGGGAGTTGATATTCAGATATGGAGTCCCTCAAAACATTATCACATATAATGGCTCCAACTTTGATTCTGATGAGTTCAAGGCATTCTGTGCTTCCCAAGGCACTCGGGTCGACTACGCATCTATTGCACACCCACAGTCGAATGGGCAAGCAGAAAGGGCAAATGGTTTGATCCTTCAAAGGCTGAAACCCCGACTAATGTGCGACCTCAAGCACGCTGCTAGAGCTTGGGTGACTGAGTTGTCGTCCATATTATGGGGACTGAGAACAAGCCGAACCGGTTGACTGACCGGAACCCTTTTCTTCATGGTGTATGGTGTTGAAGCTGTACTTTCGAGTGACTTGTTGCACAATGCTCCCCGAGTGGAACTCTTCTCAAAAGCTGAAGTTGAACAGGCACGCGAGGATGCAGTTGATCTCCTGGAGGAGGAACCTGAGATGGCTCTGATCCGGTCGACCATCTACCAACAAGATCTATGTCGATTCCATGCCCGTAATGTCAGAGGTCGAGCGTTCCAGGAAGGAGACCTTGTGCTCCGAGTGGATCAGAAATGACCTCACAAATTCGCTGTGGCCTGAGAAGGTCCCTTCATCATCACCAAGGTGCTCCACAATGGAGCGTATCACCTCTACAACGTAGCCAAGAAAGTGGACGAGCCACATGCGTCTGCTGCAGAACTGCTTGGCCATTTCTATACCTAAACCACTCGGATCGACGAGTTGTAATAAGAGTCCTTCAGTTTGCTTATCAAAGACAAGATTTCTTGCAGTAGCTTAATGATTGTTTTCCCATAAACACATGTGTTCAAATCCCCAAGTGGGTGGCTTAGCCGCGAACCTGATTCGCTAAGTTTCAAAACCACTCCGAGTGAAGAGCAGCCCTCTCACTCGGAGGCTTAGCTGCGACTCTGTACTCACCTAAGTTAAAAACTACTTTGAGTGGAGAGCAATCCTCCCACTCGGGGGCTCAGCTGCGACCCCATACTCTCCTAAGTTAAAAACTACTTTGAGTGGAGAGCAATCCTCCCACTCGGGGGCTTAGCTGCGACCCCATACTCGCCTAAGTGAAAAATTACTCTGAGTGGAGAGCAATCCTCCCACTCGGGGGCTTAGCTGCGACCCTGTTGTTGGTGTCAAAACCGGCGGATCTCGGGTAGGGGGCCCCGAACTGTGCGTCTAAGGCTGATGGTAACAGGAGGCGGGGGACATGATGTTTTATCCAGGTTCGGGCCCTCTTGATGGAGGTAATACCCTACTTCCTACTTGATTGATCTTGATGATATGAGTATTACAAGAGTTGATCTACCACGAGATCATAGAGGCTAAACCCTAGAAGCTAGCCTATGATTATGATTGTTGTTATCCTACGGACTAAACCCTCCGTTTATATAGACACTGGAGGGGGCTAGGGTTACACAGAGTCGGTTACAGAGAAGCAGATCTACATATCCGAATTTCCAAGCTTGCCTTCCACGCAAAGGAGAGTCCCATCCGGACACGGGACGAAGTCTTCAATCTTGTATCTTCACAGTCCAACAGTCCGACCAAAGTATATAGTCCGGCTGTCCGAGGACCCCTTAATCCCAGACTCCCTCAGTAGCCCCTGAACCAGGCTTCAATGACAATGAGTCCGGCGCACATATTGTCTTCGACATTGCAAGGCGGGTTCCTTCTCCGAATACTCCATAGAAGATTTTGAACACAAGAATCGTGTCCAGCTCTGCAAAACAAATTCCACATACCACCGTAGAGAGCACAATATTCCACAAATCTAATCTGCTGACCACTTTTCGTAGCGTGACGTCACGCCACGGCCCGGTCATTATTCGAACCGTTTTTCACAACCAGCCACTACACGTGCTACGAGGCGGTTTTATTGGCACGTCTTATCGAAGCAGAGATCGTGTTCCCCTTATCACAGGATTCTCGCCAATACAGGTGTGGGTAACCCAACCGTGCTTGTTTAATATGACTCCTAGATTTTAGGCAAGTCCCAAACGGTCACGCGGGGGACGCTTGATATTCGTCCTCTTTATAAGGGGCCCAAGGCCTGTCCTTTTCTTCCCACGCTCGATCCTTCCCCTCCCGCACCTCGAGTTCCAACACCCAAGGCTCAAGCTAAGCGCTTCGGACCTTCAACCATGTCCAGATCCAACCTTCAAGGCCGGTGGATGGCCTCCTCTGTCACAAAGGAGGACGTCAAGAAGCTTAGGGAGGCCAGATATCTCACCGCTGAAATCCCGCACAGGCTGCCTGCCCTAGGGCAGGTTATCCCCACTCCCGAACCCAACGAGAGTGTCGTATTTATTTCCCACTTCCTTCGAGAGCTAGGTTTTAGTCTTGATCCCTTTGTGAGAGGGCTCATGTTCTATTACAGGCTAGACTTCCACGATCTAGCTCCGGATTCCATCCTTCACATCTCGTTGTTTATCGTCGTGTGTGAAGCCTTCCTCCGCATCACTCCCCACTTCGGCCTATGGCTCAAGACGTTCAATGTGAGGCCGAAGATGATTGACAGACGCCACGCGCAGTGCGGAGGCGCCATAATAAGCAAAGGTGCCGACGCCCCATGGCCAAAGTGTTCCTTCACGGAAACTTCCAATTTATGGCAATGGGAGTGGTTTTACATCACAGCTCCCCGAGGTCCAAAGCGGGTGGCCGCTCCAGCGTTCCGCTCGGGCCCTCCGCTTCAACTGGCGTCATGGGTCAACAAGGGGATGGACCGGGGGCAAGTTAACAATGTGCCGACACTTCAAAGCCGCATCCGAGACCTCCTTAAGAGGGATGTCAGCCTTGTCAAGGTAATGCAAGTAATGCTGGCTCGTCGGGTCCTGCCATGCCAACGTCAACCTCTCCGTATGTGGGAGTTCAACCTGGAAGGACCGCGAACCATTCAACAATTCTTCGGCCTGACTCTCAAAGAGATGTATCGATCATTCTTCGGATCACGAATAAAGTGTCTGAACACCATCGAGGATGTGGGTCTCAACTGCAACCGTCTAGATACCCAAGTAAGTAATTACGCTACCAAACACTCCGACCTTTATGTTTGTTGTAAAATCATTCTAAAACATTGCTCTCTGCCAGGACTGGATAAGGAAGGCGGAGAGGATTAGGTGTTCGGACCCCCTTCCCGAAGGCTCGCCAGATCCTTTATTGACCAGGATGCTTGAGCGCGCACCGTATCAGGTGCCATCGGGAGAAGATGAGGGGAGGAATAGAGAAGCCACAGGTGGGCCTCATACTTTATGTGGCACCATGGCTCAGAGAAACCGAAACGCCCCGTATTCCAGCCCAGAGGTCGAGGAGAAGTCTTCTAGAATACGGCACTACTTAGCATAGAACAAACCAGCTCTTTATTGCAATCTATATTGGGTACAAGGGGGTTACATCGGCACAGCGATGCTACGCCTGCCATGGTTGCTCCATGCAAGCAGCAGAACAACACGATGCATCGGAATGACTACTGGTAGCGGAAAAGAGACGACGGTGGTGAACTCCACTCCGTAGGGACTCTGGCTGGAACGCTTATCCTAGCACACAAACAAGGGATCCACGGCAAACAAGCAATCATATCCGGCATGACCTGCAAACTGGCATGACATGCCAGGTCAGTACATTGAATGTACTTGCAAGCTCACAGCAACCAAAGCAATCAAGACAAACAATAGCATGGCAATTACAGGTTAACAAGGATTAACATGATACTATCCGATCAATCATAGCATGAACAAGATGATACCGCTAGAACAATACGAGCATGTCATAAACATATGAACATGATGATACTAGCATGCAACATGATGAAACTATCATGCACCAACTTACTCTGTTCGGGTTACCTTGTAACCATCACTTGTATCACTTACGATCACGGATATCACACAATCATCTCAGGATCCAATCAAGCTTGGTATTAACAATACCGTAGTAATCTTTTATGACCACAAGGAGCTTGACCTTTACCCTTGACTCTCGCATAACATCACAAATATCTAACAAGTAGGTATTCACGATATCACAGTGATCCTCTCACGATCACATAAATATCAACCAACTTCTTTCATCATCAAACCAGGGTAGTTATTAAGCACATTATTATTATTGTTGACCCATAGTGTGACCGACACAAACTGGGCCCATATCCGCGGGCGTGGCTATCGATAGATTTAACACACACTCTTTGCAGAGGTAGCGCACTGTACCCACACCACGAAACCCATGGCCTCGCACTCCTATTCGGGGTGGACCAACGGCATTCTGAAAAATCCGATCTATTGCCATGGCACTCTCCCGGCCACTCTGACCAACACCCCTTTTGGGTTCAGTCCTGGGTGGCCCATGCCTACCAAAGGTCTTACAGCCACCGTTGTGGCAAAAACGGTCCCAAATGGGGACAAAGCGTGCAAACAACTCCAGCTCACAAGGCTTATGCCGTCCTACCTGTCCAAGGTAGCGCCCGCGGATAACCTTCCCTACGTTGGAGGCACCGGCGAGAGGCATGACAATAGACCCGCTAGGGCATCCCCATACAAAAGGCAAATGTGGTTGCACTGGTCAGCTCGATTTGGTGGCACCATGACTCAGCCAACAGTTGTTCAAGTTCAATTTAATCCGGTTAAACTTGAATGCAATATGTTGAGCCATGATAAAATAACATGATGCAACTACAATGCATGAACATGATATCAACATGAGCATGAGGGTGCAACATAACCAACGAGCATAATAAAAACATCTAATCATTTAACCAGATGAACATGGCATACTAACGAGCATGAATATCACAACTAGAACACTACTCATAGCATGATATCAACACTAGCATCAATAATAAATATCATGCAGACGATAAAACTACCATGCAAATATTTAACCAACTAGGTGCAAAATAACATGCATAACCACGGTACTCAGAACAGGCGATAGTCATGCACCAAAGACCATAACCAACATGTATTATTACCAAGCATGGCCGATGTTAAAGTAGTACTAGCATGAAGAACATAATATCAGAGTGCAAGAAAAACAAAGCATGACGGTAAACACCGATCCATAAGCATAACCGAAATACCGACAATAGCAGCAAAGCAAACAAACAGTTATTTAAGATTCAAGTTGAAAACCAATGCTTCTGCATGGCTGTCATGCAAATGGTGATTTTGGCTTGCCTATGGATGAAAAAGGCTCCGGGGAGAAGTGCGGTGAAGCCGCGGAAAGATTTGCCGGAAAACGTTCTCTCTCAAAGGGGGCTGATTGGGGCAAGGGCAAAATGGTAATTTTTGGAATTTTTAAACATAGTGAAAATGGTTCCATCGGAACGGGCTCGACAAAACGAATAAGTGGGCTTTGGATTCACCTCATTCGGAGTTATGGTTGCGGAGTTATGATGTGCAGAAGATCAGGGACTTTTCTGTAAAAATAATATTCACAGACGGGTCCGTGAGTGGATAAGGCAGAGGCGTAAACTAGAAATACGCTTTCAGAAATGGCAAACCGCATTCACACGAATGCGCTTCCACTTATCCATGTCAGCGTGGACGGGGTCAACGTGGGGCCGGCTCCTGAGGCTGACGGGAAAGGCTCGCGCACCTCTCTCTCTCTCCTTCCTCTCCTCCTTCTCCAGCTCGACACTGCCCACAGAGCAGAGGCAGGCCGCCGGCGCCGACGCTCATCTAGGCTACTCCGGCCATCTCCGGCGATGCTCCGGCCACCGGAGTGACCAGGACGACGAGCCGCGCCCGCCTGAGGGGTCTGGCCAAGCCGGAGGGCACTGACACGGGGCGGAACGATGGCCGTGGTGGAGGAGGGCTTCGGTCGGAGTCGAGGTCATGGCAAACGGCCACCGAAGGAAGAGGAGGGGTGTTGGGGCGACTCCAGGGGACGTGGGGAGGCTACTGGTGGTGGCTAGAGGGAGAAAGGAGCTCTAGTTCGCCGGAATCTAGCCGGTACCGAATGGCGGGCATGGCAGCCATGGAGGGCGGAGAGAGGCTCCGGTGCTCGGGCAAGTAGCCAGGGAGGGGTAGTGGAGTGTGGTGAGGGCGATGGAGTGCTCGGGAGGGGTCGGGGCTGGCTTATATAGCCGTGCGAGGTCATGGCCGAGCTGGCATCACCGCGGACGCGTGGACGGCACCGCGGACGCGTGTGCTTGCGATGAGCTCGGTGAAGACGATGGGGAGGGAATGGACGAGTGCCAGGGGTCACGGAGATGAGCGGAGCTCGAGGACAAGGGAGGAAGAAGCCAACAGAGGAGAAGACGACGCGGTCACGGGCGCGCACTGTGCGGCGAGGGGGACGGCTCACCGGAGAAGAAGACGAAGGGGGCAAGCGCTCCAGAGGGACGGCGACAACACGGGGAACACGCTGGACATGGCTAGGCTCCGAGGGGCGAGTGCACAAATGAGGAGAAGAAGACAAAGGTGCTAGAGTGCGCGGGTGACATGGCAAAACGGTGGTCACCACTCTGGCCGGCAAGGAGGGGACGCAAGAGGCAGGGAAACGTTGTCTAGTGTTTTGTACTTCCATCAGAGAGGCTGAGGGAAGCGATAGATCAAGAAGAGGTGCACTGGGTCAATGGGATTTTTCCTCTGAAGTTTGTTGTATCAGTTTTGGATGAGCACTAGTGATCAACAGCAACTTGATTGGGTCAAATGGGGTTGTCTAAGATGATTGACTATGGAGTACAAGAATCCTGGGGGTTTTGGATGGAAATGGGCCAAGGATTAATATAGTTGCTTTGCAACTGACTAAAATGGTCCAGAATGAAGATCATGATGATGCTCTCTCATGGAGTATCAACTTAAGCTCAACTTGGGCAATGCAGAGTTATTTGATCATATGAAGATGCTGAAAAAGGTTTTCACACCATTTTGATAAACCAAAATGGTACTTCCTTCACAAACATTTCCATTGACCAGAAACTTACAAAAATTGTAGAGGAAAAATGGCTAGATGTAATATGGCCAAATTGGGTGGAGATAAGTTATATGGATAAGAGAAGGCCTAGAAAAATTTACAGCCATGATGGAGCAAGATAAAATATACTTGCTTCACAAACTGAAATTTTGGACAGAATCAAAGATTTGAAGCTGTGCTCACATGGAGGCATTACATGAGCTCAACTTTGGTGGAGGGCTATGATTTGATAATATGAAGGACCATGCAAAAGTGCAACTCATTTGGATATGCCTAGCTTGTACCTCCTTCACAAAGTTTCTTTCGGGACCGAAACTTTGGAAAATCATAATTAAATGACTACTAGGAAAATGAGGTTGCATTTTGGCATGTGGCAATGATATGGACAAGAAAAGATGTCCAAGGAGTTTGAGGTCAGTTGGGAAAAGGAAAATAGCACTTGCTTCACAAATTGCCATTTAGGGCATAATGGGCAAAGAATTATTGGAGGAATATTTTTGAACATGGCAAATAAAAGTTTTGCCATAGTTGATGAAGATAGGACCCAAACAATTTCTGAGAATTATTTGGGAATTTTAGGTGTGATGGAAATATAGGTTGCTTCACCACCTAGGGCAGACATGGTTATTCCTTTAATAGAAAAAGGAATATTCCCTAGCAAAAGAATTTTGGGATTGGGCTAGGATGGAAATGATATGATCTAGGGAAGGATTTGAGGATGACAAGACACTCTGGAAATAAAGAAGAGGGCATCTTCTTCAGTTTCCAGACAACAAAACCATGGAAAAAGAAAACTCAAGCAAAAATATTAGAAAAACAAATGAAAAAGAAAGGGCCAAAAGTCAGGCTGTGACAAACCTTCCCCCCCTTAAAGAAATCTCATCCTCGAGATTTGGTTGCTCCGGGAACAAGTATGAATATACTGCCTTAAGGAAACCGTTTCCAACTCGGGTATCCTTTTTCCTTTGTTGATTGTTCCCATTAAATTCTTCATCTGACTGACCTGACTGGCTCTGGGGTTGTTTGCTTCACTGTATCCATATCCTGACAGATCTTCACTCACATGTTCTGCTTATACTGGCTCCAATTCTGTTCATATCTGCTGACTTAGCTGAGATTACCATGACTGAAATATCTGCCTGTCTCACAAATCCGAGAGTGACTTCCAATGGTTGTGTCTGTACTGACAACTGTCCATGAATTGGTGATCCGATTTGTCCTGATGAACACCCAAGCTCTGACTCCTTGCATTGGGTTTCTCCATTAAATTCAGGTCCTTCAGATTCCAAACAGTGAGTTGCGGCATATCCATTTTTCTGACAGATTCTGACTTACCGCAGGAATTTCTGACCCATCCTAACTGGCTCCATTATCTTGAATCTCAGTTTCATACCAAATATTTGATTGTCGCCTATCATTGCCAGCATAAGGGGTATGGTCTTATATGATAGTATCCGCAGACTTGACTGACTGTGAATCTTGTGAAAGAATTTTGTCCATGACAGGCTATCCGTTGAGGCTTCACATAAGTGAGGGCACATACTTCCAGACTGTTATTCACCATCCAAAACCGAGCAGACCCTTTAGGTGAATATCCATGGTGATCCATACTGACTCAGACTGTCCGGGATATCTGCACCATTTGAATTATGCAACAATTATCAGTCTGGCTTTTTCATTACTATTTTCCTTGCCTGGATCCTTGGGTGAAGGAGCGGGGTCATATTGCTTCTTCATGTGACCATCGGTTCTATCGGGTGCAACATTCTGACAGCTGTACTCTTATTCACATCTTCTAACATGGTAATCCATTAAATGGCGGGTTCAACACTTCTCAAGTTCTGACCGTAGGAAAATGATATCCAAACCCTTGCAAGAAATCGACAAATAACCCAGTAGCCACCAGAACGGTCTTTACAACTCAGATCTGGGATATTACTGAAATAACTCAACCACGGCTCAAGACGGCCAAAAAGTAGCTCAGAGCATGAGACCGGGTCGATAAGAAGAAAGTGGCAGCTCCCTAAAATAGCCAAAAGCAGCTATAGGACTACTGTCACAAAAAGAAACTCAACAGCTGTATGAGACGGCCGAAAAGTAGCTCAGAACTCATGACAGCCGTTGAAGAGAGAAATAAAAATCGGCATCCACCGCGGATAGCTATAAACAGCTCAGATCACAGGCGTGGTGCCGTCACCGGAGAAAAGGAGACAAGGGCTCATCAAGATCATCTTCTAGGTTCACCAGTACTTGTATAGAGCTCAGTGTTGTCGTCAATCCTCATAGTCCTTTGTCACACTGAGGTGTATATCTGGCTTCCTTCACATATATCTGAGAATCTGATTCCCGAGGCAGACTTCTGTTCTGACTGATTCTTGCTTCTGACCAACTATTGCGGATCTAATTCTGACATCTGCTGTCAATTCACAATGTACTATCTTGCACCAGTGCCGTACTGAGGATGATTGGGTGGCTTATGCTGGAAACCATCGAAAGTATCTTGCTGAGGAAGACTGGATTTCGTGTGGCAGAAGCTTCTCATTGTGGTATGCGGACCGATTACCACATATGCATACCATCTTAATATTTCTGATGTTGATTACTTGCATGAAACAGGGTTTGCTGGACTATCCTCCTTTCTGAGTATATGGCACATCCTTGCTTTCTTTGACTGAAGCTGCACTGTTGGTCTTGCACATAGCTTATCTTCTTGCTGATCTGATCATTACTGTCATGAGGAGTGCACCCTGAGGCAAACTTGATTACCCATACAGTTGTAAGGAGTGCATGCTAATGCAAACATGACACTGACTGTCCATCCAGGATTCCATTTCCATTCAGACGAGATATTCCAAATTTCACTGCAGTCTGCCGATAACTTCATTCCATTTATCTGAGCTTCCAAACGTTTGAACTCCTTGCTGATTCTTCAGGTCTGGTGTTGGTTGATGAGCAACTTTAATAAGTGGAAAATTTGTAACACCGAAGGCCCAAAGAAAGAAACAAAAGAATCGACGAAAACAAAAGCACACAAGCATACTAATAATATAAAGCAATCAACACATATTACTGCTACTCACAGAATAATATGCATGCATACCTAAGCACACAAATCTCGCGAAACTCCATTATTGCGGTCTATTATGCTGTGACGGTGTGTACGAAAGTGAATTCATGTGTGGAAGGAGTTAGTGTAACCAAGGCTACACCAAGCGCTGGCTGAACAACGGATGGATCTGGATAGATATGGAGGCGAGGACGGTCTTGGTGATCAAGTAGCAAGACACTAGGTCACGACTACATCATCATCAAGAGTACGAAAGGGAACCGTACATGTCCAAAAGGATGAAATGACAGGGCAATATAGGGAAGGAAAAACAAGGCTTGATGGCATTGCCCTTTTCCGATAACAACTATCAGTGAGGGTTGCCAAAGGGACGAGATGGATGGCACGATTCAGGATAGAGACGAGTCTATCACCGAAACGATATGGGTGAGTGGCGGAAAGATATCGACGATACCTGAGCAAAACTCCTGCAAATGGTGTCTGGAACACTTGGCACCAGGGCATCACTGTGCTGGGACAGAGATGACACCAAACACCAAAGAGCAGGCATGCAAAGAAGGAGGGTGCAGGTAGTGGATCGAAACCGATACCACCTACACTCACAAGTTTAACCATTAGCAACAAGATAATAATCTATATGCATGCTATGCAACAAACAAATGCAGCAATCAATTCCAAGAACCCAACGAGGCTCTATACTACCACATTGTAACGTTCGCGTGGGCTAGGGCATCCTATGGCCAGACCTGCTCTGATACTAAGCCTGTGGCACCCCGACTTAGAGAAACCGAAACGCCCCGTATTCCAGCCTAGAGATCGAGGAGAAGTCTTCTAGAATACGACACTGCTTAGCGTAGAACAAACCAACTCTTTATTGCAATCTATATTGGGTACAAGGGGGATACATCGGCATGGCGACGCTACGCCTGCCACGGTTGCTCCATGCAAGCAGCAGAACAACACGATGCAGCGGAATGACTACTAGTAGCGGAAAAGCGACGACGGTGGTGAACTCCACTCTGCAGGGACAATGGCTGGAACGCTTATCCTAGCGCGCAAACAAGGGATCCACGACAAACAAGCAATCATATCCGGCATGACCTGCAAACTTGCATGACACGCCAGGTCAGTACATTGAATGTACTTGCAAGCTCACAACAACCAAAGCAATCAAGACAAACAATAGCATGGCAATTACAGGTTAACAAGGATTAACATGATACTATCAGATCAATCATAGCATGAACAAGATGGTACCGCTAGAACAATATGAGCATGGCATAAACATATGAACATGATGATACTAGCATGCAACATGATGAAACTATCATGCACCAACTTACTCTGTTCGGGTTACCTTGTTACCATCACCTGTATCACTTACCATCATGGATATCACACAATCATCTCAGGATCCAATCAAGCTTGGTACTAACAATACCGCAATAATCATTTATGACCACAAGGAGCTTGACCTTTACCCTCGACTCTCGCATAACATCACAAATATCCAACAAGTTGGTATTCACGATATCACAGTGATCCTCTCACGATCACATAAATATCAACCAACTTCTTTCATCATCAAACCAAGGTTGTTATTAAGCACATTATTATTACTGTTGACCCACAGTGTGACCGACACGAACTGAGTCCATATCCGCGGGCGCGGCTATCGATAGATTTAACACACACACTCTGCAGAGGTAGCGCACTGTACCCACACCACGAAACCCATGGCCTCGCACTCCCATTCGGGTGGACCAATGGCGTTCCGACAAATCCGATCTATTGCCATGGCACTCTCCTGACCACTCCGACCAACACCCCTTTTGGGTTCAGTCCTGGGTGGCCCATGCCTACCAAAGGTCTTACAGCCACCTCGTGGCAAAAACGGTCCCAAACGGGGACAAAGCATGCAAAAAACTCGGGCTCACAAGGCTTATGCCATCCTACCTGGTCAAGGTAGCGCCCGCGCATAACCTTCCCTACGTTGGAGGCACATGCGAGAGGCATGACAATAGACCCGTTAGGGCCTTCCCCATACAAAAGGCAAATGTGGTTGCACTGGTCAGCTCAATTTGGTGGCACCATGACTCAGCCAACAGTTGTTCAAGTTCAATTTAATCCGGTTAAACTTGAATGCAATATGCTGAGCCATGATAAAATAACATGATGCAACTACAATGCATGAACATGATATCAACATGACCATGAGGGTGCAACATAATCAACGAGCATAATAACAACATCTAATCATTTAACCAGATGAGCATGGCATACTAACGAGCATGAATATCGCAACTAGAACACTACTCATAGCATGACATGAACACTAGCATCAATAATAAATATCATGCAAACGATAAAACTACCATGCAAATATTTAACCAACTCGGTGCAAAATAACATGCATAACCAGGGTACTCAGAACAGATGATAGCCATGCACCAAAGACCATCACCAACATGTATTATTACCAAGCATGGCTAATGTTAAAGTAGTACTAGCATGAAGAACATATTAACAGAGTGCAAGAAAAGCAAAGCATGACGGTAAACACTGATCCATAAGCATAACCGAAATACCGACAATAGCAGCAAAGCAAACAAACAGTTATTAAGATTCAAGTTGAAAACCAATGCTTCTGCATGTCTATCATGCAAATGGTGATTGTGGCTTGCCTGGGGATGAAAAAGGCTCCGGGGAGAAGTGCGGTGAAGCCGCGGAAAGATTCGCCGGAAAACGTTCTCTCTCAAAGGGGGCTGATTGGGGCAAGGGCAAAATGGTCATTTTCAGAATGTTGAAACATAGTGAAAACGGGCTCGACGAAACAAAGAAGTGGGCTTTGGATTCACCTCATTCGGAGTTACGGTTGATGAGTTATGATGTGCAGAAGATCAGGGACTTTTCTGTAAAAATAATATTCACTGACGGGTCCCTGAGTGGATAAGGCAGAGGGGTAAACTATAAGTATGCTTTCAGAAATGGAAAACGCATTCGCACGAATGCGCTTCCACTTATCCACGTCAGCATGGACAGGGTCAACGCAAGGCCGGCTCCTGAGGCTGACGGGTGGGGCCCGTGCACCTCTCTCTCTCCTCCCTCTCCTCCTTCTTCTCCAGCTCGACGCCGCCCGCAGAGCAGAGGTAGGCCGCCGGCGCCGACACTCGTTTGGGCTGCTCCTACCATCTCCGGCGACGCTCCGGCCACCGGAGTGACCAGGATGACGAGCCGCGCCCGCCTGAGGAGTCTAGCTAATCTGGAGGGCACCGGCGCGGGCGGGACGATGGCCGTGGCGGAGGAGGGCTTTGTTCAGAGTCGAGGTCGTGGCAAACGGCCATCGAAGGAAGAGGAGGGGTGTTGGGGCGACTCCAGTGGATGTGGGGAGGCTACTAGTGGTGGCTAGAGGGAGAATGGAGCTTCGGTTCGCCAAAATCTAGCCGGTACCGAACGACGGGCATGGCGGCCATGGAGGGCAGAGAGGGGCTCTGGTGCTCGGGCAAGTAGCCAGGGAGGGGTAGTGGAGTGTGGTGAGGGCTATGGAGTGCTCGGGATGGGCCGGGGCTGGCTTATATAGCCGTGCGAGGTCATGGCCGAGCTGGCGCGTGGACGCCACCGCGGACGCGTGTGCTCGCGCATGAGCTGGGGGAAGACGACAGGGAGGGAACAGATGAGTGCCAAGGGTCACAGAGATGAGCAGAGCTCGAGGACAAGGGAGGAAGAAGCCAACAGAGGAGAATACAACACGATCACGGGCGCGCACTGTGCGGCGAGGGGGACAACTCACCGGAGAAGAAGGCGGAGGGGGCTAGCGCTCCAGAGGGACGGCGACAACGCGGGGAACACACTGGACATGGCTAGGCTCCGATGGGACGAGTGCACAGATGGGGAGAAGAAGACAGAGGCACTAGAGCGCGCGGGTCACATGCCAAAACGGTGGTCACCACTATGACCGGCAAGGAGGGGGCGCAAGAGGCAGGGAAACGTTGTCTAGTGTTTTGTCCTTCCATCAAAGAGGCCGAGGGAAGCGATAGATCAAGAAGAGGTGCACTGGGTCGATGGGATTTTTCCTCTGAAGTTTGCTGTATCTGTTTTGGATGAGCACTGGTGATCAACAACAACTTGATTGGGTCAAATGGGGTTGTCTGAGATGATTGACTATGGAAGTACAAGAATCTTGGGGGTTTTGGATGGAAATGGGCCAAGGATTAATATAGTTGCTTTGCAACTGACTAAAATGGTCTAGAATGAAGATCATGATGATGCTCTCTCATGGAGTATCAACTTAAGCTCAACTTGGGCAATGCAGAGTTATTTGATCATATGAAGATGCTGAAAAAGGTTTTCACAACATTTGGATAAACCAAAATGGTACTTCCTTCACAAACATTTCCACTGACCAGAAACTTGCAAAACTTCTAGAGGAAAAATGGCTAGATGAAATATGGACAAATTGGGTGGAGATAAGTTATATGGATAAGTGAAGGCCTATAAAAATTGACAGCCATGATGGAGCAACATAAAATATACTTGCTTCACAAACTGAAATTTTGGACAGAATCAAAGATTTGAAGCTGTGCTCACATGGAGGCATTACATGAGATCAACTTTGGTGGAGGGCTATGATTTGATGATATGAAGGACCATGCAAAAGTGCAACTCATTTGGATAAGACAAGCTTGTACCTCCTTCACAAAGTTTCTTTCTGGACAGAAACTTTGGAAAATCATAATTAAATGACTACTAGGCAAATGAGGTTGCATTTTGGCATGTGGAAATGATATGGATAAGAAAAGATGTCCAATGAGTTTGAGGTCAATTGGAAAAAGGAAAATAGCACTTGCTTCACAAAGTGCCATTTAGGGCAGAATGGGAAAAGAATTATTGGAGGAATATTTTTGAACATGGCAAAGAAAAGGTTTGCCATAGTTGATGAAGATAGGACCCAAAAAATTTATGAGAATTATTTGGGAATTTTAGGAGTGATGGAAATGTAGGTTGCTTCACAACCTAGGGCAGATAGGGTTATTCCTTTAATAGAAAACGGAATATTCCCTAGCAAAAGAATTTTGGGATTGGGCTAGGATGGAAATGATATGATCTAGGGAAGGATTTGAGGATGACAAGCACTATGGAAATAAAGAAGAGGGCATCTTCTTCAGTTTCCAGACCACAAAACCACGGAAAAATAAAACTCAAGCAAAAATCTCAAAAAAAAAACAAATGAAAAAGAAAGGGCCAAAAGTCAGGTTGTGACACTTTACACATCCAAATTGGGGGAGTAAGTTCCTCCACGAAGGAGGATAATCAGGGAGGTGAATCTAAAATCCCCTCTCCTTAAGGTAAGAAAAGGGCCGCCTCTGAAGATTTGGAAACGGAGGCTTCCAAACAAGGGAAGAAACCCTCGCCAGGGGGCCCTGCCCCAGAGGGCGTCCTTACCGCACAGCGCCCGTGAGGGGGCCAGCCCTCCACCAAGCCATAAGTAAAAAAGAGTACTTTGGTAAACATATCCTGTTTTGTCTCTGAGAATAATAACCGAGACATATTTGTTGCAGTCCGGCTCGTAGCCCTTCTCCGCATTGTTCGTCTTCGGGGGATCTTCTTTCGGAGATGATGGAGAGCGAAACGCCTCCTCCCGCCTCCCCGCCACATGGGGCGGATGATCCCGAGGTGTCGTCACAGAGGATTTCTCCTGATCCACCGAGGCCAGAAGTTGACACTTCGGGTGCCCAAAGTCCGGAATATTCAGCTCCCAAGTAGAGCAACAAAAAGAGTTCGGGATTGTCCGGCACACAACCGGACACACTGAAGGGTCTTCTGGAGCGAGCAGCCATCTTAGAGATGCATTGTGCCTTAATGGGTACGGTGGTTGAAAGGATTTCATCCGCCAAAAGCAGTTTGAATGAAGCTTTTACGAGTCTGCTGGGAGGTTTTGAGGTACGCTAAAAAATAGTACATGCATTTTTGGCGGTACCGCACATGCTAGGTGTGCTCTGTATAGATAGTAGCCCCTGAGACTCTAGTTGCCATCCAGAGGTGGCAAACAGAGGATCATAATCCCAGGTACTAATCGCGTTGCTTTTATGTGCAGGCGGCTGAGCGTCTAGCGGCCGACCGGGCTGCTGATTTTGCCGAACTGAAGCGGCAGCTTGACGTGGCAGATGCCGACATCGCGCTTGTTAACAAGTGGCTTGAAGAAGCCCATGGTATGTATGTTCGGCTTGTCAGCAAATGTTAAGAGGATCATGATGCTAGTATCTATAATATGCTGTGACTGTAGATGGAGCTGCTGCCGTAGAGACCCTTCGGGCGGAGCTTGCCCGATCCAAGGAACAAGCCCAAATAAGTGATGCGGCCGCACTGAAGGCGGTCGAAGAGTTAAGAGCCGAACAGGTTGCTCATCGCCAGAGCGAAGAAAGCATAGCCAAGATGGTTGTTGAGCTGAAAGATGCCGCCGACCGCTATGAGCTCCTTGCAAAGGAAAGCCAAGCGAAAGCGGCTGACCTGAAGAAGGCCCTGGAGGCAGCCAAGGAAACCCGCTCTGAAATGAGAGGGATAAGGGAGGAGCTTCGTGAAGCCAGAGATATCATGGCTGGGAGGCCCTATTTGTTGCAGATGAAGTTCGGAGATCCGAAGTATGCCCCTCTGGACCAGTTGTGGAGTGCTGCAGACGCGTATGCGAACTTGGCAAAGAGTGCTACCGATGCAACTGAGTTTTACAAAGATCGGAAAGACCATGAGGTAGAAAGGTTGTTCTGGTCACAGTTTAGTGGCCCGACGCGTCCGCTGCCATTGAATGAGAGAATGGCCGTATTGGACGAGCTCCATAGGTTGTCTGGGCTTGCTATGAGGTCTGTCGTGGATCATCTTTGGCCGAGGGGGCCAAGGCCGAATAGTTATTTTGGTTTGGTGCAACAGTTCCTTGGTGCTGCGTCGCATATCAACGCTGTGAAGAGGTCGGCGTGCATGGAGGGTGCACGGATGGCCCTTGCCCGTGTTAAGACATACTGGGCAGGGATGGAAGCCACCGCTATTGCAACCCGGGGTCCGGCGGGAGGCCAGAACCCAGCCGATCACTATTTTGAAGAAGTCCTAGAAAGTGCCCATTTAATAGAGGCCCAGTGCTCGAAGAGTACCATGTTCGAGTGACATGTATCTGAATTGTAAAGACAATGCTATTTTGATTATAAAGGCTGTATTTATACTTTTGCCTGGAAGTATTATAGTGCCTCCTGTGCGGCCGTTTATGTATGTATGTATATAACCTGAAAGTTTGCAGTCGTCGGCTTCAGCCCCCACACGTATAATGCGGGGGTGTTCAGAAAAGTACGTAATCACACTTGATCCAATGTCTTGGTCCATTAAGGAGGTGATAGCGCGGCGAACCAGGCAATCGGACTATATAGCTTTAACACTTTCACTTAGCCATAGGAGTTTGATGGTGGGGCTACTATATAGCCCCAGGTACTTCTGCGTTCATCCGAGTGTGGTGCACATACGTACATGACCGGGAAACCAGTCCTTCGTTAATGCGGAGGAATCGCGAAGATTCCCTTGGGTCATCGAGTGGTTGACCAGTCTCGTGTTGTATCATGACAGTCAGTTTTCGGATTTCTCTATTGAGGTGGTCACCCAGATGAACCAGGGCACAATTGCAGTAGTTCTCCCGGTGCCCCCTTAGCCGATAGAGCGGAATATAAGGTAGCAAAACACGGGAATCGGGAAAACCCAACATTTGACCAAAGACATGATTCGGAGCTGATGCATATAAGGCCAAACTCGCGACGCCGAATACTCCCTAAGTTATTCGGACTATACAACATATACTGGGCTGAGTAACGCCCTCGATAATGAGCCATGTGTTTCCAGGTACATGCATTAGTCTGGCGTGACAAAGTGTCAAGAACGCCAGTATCCCTCCCGGTTGTGTCAAGTGACCGGAGGGTATGAAGCAACAAGAGACATTAAAAAAGGTTTACGTAGGGTCTTAATCTAAAAAGTAACCTTTGAGCGGGGCCCTGCTGCACGTCTGCGCCTTTATCTCCGTTGTGCCGTATCCTGGAGGGTGTAGCACGATGATCATCTGTAAAAAAGGAAAAACCCAGGTGAAAGACTTCGTGCGAAGAGTTGGTTAATCTGATCGAACCATGAAAATATGTTATTGTGTTAATGGGGTCGAGCCGAACTGTGGGCTTCTTCTCTCTTTTTTTTGCGAGCAGCCCCTAGCACCACTTATGGGGGTATATCTATCCACCCAAGCTCAGGTTTAGCTGGGCTGTTACATCTAGTGGAGCGCCGAACTTGTCTAATTGTGTCCGTGGTCTTGACGACCGACCGTTTATTCTGGTTGGAGGGGCCGCTCAGTGTTCGACTGCTAGAGCCACCACATATTCTTCCGCATGTAAGGAACGCTCTCTATTTCCGCCAACTGTGATGACGCCACGTGGACCGGGCATCTTAATTTTAAGATAGGCGTAGTGCGGTACTACATTAAAACGAGCGAAGGCTGTTCTCCCGAGTAGTGCGTGATAGCCGCTTCGGAATGGAGCGATGTCGAAGGTTAGCTCTTCGCTTCTGAAGTTGTCGGGAAAACCGAATAAGACCTCTAGTACTAGAGAGCCCGTGCAGCGGGCCTCGACGCCTGGTATCACTCCTTTAAAGGTAGTATTGCTTTGGCTGATTCTTGACGGGTCTATCCCCATTTTGCGGATAGTGTCCTCATATATCAGGTTAAGACTACTGCCGCCGTCCATAAGGACACGAGTGAGATGGTATGCATTAATTATTGGGTCGAGCACCAACGCAGCCGATCCTCTGTGCCGTATACTAGTCGTATGATCCTTGCGATCAAAAGTGATCGGGCAGGCCGACCAGGGATTGAATTTGGGGGCGACGGGCTCCACAACATATACGTCTCGGAGTGCGCGTTTGCGCCTTTTCTTTGGAATGTGAGTTGTGTAAATCATATTCACTGTTTTGACTTCTGGTGGGAATTTTTTTGTCCCCCAGTGTTTGGCTGGCGAGGCTCATCCTCGTCTTCACTTGGCATCTCCCTCCCCTTGTGTTCGGCATTTAGCTTGCCGGCCTACTTAAAAACCCAGCACTCTTTGTGGGTGTGATTTGTAGGTTTTTCGGGGGTGCCATGAATCTGACATAATTTGTCTAGAATCTTATTTAGGCTGGACGGTCCATCTCTGTTGCCGTTAAATGGCTTCTTCCGTTGACCGGGTCGAGAGCCCCTGAATCCGGCGTTGACCTCGTGTTATCTGGGCTGTTTTCATTGTTTCGACACTTGTTTTTATTGCGCCGCGGCTTCCCGTTGCCATCCTTGACTTTGGATGTGCCTGGGTCACTGGTGCCGCTACAGGCCAACCAACTGTCCTCGCCCGCGCAAAAGCGGGTCATAGGGCTTGTTAAGGCTGCCATTGTCCTCGGCTTTTCCTGGCCGAGGTGTCTGGCAAGCCATTCGTCCTGGACACTGGGTTTGAAGGCCGCTAAGGCTTCGACATCCAGGCAGTCGACGATTTGATTCTTCTTAGTAAGAAATTTGTTCCAAAGTTTTCAGGCTGACTCTCTGGGCAGTTGAATTATGTGACTTAAGTCATCTGCATCCGGAGGTCGGACGTATGTCCCTTGAAAATTGGCCCTAAAAGCATCCTCAAGTTCTTCCCAACTTCCAATTGAGTTTTTGGGGAGGCTTTTCAACCAGTGTCGAGCTGGTCCTTTCAACTTTAGGGGTAGGTATTTAATGGCGTGGAGATCATCTCCGTGGGCCATATGGATGTGAAGGATAAAGTCCTCAATCGACCCCAGGGTCTGTCGCTCCGTCATATGCCTCTATATTCACGGGTTTGAACCCTTCCGGAAATTCATGGTCCAGCACCTCATTGGTGAAGCACAGGGGGTGTGCGGCACCCCTGTATTTGGACGTGTCATGGCATGCTGTCGATAGTTGTTGTGTTCGGTGTTGATTCCTGGCTGGTATCCGGTCAATATGCTTGTTTTGGTAGCCCTGATCCTGTGCCGAAGCGCATTTCCTAGATCCATAGATGGACCTGGCCATACCTGATTTTTTGTCCAGGAGATCACGTAAATCGTGTGCTGACTTGTGTGCGGCATCATTAGTCGTCCTATCTCGGCCATGGGGTGGTCGGTCCGGCTGATCGGCCGTTTTATTTTTCGGCTGAATGGGCTTTGTGGCCTCATCGTCGAATTCGGGCAGCAGTTTGCGCTTTGGATAGCTTTTTGTGTGGCGATCGCCGCCGTATTTTTCTTTAGTGTCAAGCACCTTGTTCCATCTGCGGTTGAGCGTATCCTGCGCGGCCTTAAACCTTTGCTTCTGCTTCTTCAAGCTTCTCGCGGTGGCAATAAGCCTTCTATGGAGGTTCTCTTGTTCTAGGTGTTTTTCCGGGATGGTGAGTGCATCATCGTCCGGACTTTCTCCTCTCCGGAGACAGGCTGATGAGTTTTTCCCTCGGGATCGGCGTCTTCTGACGTCGGCTCCGGACTATGTTCAGCGTCCCCTGGCTCATCCTGCTCCATCACTGGGTCCATGGGGTCGTCGTTTCCTTCGGAGTCGACTGGGGTATTATTCCTTGTTGCGCTGTTTTTACTGTGGCGGGATTTAGAGCAGCACCTACAGCGTCGCTTTGGTGGCTTATCGAGGGGATTATCCTTCGTTGCATCATCGCCCTCGCCTTCTTTTGGCGTGTCCACCATGTATATATCATATGATGAGGTGGCTGTCCAGTGCCCTATAGGCGGTGGTTCCTGTTCTTCTCCTAAATCGTCGTCCATACCGTCGATGTCTTCGGAGTTGAAGTCAAGCACGTCGGTTAAGTCATCGACAGTGGCTATTAAGTGGGAAGTGGGTGGGGAACGAGTTTCTTCATCGTCCGCTTCCCACTCGAGCCGGACATAGTTCCGCCAAGAGTCTCCTGACAAGGAGAGAGACCTTAATGAATTTAGCACATCATCCAAGGGCGAGTGCTGAAAGATATCTGCGGAGGTGAACTCCATGACCGGTGCCCAATCAGATTCGACAGGCATGGACATACACGGTTTGGATCCTGTAGCCAGAGTCGAGTCCGAGGGTCCGATGATACCGGCCTCATAGGAGGAGGGGTCAGTCTTCGGCTCCAAGGACGATGAGTGTGCGACCTCCGTGGCCGGGTCCATCCACCCGTCCTCGGATGTCACGATCTCCTTCAGATTGATTCCCGGGGCTGCCGCAGGCGTGATCTCCCGAACACTGTCTGATGGCAGATCTAAGTCATGCTCGTCGTGACTGTTCGGCGCACCTGACGTGGGCTCAGATCTATCGAAGATCAAGTCTCCGTGGATGTTGGCAGTATAGTTCAAGCTTCCAAACCTGACCTAATGGCCAGGGGCGTAGCTATCGATCTGCTCCAGATGGCCAAGCGAGTTGGCCCGCAGTACGAAGCCACCGAATACGAAGATCTGTCCGGGAAGGAAAACCTCCCCTTGGACCGCATCGTTGAAGATGTTCGAAGGAGCCATCAAGCCTTATCGCGATGACACAATGGAACTCTCAATGAAAGCACCAATGTCGGTGTCAAAACCGGCGGATATCGGGTAGGGGCCCCCGAACTGTGCATCTAAGGCTGATGGTAACAGGAGGCGGGGGACACGATGTTTTACCCAGGTTCGGGCCCTCTCGATGGAGGTAATACACTACTTCCTGCTTGATTGATCTTGATGATATGAGTATTACAAGAGTTGATCTACCACAAGATCGTTGAGGCTAAACCCTAGAAGCTAGCCTATGATTATGATTGTTGTTGTCCTACGGACTAAACCCTCCGGTTTATATAGACACCGGAGGGGGCTAGGGTTACACAGAGTCGGTCACAGAGAAGGAGATCTACATATCCAAATTGCTATGCTTGCCTTCCACGCGAAGGAGAGTCCCACCCAGACACGGGACGAAGTCTTCAATCTTGTATCTTCACAGTCCAACAGTCCGGCCAAAGTATATAGTCCGGCTTCCGAGGACCCCTTAATCCCAGCCTCCCTCACCCGTACTCACCGAAATTAAAAACTACTTCGAGTGGAGAGGAATCCTCCCACTCAGGGGCTTAGCTGCGACCCCATACTCACCTAAGTTAAAAACTACTTCGAGTGGAGAGCAATCCTCCAACTCGGGGGCTTAGCTGCGACCCCGTACTCGCCTAAGTAAAAAACTACTCCGAGTGGAGAGCAATCCTCCAACTCGGGGGCTTAGCTGCGACCCCGTACTCGCCTAAGTTAAAAACTACTTCGAGTGGAGAGCAATCCTCCCACTCGGGGGCTTAGCTGCGACCCCGTACTCGGCTAAGTTAAAAAACTACTCTGAGTGGAGAGCAATCCTCCCACTCAGGGGCTTAGCCGCGACCCCGCACTCGCTTAAGTCACAAAGATCCTATGAGCTGCGTCACAAGTACAACGTCCGCTCCATCTCGATCCGCAAGGACGACGAGGTGCCAATCGAGCACGTCGTCAGAGCTGCGTCACAAGTACAACCTCTATTCCGAGTGAGAAGTCAAGTTCACTGAGAATCAAAAAAAGATCACAAAGCGGTAAAGGAAAAGCCACCATATTCAAAGAAAAACCAAGTTCATAACCACGGGCAGAGGTACTCAGCATCAGGCCGGAAAAAGTTTAACGGTTACAAAACCACTCGGCATTCCGAGGCAAATAAAGGTGGAGCATAAAATTTGTTCACTCGGCAGGAGGAGGGCTTGCTGGCTCGACGAAGCTGTCAAGGTTAATGTTGTTTGCGATACGAGTAGCCGCGTCGATGAAGGTATCCATGAAGGATTGGAATTGGAGCTTCTTGGTGTTGGCAACCTTGAGAGTCACCAACTTGTCTTCTCTGACATCCTTGCAGTGGACTCGGACCAAAGATAGAGCCACATCGGTGCCACAGCGAGCAGACGACTTCTTCCACTCTTGCACTCGACCAGGGATTTCATTCAGTCGAGTCATCAGGGACTCGAGATCATTCTGGAATTCCGCTCGGGGCCAAAGCTCTGTGTCAATCCGTGACACCGCCACCTTCAGACGAGCAAGGTAATCCACAACACTGTCAAGATGAGACTCCAATTGCAGGACGTTCATTGCAATGTCGTCCTTGACGGGAGAGTTTATGGGGTCTAGATCCGTCTCGATCCACCCAGTCTTTGCTTTGAAGTCATGATAGAATTCTGCACATTCGGAGAAGTGGTGAGTCGTCAGCTATACGATGAGTCGACAATTATAAATCAGTCGGACAAGAGAAAGTACCTTCAAGCTTCAGGACGAGCTTCTCAGCAAGCCTTCCCAGATAAGCCTCCAGTTTGCCCTTCTTTTGAGTGAGATCTCCAACCTTTTCGGTTAGGGTCTCCTTGTCCTTCTTCAGCTTTGCAACTTCTTTGTTGGCTTCAGTAACAACAGTCTTCAGCTTGGCATTTTCCTCTTCTAACTTGCTGACTGAAGCCATCTTTTTGTCAGCAAGCTCTGTTTTCTCTCGCGCCTCCCTCTGTGATGTGGCAAGATCAAGGTCCTTCTGCTCCAGAGCCGGCTTCATTTTGACTAAAGAAATAACATTCTTCAGACGACCTTGGAGTTGATGGTTTTCACTATGCACATCTGTTCAAGTGGAGTCACTTGGTTCAAAAGAGTAAAAAGGAAGAACTATAAGGTGGACAGTCGGCGAGTTATTACCTCCCATAGCAGCAGCATCATCCTTGGCCTTCTGAAGATTCTTCTTGGCCAGCCCCAGGTCAAAGTTGAGGCTGATCTGTTTCTTCTCCAGCTCAGCAAACCGGGCCCCAAGCTCACAAGATTTCTGTGGTCGGCAAATAAGACACGTCAGTCGACAGAAACAAAAGTTAATCAGAACAAAAGTGTTCTAAGACTACTGCAGAATCAAACATTCAACAGTAGTCTCGGGGACTACACCCAGTGGATGCACTTGGCGTGCCCCCACTGGTCCGGTTTACCACTCAGCATGGTCTGCACAGCATGAGTATGCAAAAAAAGATAGATTCTCATACCCCAGCCGACTACTCGCAGTCGACCGTGGTCTCAGGGACTACACCCAGTGGGTGCACTCTGCGTGCCCCCATTGGTCTGGAAACCACTCGGATCGAACTATTCCGCCGAGTGAAAGAAAAATGCGCCGAATCAAACATCCGACCGAGGTCTCGGGGACTACACCCAGTGGGTGCACTTTGTGTGCCCCACTGGTTCAGAGATACACTCGACCTAACTTGGTTGACTCGAGGGGATGAATTGTTAAGCAATAAGTTAAAACACCCACTGGGTGATTGGATGTAAAGTGCAGACTCATGATAGATGCACATAAAAGGTTCCAAAACACTCATCCAGGGACATCTTACAGACAATGAATCAATGGCTTACAACTACTATATCATAGTAGAGTTAAAATCAAATTGGAAGATCAGTCGGAAATCAACTGACCTTGACATTAATGTGCAGAGCAGAGCTGGCGTTATAAGCAGCCTGGCTGGCCTCGTGCACCACCTTCATCTGCTCCATCATAAGGTTTGCTTGGAGTATGGCTTCCTTGGCTGCACCCGCCGGGTCATCTGGGTGTGATGAGCAGCAAAGAGCGGCGACGGTAGTACAGTCGGAGCAATCACATGATTTTAAGCATGAAGCTGTGTAGGTGAAGTGGGGACTTGAGCAATCGATGCTGAAGGACGGTCAGTCGACACAGGATTGGCAAAAGAAACAGTGGCCCGAGTCAGATCTCCGAACCGCTGGACCACCATTTTCGGTGCTGATGTCGACTGAGGCTCCTGGTTGACAGGCGTTTTCCTGCTTGAAGCCCTGCCCCTCCTCCCCGTATTCTTCTGAGGCGCTTCTTCATTGTCGTCTGGAAGTTCAATGACGTCTCGTGGGGCTGCACAAGAAGCAACCATAAGAGCTCAGTCGACTAACAATTCAGCCGTCAAAATAAGCACAAGATTGCAGAATCATGCCCACTTTGGAAGTAGCCGCATCTTCAGTCTCTTCATCATCCTGAGCCTTGTCAATGTCCATGGAGGTCCCAGAAGTTGCAGCACTGAAAAATTCAAAACCCACTCGGTCAGAGCAGAAGTACGAATCGACAGTAAAACACAGAAAGACAGAACACTTACGCAGAAGCGATGGGAACGTCCATCTTGATCCTCGACAAGGTCTTCTGAGGCTTTGAAGGGACAACCTTGGGCTGCTTGGCGACCTTTTCTGATGGCTCCAGAGTCGAAGTCAGAGTGCGCTTATGCACTTGCATGCTTGGAGCCACAGCCTTGTTGCACCCACCCGCTGGATCGTGAGACTGCTTGGATAGACGCTCTGTGTGAGGCGGTGAGTCGATCTCTTCTTCATTGTCCGACTCATCACTCTCTTCCTCATCATCATCATCGGGAGATTGCCAGTCGGCACTCTCGTCCGTGCTCTCCACTCCCTCCTAGGCTTTCTCCTGGGCTTGCTCTCCGTTCAGCATCGAATACATCTCAGTATAAATTTGCAAGGCAAGAAGTTGAACAAACATTAGTCAGATTCAAGGATGGTTGCAAGTCAGATTGAAAGACACTCGGTAATAAGGATCAGACCTTGTCCGGCTGATTTTTAGTGTCGAATGGGTTGACTCTCCTAGCCCCCTAGGGTTGTCTTGTTTCTAGTAATGCCTTTCAACCACTGGGCCACCGTTTCATCGATGACCTCCTCTGGGTGGACCCGAGCGGTGTCATTGGAACCCGAATACATCCACGTCGAATGATCACGAGCTTGTAGTGGCTGGATGCATCAACTGGGAGACACTTCCAATAAATCCATGCCATTCACGCCCTGACGGACCAACTGGACTACCCGCTCGACTAGCATGTTCACCTCTACTTTCTCTGTTGCAAACATGATCAATGAAGAAGGCACCTGGACTCGACCTAGGGTAAAGGGAGGAAGACCGGTTGACTGACCGGGAGTCGGAATGTCTTGGCAGTAGAACCAGGTCGACTGCCATCCCCTAACCGACTCAGGAAGTTTCATAGGGGGGAAGTGCTCCTAACCCTCATCTGAATCCCTAAACCCCCGCACATTTGAATCATGTGCGTCCTCTCGTCAGTCGGATTTGCCTTCTTCACAGATTGAGAACGACAAGTGAAGATATGTTTGAAGAGACCCTAGTGCGGTCTATAGCCCAAGAAGTTTTCGCACAGAGAAACAAATACATCAAGATATGTGATGGTGTTGGGAGAGAAATGGTGAAGCTGGGCACCGAAAAAGTTCAGAAAACCCCGTAAAAAAGGATGCAGAGGCAGGAAGAAACCACGGTCGACGTGGGTTGCAAGGAGGACACACTCACCCGCCTGCGGCTGAGGCTCGATCTCGTCCCCCGGCAGCCTAAAAGTCCCATCGGCGATCAAATCCGCGGTAGACAGATCCTCCAGATCTTCTTGCCGGAGAGTAGATCGAATCTAGTCCCCCTGGATCCAGCCAGGCGGTAACCCAGACCTCGACGATGATCCTCGACTCATTTTCTTGCCCTTCGCCATTGCCGTCGCTTTCTTTACATGCTCTAGGGTCGCCATCTTGTCCTTTACCATTGTGGCAGACTGCACACGGGCGGGGCGGCGGCGTCGAGAGTGGAGGAAGATGCAGTGGAGAAGCAGAGGAAGAAGAAGGGGAATGGGGGCACACTGTGCAAATGAATCAGCCTCGACACCTTTTATGGGCCTGCTTCCGAGTGGCTAACGCGTGGGCCTGAGCGATCCTGTCAAATCCCGCAATAGTTGCACAACGAATACATGGCAAAAAAGGTGGCGCAGAAATTGAGGCGCCCCTGTCTATCCGTCCAGTCTACTACGGCGCGCTCCACCTCACGCGCTTCCCCAAATTTTCGAATCCCGTGAGATCCGGGAACCACAGTAACCAATCGCGCCGAAGATTTTGCACCATATCAACACTCGAAGATTGCCAGCATAAGCGCACTCGACGACCTCTGAATCGATCAAGGCGACTGAAATAAAGTTGAAGTTTCAACATGAACCTCGAGCTCAGTAAGAATGCTTATGAAGCATAAGAGTCAAGGCAGGGTCAACTTCAACTCTCTTTTCACTCGGACCTCAATCCATTTGGGGGCTAATGACGATGCCATGGACCTAGGGTAGGGTCATAGGCCTGACCTATACGCCCTACCCAAGGTCACTACCCTAGAATTGAAGACACTCAAAGTATAGCAAGAAATACCGACTGAAGTAGCAATGGAGTGCAACCCACTCGACCAGTCACGTCACTCGGATACCCCCAATCTCACTCGACCAAGATGAAGTCATTCGACCGTACTAGAAATCACTCGGAGTACAGAAGACATGGAGTCACTTAGGATGGCAACGGTCAGGCGTTCACTCCGTAGTCTTAAAGATCATTAATAGCACTATACATCTGGTGTTACCAGTAACGCCCTGTCTTAATGTACATTGAACCCTCTAACGGGGGACGGATGGGGTCCTCACGCACTCCATATAAGCCACCCCCTCCTTTGGGACAAGGGTTCGCACCCCTTGTAGCACACACCCATATTCCAGTCGACCGCATCAGGGCTCCGAGATGTAGGGCTTTTACCTCCTCCGAGACGGGTCTGAACTCGTAAACTCATGTGTACAACCTCGCTGTAGCTAGGGCATTGCCTCCTTATATGTCGTGGAATTAACACGTCAGATGTCCTTAGTGTGAGGACTTAGTCGCGAGGCCAATGCATCTATGTGGTAGCTTGAGAGGGGTTGAGCGGAATCGAGAGAACGCAACACAAGTCAGATTTAGACAGCTTCGGGCCCCGGGAAACATCATCCAGTAATCACCCTACATGCTGTTTGAGGCTAGATCTCATTATCATCACGAGGGAGTCCCGTAAACCGGCTCTCCTCTAATTGTGTCTAACCCTAGAGATTGTTGTTTTCTTTCCCTCTTTGGGGAGCCCTGCCCCTCCTTATATAAGTTGAAGGGGCGGGTTACATGTAGAGTCCATCTCGGATTTTAACTTAAACTATTTTGACTTCCCTTCCTGGGCTTCTTAACATCTGCCGGTTTAACATTGTCTGCCGGTTTAACATTGTCTGCCGGTTTAACATTGTCTGCCGGTTTAACATTGTCAGTGGTTTACCCTCTATCTTAGCCATCTGTCTTGACTCTCCGTCGGTTTACCACTAGCCGGTTTACTGTCTGTCTTAGCCATTTGTCTTGACTCTCCGCCGGTTTACCATCCTCCGGTTTACCAAGTCCCAGCCAATTTAACAACTCCAGCCGGGTCATACCGCGGGGTATATCCCCGACATTAGCCCCCAGTTTAATTTGGATTTATCCATGTTAAACTGATCCTGATCCTCCTTAAGTCCTTGTCACTTCCTTCTTATAGAAAATCCGGTTTAATTGGCCAGCTTCATAATCAATTTGCTGACATTGGTTTGTCACAGAGAAATATTGTGAAGAATAACTTCTTTGACTCAGCTCCCAATGACTGAACAAAAAATAATGGTCCTTGAAATCCGCATCTGATCTTCAGCCGGTTAAAAATGTAGAACTTGCCAGTTTATAAATATTGATAGCACCGGGTCATACTTGTAGTTAACATCCAGCTTGAAAATATACCTCTTTATATGACTATCACTTGTAGCCCCCAAGTCTTAAGAAGGTAGCATATCTACAACTTAAGACTTGCTTCAATATAAACATCACAATCTTGAAGAAATCCAGGTTGTTGATCTCAATCACTAGTCAGGATTGAGTATTCCACATATGTAGCCCCCAAGTGCCGGGTTGTCATGCTTGCAGCAACCTGGGACTTGTAATTTCCTGATGCTCATAAAAAAGTTGAATTGTTGATAGAAGCAATTGGTAGCCCCCAAGGGCCGGCTCATTACGAAGTGATGAGTCAGGTCTTCAATAAGGTGAGAAAACAATGACTTTGCATTAGCCCCCAAGTGTCATGGTGCATGCTTGCAGCGACATGAGACTTGTGTATTTGATGTAATTTCAACTGAAATAATGTAGCCCCCAAGTGCCGGGTCGTAAGCATGCAACAACTCGGGACTATTCCTTTAATTGTAGAATAAATCATATCCATTGATAATATGATAGCCATTGCGCTAAAGCGACTTTGAAAACCTTGATCATAATACTGGTTATTGATAACCATAATATAAATCCAGCCATGTTGGCTATTTGAATAATATCCCAATAATTTATAAGCGCATAATTCCAATGGTGCAATCCAAATATATACTGGCGACTTATAGTCCAAAGCCAGGCCGGGTTAATAAACACCGGATTATAAGTGATTATGCACTGAAAACTTGTCGTTGAAAGTCATGCCGAGTCAATAGACACTGGTTCAACATAAAATTTATCAAAAGAGAAGCAATGTTGACAAAGGCAAATAAAACCGTGTAGTCGAGGCTTTTCAAGGGCTGCCAAACCCAAATTCGAGGCTTTTCATGGGCTGCCAGGCCGCTGAGTTAAACCATTTTTACAAAGCCTTTTAAGATGGATCTCCAACTAACCAATCACCGTTTTAACTTTGACAAGTTCAGGGTCTCAATGAGAGTAACTGTCAAATGTTCGGAGGGTCATGCCAGGATTATCTGGATAGGAGTGTCTTGATGAAGGCAGGTTAACCCGGGGTTTTAGGTAAATATACCAGGCTTCCAAGCCGTGGGGAGATACCCAGCTACAAGGGTCCATTCAAACTCCTGAGTATTTGACACAAGGAGCCCCCAAGTAACGTGATGAGCTGTGCTCATTAGGTGCCCATGTTTGAGTTGTGCATAGCAACAAAACTCTCTTTGGCCCCTTGGTGTGAAGCTCCCAAGCTTTGTTATGGCGTGATAGCTGGATTAATGGATAGAACTCCGCTTTGTCAGCTGAAGCCCCCATGTAACCAATAATATGATAAGCCAATAAGGCAAGACACCCATGTTTGAACCATGCATCATGGCAACAGGTCCTCTTCGGTAACCTTTAACTTTTTGCAAGAAATAAATTCTTCTTGGACCGGGATTTTGAACCGGATTTGAGAGCTTCAAAGCTTCATGATAGATAAATTTCCCTTGAACCGGATTGTAAACCGAATATTTGGAGAGCTTCAACGCTTTGAGAGAAAGATGTCTCTCGAACTGGATTTTGAACCAGATTCCTTTCTGATGACCTGGAACTTCTTCATTGAGCCGGGATTTTGTCATATACTTTTTGAGCCGGAAATTCTCTGACAGCCTTTAAATTTTCATCAATATAGCAGTAGCCTCCGGGATCAGGTTATCTTTTCCTCCATCGTCCTGGGGTGTTTGAATTTGCTGAAATTGGCAAGAGTTGCTGAGTCATATCATCGTAGCCTCCGAGTCTTAAGATGACTCAAGGAGTTGTCTTTGAGATTCTCCGTACTTGACCATATCAGAAGGTATATATCATCGGTGTTGATAACACGATGTGAATCCACAGAAGATTGAGGTGACTGTAGCGGGTTATAAATGATCCCGTATGAGCCGCGTCAGCAACTCGGCCAATGGTTCCTTCCAACTGGTGATTTGATGTTAACCAAACTGTAGTGGCGACTTGTGCACCTGCCCACTGGGCCACCCAACACAGACGGGAGTTGATAGTATATGATAATTTGTCTTCATTTTGTTGAAAGAAAACCGGGCTACCCAAGCTGTGACTTGCTCATACTCAATGAACAGCTCATGCAGACAGGTGCGGCATGGCGTGTTGATGTAGACTAGGCCGCGAGAGATGGACGACAAAGATGACCGCAACATCAGAGGCGGCACAGACAGATGAGTCGACCACTATGTTGTAAGCTAGTGCGGACGGGTGAGTCGACCATATGTTGATGCAGACCAGACTTCAAGGATGGCGGTTTGCACATGTTCATTGAGCAGCATGACACGGACGAACGCTAGTGCAGAATCATACAGGCACGCTCTGTATCCGTGATATAACCACCTTTTGTAATGGATAATTATCTTGCCTGTCAAAATAAACCAAAGTAATTGTTCTTTTGACAAAAAAAATATATGCCATTACAAAAATAGATGTAGATGGATATCACCTGGTTATGGTACGGCTCATCCGCTGTCAACACAAAAACTCCCTTTTCACAACCAGCCCTCTGCGCATTAGGGCAGCAGCTTACAGAGGTGGAGGCAGAACCGGCGTGGACGGGTCACGCGCTGGGCGAGGTGGCCTGCCGCAGAGGTCACACCAGAGTTGAGGAAGAAGCTGGGGGCACGGGCCGCGGTGTTGCTCTGCCGTGGGCATGATCATCTCTTTTAACAACGGTCTTTGATCCTCCCGAGTCTCCGTCAATATCAGACTGTGATTCAGTAGCCCTGCTGCAAGATTCATCAGAGTGATAACCAAACGCGATTTCTTCAGAGCGACCATCTATGTCAATCCACTGGATAACCCATTAGTGAAGGACATGGTCAAGGCCAACCATAAAAAACGCATTTGTAATCTGTGTATGTATACCCTAAGCAACTTGGATGTGTAGTGGCACCACATATATCACACTGATAGGTAATCTCTCCAATCACTGTGGCAACGAAACAGGCTTCAGATATATATAGCGCTTCTGTCCTTTATTGCAAAAACCAAGTTCTTTCCTCCAGATGTTTAACAGCGGCAAGTAATCTTTCAGTTTCTTCTTCCGTGTAAAGGCGGATGCAGCAGAGGTGTGACAAGGTAGTGACAACCAGCGGAGACACGGCGGCCGAGGCCAGCGGCGGCTCGCGATAGGGCGCAGCTCGGACACGGCGCCTCAGAAACGGAGGCGACAGGGGCGCGGGTCGCAGCCAACGCGGACGGGGCTGTGCTAGCGCGAGGCGAACCCGCGGCGGCCTCGGGCGTAGAAGATGCCGGTGAAGCGGGCCATGGCAAGGCGGTCGCAGAGGCATGTGGAGGCAGGGCCGGCTCGAAGCCACGGCAGAGACCGCCGCGAGGATGGGCCGGCTTGAGGCACGGCAGCGTGGGCCAGCGTGGAGATGGCTGCGAGGCAGGGCCGACTTGAGAAGCGGTGGCGTAGGTGTGGCCACGGAGGAGCAGGCCGCGAGGGCGGTTTAGAGCAAGTCCGAGCAGCGGTGGCTTCGAGGCTGCGCGAGGCGAGCCGTGGCATAGAGGCGGGGCGATTCCAGCGAGGCGTCGGAGGCCGCGGGCGGCTTGACTGCTCAAGACGGAGCAGATGCCGAGGCGGGCAGCTCGCGAGAAGCGACCACCGGCGCCTTTAACCCGGAGATGGAGTTGGACGGGACGCTGGACCGGGCGGGCCATATGGAGTTGGTTGCACGGGCGATTTGACGAGGCAGATCATGACTGACGACACAGGGAGGAAGCCCCATGAAGCCAACGGCGGGCGGCTCACGGCAGGGGCGAGGAGGCGAAGGCCGTCGTGGCACGGGCGGCACTCGGCGATGGCTCTTGGACGGCGGCGGCTCCAAGCAGAGGAACGGGTCAGCGGTGACGGTGAGACCGTGACGATCATTCAGCGCAGAGGCAGGTCATAGCGCAGGGGTGAATTGGTGGCATAGCTGCTCGTCTCAGCCACAGAGGTAGTAGGCACTCGAAACAAGGCCACAACGGCGGCGAAGGTGAGCAGGCCGCGGTAGAGAGCAGCAGCACCGGTTCGGCCACGGCGGCAGCGGGTTGGAGAAGCGCACCGTGGCCGGTTCAGCGCGAGTGTGCATAGCAGCCGGGCGGAGTCATGGCTATTTGGAAGCGTGAACCGGCGACGGTGGAGGCGTGAGAGGTTTGCGCGGCAGAGGTGGTGTGCAGAAGCTCGGTTGGGCGTGAAGGCCATGATGCCGATGAGGTTGGAGCGGGGGAGATGGAGGCGACCCAGCTGGGGCTTGGAAGGGAGTTGATGCGCGGGCAGTTTGGTGGAGGCAGAGGCCGTCCCGATACTAGTTCAGTGCAGGCGATGGCGACTCGCCAGCAGATAGCGAGTCTGTAGGGGTGACTCGATGAAATCATGGTGGCAACCTGGATTCGATGAGACGGATTCCGTGGCGATTCAGCATGGGCGGCGGCGGGTCAAAACAGCTGCGGCGGCAGCCCATGGCGTGGCGAAGTGGAGGGACGAGCCAGTAGCAGTCGGAGCCAGTTCAAGGCGAGGCCAGCTTGGCGCGAGGTCGGCGGCGGATTGAAGACAGGGCTGCGACGGCAGAGGAGCGCTGGCGGCTTCATCATAGAGGTGACAGCCAGGACCGGCGACGGTTTAGAGGAACGCTAGCTCGACGGGCCGCTGCTGATCAACCGGAGTAGAGGCGCGGGTGACTTGGGTCGAAAGCAGAGTCTACGTTCAGGTCCCAGTTCTTTGAGTCATAATTGGTTGACTGATTCTTTCCATCTCACGTGGCGTGTAACTTGATGAATTACGCATCCGACGGCGGTGGCTCAATAGTAACCCTAATTTCTTAAAGCTCTCATATCTTAACCCTGGACTGATAAACTTGAAGCTGATGCAAATCCTTCCAGACCGGACCTTCTTCCTTCGAAAAATTGCAAACTTCTCAATCCCTTGAGAGATCCCTCCAAGAACTCAACACCACCGTGCGCGGGCCCCATGGTGGTCGCCAACTGTCGTGGAATTAACACATCAGATGTCCTTAGTGTGAGGACTTAGTCGCGAGGCCAACACATCTATGTGGTAGCTTGAGAGGAATTGAGCGGAATCGAGAGAACGCAACACAAGACAGATTTAGATAGCTTCGGGCCCCGGGAAACATCATCCGGTAATAACCCTACATGTTGTTTGAGGCTAGATCTCATTATCATCATGAGGGAGTCGCCGTAAACCGGCTCTCCTCTTATTGTGTCTAACCCTAGAGATTGTTGTTTTCTTTCCCTCTATGGGGAGCCCTGCCCCTCCTTATATAAGTTGAAGGGGCGGGTTACATGTAGAGTCCATCTCAGACTTTAACTTAAACTATTTTGACTTCCCTTCCTGGGCTTCTTAACGTCTGCCGGTTTAACATTGTCTGCCGATTTAACATTGTCTGCCGGTTTAACATTGTCTGCCAGTTTAACATTGTCTGCCGGTTTAACATTGTCTGCGGTTCACCGTCTATCTTAGTGTCACAGCCCCAGATCAGCCCTTGTTTGTTTTTGCTTTAGCATCCATGCAACATGTTTAAATTTTATGAAATTTGAAATGGGGATGACCAAGCCCTAGAACCAAAGCATTGCAAATAGGTTCAACTTCAAAATATTTTCAAAGAACCCAAATTGGTTTGCAAAAATGTTCATGATTACTGGAAAAGGGTGAAAACCATATCCAGAGATGATGGATATTTTTCCAAGACATTTTTGGATTTTGATTAAACCATATTGTATTTGAATTGTGGCATTTAAATACTGTTAATATTTTTAAATGCTCCAACAATTCTGAAAATAGTTGAGGGCCTCTGTAATAATTCAGTTAATGTCCACAATTATTCTCAGGATTTATAAAAGAATGATTTAGTGTCTAAAACTAAATCAAAACAAACTACAGAAAATAGAAATAGAAAAGAGGAAATAAAAGAAAGGGAGAGAAGGCCACCAGGCCACCTACCTAACTTACCTGGCGCCCACTTACCTGGCCCAGCACGGCCCAGCCCATCTCCACTCCCCCTGTCGTCTTCCTCCTCGCCAGAAGGACCGAGGCGTGGCGCACGCCCGAGAGGCCTCGGCCACCTCCTGCTTCCCCTGGCCACCTCTTGCTTCCTCCTCGACGCCCCGGTGACGCCACGCGCCTCCCCGACCCCCTCTCACCTCTCCCTCACTCGCTGCACCCTCTCTCCCTCCCCTGACTCCCTTCCCCGAGCTCACCCGAGAGTCGCCGTCGCCGCCGTTCGCCATAGCCGCAGCCACCAGCCCTCCCTCGCCCTTCCGCCAGTTCCAGAAGCTCCGCCGCTGACCTCTACACCGTCCCCGCCAAGCCACACGAGCGGACGCGCCCTGCAGCGACTTCCCCGACCTCTTCTTCAAGCTTCGGCCACCGAGATCGCCGACGACCGTGTGCCCTCCCTGACGCCTCCCCGAGCTCCCCGAGGCCACCGTCGCAACCCCTGTGAGCCTCCGGTCGATTCCCCTCTTCTCCCCGCGTCGATTTCGTGCCCTAGCCACAAATGCACATAGCCGAGTTGTGCTCGCCGTCGGCGAAGTCGTCACCATGGCTTGAGCAAGCCCAGCTTGCCCCTGAGCATGTCATCGCGCTCGCGCTGCTCCCAGGAGCCGATCTAGCCCACCCGTTCGTCTCACCGTGCACCACAACGTCGATTCCAAGCACACCCGAACTCCGGCCGCCGCCTTGGAGCTCGCCGTCGTCGGCTCCGGCCACCATAGGTCTGGCCACCACCACCGTTCGACGCATGCCACTGCGTGCGTTTGAATGCAACTAACCGCGCTCAAAATGATGCCCTGAGGGCGATTTCCGAAGCCCGCCACCGCATCTGGCCTCGCCGGCGTCATGTCGCCGGTGGGGTGACCCACTTGACCACGGCGGAACCCCCCTGGGTCGATGACAGGTGGGGCCAGCCCCTGTTAATTAGTTTAGGTGTTAGATTAGTTAACACTAATTAATTTAGTTAATTATTTAAGCCACTGACATGTGGGCCCAGCCCCGCTGACATTTTCGTTAGTATTAGTTTAACCGTAATCAACCCGGTTAACCAACTGAGTCACTGACACGCGGGACCCACTGTCAGGTTTGACCTGGACCCGCCTAGTTGACCTGCTGACATCAGCATGACCTAGTGCTGACGCAATAAATCATTTTCTGGTTTTAAAATAATTCAGGAAATTCCAGAAAATTGTATAAACTTCTAAAAATCAGAGAAAATCAACCGTAACTCCAAATTAAATAATTTATATATTAAAAATTATCAGAAAAATTCAAGGAATCCATCTGTACCATTTTCATGCATGTTAGAACAACTTATAGCTGCTGTTTAGCACAAATCAATTAAATGGCATTTGAATAATCACATATGGTGTTTGAATTTGAATCTTGTATTCAAACCAACTTCATTTAACCTGTTGCTAGTTGCATTAGCCCAAAACACACTCATATTGCCATGTCATGAGCATGCATCATATTGTTGCATCGCATTGATTGTGTTCTCTCTTGTTTGCCGGTATTTGTCCCCTCTCGGTAGACAATGTTCCGACGATGTGATCGTTGACACTGATGAAGACTCAATGTTATCTTCAGAAGTGCCAGGCAAGCAAACCCCCCCCCCTTGTTCATTCTGATAAAATCCCACTCTCTCGCTCCTGCTCTCTTTTACTGCATTAGGACAACATCGATTCATCTGTTACTTGCTACGGTAGCTGAACCCCTTTATCCTCTGCATGACCTGTCATTCCACAGTAATTAGATGAAACCCACTAGCATGAGTAGGAGTTGTTTGAGCCCTGATGTGCCTACTCATTCATGCTTGTTTGTCATGCCTGCTACTGCTTAGAGTCGAGTCAGGTCTGATTCATCCGGGATGAATCAGAGGTGTGTGAACATGTCCTACGGTGTGTGAGCTAAGCGTGTGAACACGATTTGGTAAAGGTAGCGGTGAGAGGCCATGTAGGAGTACATGGTGGGTTGTCTCATTGCAGCCGTCCTCAGGAACTGAGTTCTGTGTTTGTGATCCATGATTCAGCTACTACCACGCATTGGGCCCGAAACCAATGGACCCTCTCGGCTTCTTGATCACCCTTGTCCTCTGTCCAAGAGTTGCAAGTAGTTTCTGGTGTTTGTAGTATGCTGGAGGCCGTGGGCATCGCTGACCGGAGGGGTGGGCTATGATGCGGTAGGCACGTGGCCGGGTATACCGGGCGCCCGTTTGGTGTCACGGAACCCTGTTCACATCGTTTGGGGCTGTGAGCGAAACTCCGGCCGGATCTCCTCATGGATGGAACCCGAATAGGCGATAAACCTGGACTAGAGACTCGAGTGTTTAGGTAGGCCGTGGCCGACACCCACATTGGGCTTCCGCTTGAAGATTGCCGAGTACATGTCGTGTAAACGGCGGTAAGTGGTGAGAGCGTGTGTGAAGAAGTACACCCCTGCAGGGTTAACATCATCTATTCGAATAGCCGTGTCCGCGGAAAAGGACTTCTGGGTTGCTTATATCAGTTCATAGACAAGTGAAAGTGGATACTCTAAAATACGCAAGATAAGCATGAGTGCTATGGATGGCGTTCTCGTAGGGAGACGGGAGCGGATCCATAGTGGTGTATTGATATGGTGAATATGTGGACTCGTGTGCGCCACCTCAAAAGAGTTACTTGCAGTCGTAGTTTAGGATAGCCACCGAGTCAAAGCTGGCTTGCTGCAGTTAAACCCCACCATCCCCTTTGTTGATGATGATGCATATGTAGATAGTTCTGATGTAAGTCTTGCTGGGTACATTTGTACTCACGTTTGCCTATTTTATGTTTTTGCAGAGAGACTTCGGTCTCGCTAGTAGTACCGCGTGGACTTCGACGTTTAGCTTGTTACCTCAGCTACGATCTTGTGCCATCGGCAGGATCTGATAGATAGTCAGGCTTCTCAGCCTTTTTCATTTATAGATGTCTGTACTCAGACATGATAGCTTCCGCTTGTGCTTGATTTGTATGCTCTGAATGTTGGGTCATGAGACCCATGTTTGTAATATCTCGCTCCTCGGAGCCTATTGAATAAATTACTTGAGTCGTAGAGTCATGTTGTGATGCCATGTTGTATTTGCACATATCGAGCATATTGTGTGTATGTTATTGAAATGCTTGGTATGTGTGGGATCTGGCTATCTAGTTGTTTATCCTTAGTAGCCTCTCTTACCGGGAAATGTCTCCTAGTGTTTCCACTGAGCCATGGTAGCTTGCTGCTGCTCCGAAACACTTAGGCTGGCCGGCATGTGTCCTTCTTCGTTCATGTGTTTGTCCCTTCGGGGAAATGTCACGCGATGAATACCGGAGTCCTGTTAGCCCGCTACAGCCCGGTTCACCGGAGTCCTGCTAGCCCAGTGCTACAGCCTGGATTCACTCGCTGATGACCGACACGTTCGATGTTGGGTCATGGATGCCTGTCCCTGTAAGTTTGTGCCACTTTGGGTTTACGACTAGCCATGTCAGCCCGGGCTCCTTATCATATGGATGCTAGCGACACTGTCATATACGTGTGCCAAAAGGCACAAACGGTCCCGGGCAAAGGTAAGGCGACACCCGTGGGAATACCGTGCGTGAGGTCGCAAAGTGATATGAAGTGTTACATGCTAGATCGATGTGGCATTGAGTCGGGGTCCTGACACTTAGCCATCTGTCTTGACTCTCCACCGGTTTACCACCAGCCGGTTTACCATCTGTCTTAGCCATTTGTCTTGACTCTACGCCGGTTTACCAAGTCCCAGCCGGTTTAACAACTCCAGCCGGGTCATACCGCGGGGTAATATCCCCGACATCATACGTACCCCCTACTCTTACTGTCAGACTTAGTACCATGACAGATGGTATCCGCAATGTTCTTGTCATCCAGCTTGTGGTTGTTTGTGAACTCCACGATCATCATGTGGTTGGCGTTGAGTCCGTGTTCCACCATCCCTTGGCACTTGAAAACTTGTTGCTCCATTGCTTCAAGTCTTGTCTCCACGCTTCTGGTCCTCGTTGGTCCCTCAACATCGTGGATGTGCAACACCCCCTCACGCATCTCAATGGTTTGAGGGTGTTGCAGCACCTCTGTGAGGTAAGGGTTGATGACCTTCTCGAAAAACTTGTCCTTGGGGGCGCTTGAAGACGTCATGGTGATCTAGATCTGTCAGAAAAACAACTCAAAACAAAAGCAGAGGATTTTGTCGTGGTACGATGGTCAAAACCTTCGGGAGATTATATAATGAATTTTTACAGACCAAAAGAAGTATCGTGCAAGAAAACGGAGTCCGGATGGCACACGAGGTGGCCACGAGGCAGGGGGCACGCCCAGGGGGGTAGGGTGTGCCCTCCACCCTTGTAGACGTCTCGTGTCTCTTTCAGACTACTTTTAATTTTCCGAATTTATCAAATATTCCAAAATGGAGAAAAAATGCTATTTGAGAAGTTTTGGAGTCAGTTTACTTACCGTACCACATACCTATTCCTTTTCAGAGTCTGAAACGTTCTGGAAAGTGTCCCTTATGTGTCGGATATCGGGTTCCGAAAAACCCTTAAGGTTCGAACTCTGGGGTGCGCACGAAGATCATCTCCCTACCGAAACACGCACACAACCTCGCCGCGATTCTAAACTAGCATGATGAACAACAGAAGAGACATGAGGTTTATACTGGTTCGGGCCACCATTGTGGTGTAATACCCTAATCCAGTGTGTGGTGTGGTGGATTGCCTCTTGGGCTGATGATGAACAATACAGAGGAATAATAGCCTCGCGAGAGGTGTTCTTGTGGGTGAGTGGATGAGCTAGGTCTTTGTCAGATTCCAGATCAGATGCCTTTCTACTATGGTGGCTATCTCTATTTATAGAGGCCCTGGTCCTCTTCCCAAATATTGAGCGGGAAGGGAGCCAACAACGCCCATTTTGAAAGGGGACATCTAGTACAAGCTATCATGGCTAAAGCTGGTCTTCGACTGCCAAAGGCACTGGTGATGACTCCGTCTTGGGCTCCATGGTGACCTCCGTCCTGCCATCCTGCTGGTCTTGGTCTCGTTGCACCGATATGGAAACCTTTACCTGATGCCTCGGTACTCCACGCCTGCGCTTGCCCCCTTTGCACCAAAGTGGAAATGAGGACACTGCGCAGGCTGGCGCACGCTGGTCTTGATCGTCATGGCTTGCGTCATGAGCACTGAGGGAGTCCTGGATTAAGGGGTGTCCGGATAGCCGAACTATCACCGTTGGCCGGACTCCTGGACTATGAAGATACAAGATTGAAGACTTCATCCCGTGTCCGGATGGGACTTTCCTTGGCGTGGAAGGCAAGCTTGGCGATACGGATATGTAGATCTCCTACCATTGTAACCGACTCTGTGTAACCCTAACCCTCTCTGGTGTCTATATAAACCGCAGGGTTTTAGTCCGTAGGACGAAGAACAATCATACCATAGGCTAGCTTCTAGGGTTTAGCCTCTTTGATCTCGTGGTAGATCTACTCTTGTACTACCCATATCATCAATATTAATCAAGCAGGAGTAGGGTTTTACCTCCATCGCGAGGGCCCGAACCTGGGTAAAAACATCATGTTCTTTGTCTCCTGTTACCATCCGCCTAGACGCACAGTTCGGGAACCCCTACCCGAGATCCGCCGGCTTTGACACCGACATTGGTGCTTTCATTGAGAGTTCCTCTGTGTCATCGTCTTTAGGCCCGGTGGCTCCTTCGATCATCAACAACGACGTGGTCCAGGGTGAGACTTTTCTCCCCAGACAGATCGTCGTATTCGGCGGCTTTGCACTGCAGGCCAATTTACTTGGCCATCTGGAGCTGATTGAAAGCTACGCCCCTGGCCATCAGGTTAGATTTGGGAGTTTGAACTACAAGCTGACATCCGCGGAGACTTGATCTTCGATGGATTCGAGCCACTGCCAAGCGTGCCGCACTGTCTCGATGGGTATGATCTAGCTCTGCCGCCGAACAGTGCCCTGGAGGCCACACCAGCCGACTTCGCCGATCGAGGACGAGTGGCTGGGCACCGCCTCGGGGGCTACAATCTCTACGGCGATTGAGCCGAACACCATCCATGTCCTTTGCAAAACCCGTGACTCCGAGGTGCCGGACTCCTCTCTGGACTCCTAACCTCCCGCGCCCCTCCCAATCAAATCTGATTGGGCGCCGATTATGGAGTTCACTGCCGCGGACATCTTTCAGCACTCGCCCCTTGGCGACATCCTGAATTCACTAAAATCTCTCTCTGTATCAGGAGAGCCCTGGCCGGACTATGGTCAGGAAGGTTGGGATGCGGATGACAAAGAAATTCAACACCCGCCCACCACCCACTTCATAGCCACTGTCGAAAGTTTAAACGACGTGCTCAATTCCGACTCCGAAGACATCGACAGTATGGACGACGATGTAGGAGATAACCACGAACCAACACCTACAGGGTACTGGACTGCCACCCCATCTCACGATGTATACATGGTGGATACACCTAAAGGAAGTGATGACGAGGAACAACGGGACGCTACGAAGGATAAATCCCTCGAAAAGCAATCAAGACGGCGACGAAAGCGCCACACAAAGTCCCGCCTCGACAAAGACGGCGGCCATACAGACCCAACCATAGAGCAGGTCGAACCAGTGGACGACGAACATGCCATTGAACAACCGTCCAAACAGGACAACTTGGACAAACAACCTGTCCCCGGCGAAGATAACAGTCCGGACGATCTCACACCGGACAAGTTGTTGGAGCAGAAGAACCTCCACAAAAGGCTCGTCGCCACTGTGCGTAGCCTGAAAAAGCAGAAGCAGAAGCTCAAAACAGCGGAAGACGCACTCAGAATCAGATGGAGCAAAGTACTCAACACCGCAGACAAATACGGCGACAGTCGCCAAACAAAGAGCTACCCAAAGCGCAAACTACTGCCCGAATTCGATGAGGAGGCCTTGAACCCCCGCAATCAAAGAACAAAGAGGCCGCCCGGTCGGATAGACGACCACATGACAAGCATAGAGCGGCAAGCGGCGCCGCACACAAGCCGGCACGTGATCCGCATAAGGATTCGCATCAAAAGGATGGCCCAGTTAGGTCCATCTACAGGCCAAGAAAGCAAGCTCTTCTAAGCAATGCAACACGCCAAATATCCGGACATCACGACACACCCAAATATAGGGGAGCCGCACACCCCCTATGTTTCACCGATGAGGTGCTGGATCACAAATTCCCGGCGGGATTTAAACCCGTAAACATAGAGGCATACGACGGAACAACAGACCCGGGAGTCTGGATTGAGGATTACATCCTTCACATACACATGGCTAGAGGAGATGATCTCCACGCCATAAAATACTTACCCCTCAAGCTCAAAGGGCCAGCATGGCACTGGCTTAAAAGCCTCCCTGAAAATACCATTGGAAGTTGGGAAGAGCTCGAGGATGCTTTTCGGGCAAACTTTCAAGGGACTTATGTCCGCCCTCCGGATGCAGACGATTTAAGTCACATAACTCAACAACCCGGAGAGTCAGCCCGCAAATTCTGGAACAGGTTCCTCACTAAAAAGAACCAAATAGTCGACTGTCCGGACGCCGAAGCCTTAGCAACTTTCAAACACAACGTCCGAGACGAATGGCTCGCCAGGCACCTTGGCCAGGAAAAGCCAAGAACAATGGCCGCACTAACAAGCCTCATGACCCGCTTTTGCGCGGGAGAGGATAGTTGGCTGGCAAGATGTAGTACCAGCGACCCAAGTACATCCGAAGTCAGAGATGGAAATGGGAAACCACGATGCAGCAAGGACCAGCGCCGAACAAGGGGAAACAGCCCGAAGAGCACGACAGTCAACGCTGGATTCAAAAGCTCTCGGCAGAATCATAATAAACTGCCCCTCAAGGATAACAGCCACGAGCTATCCAACTTAAACAAAATCTTGGACAAAATATGCCAAATCCATAGTACCCCCGGGAAGCCTGCAAACTATACCCACAGAGATTGTTGGGTCTTCAAGCAGTCCGACAAACTCAATGCCGACCACAAGGGGCTCGACACACCAAGCGAAGACGATGACGAACCCCATAAGCAGAGCACCGGAAAACAAAATAATTTCCCACAAGAAGTCAAAACAGTCAACTCACTTCAAGTGACAAAAGGGAAAATCAGAATGACGCCCATAGGAATACGCGCCGCACGGCCTATCCCAGCGGAGTCCCGACATTGGTTGTCAAAACCAATTACCTTTGATCATCAGGATTACTCCGGACGTATCCGGAACGCAGGATGGGCTGCCCTGATATTAGATCCTATAATCGACGGACTCCAATTAGCAGAAGTCCTAATGGAGGGCAGTAGTGATCTAAACCTGCTATATCAGGACACAATCCGCAAAATGGGGATAGACCCAACCAAAATTCGCCACAGCAACACCTCCTTCAAGGGGGTAATGCCAGGCCTATATGCCCATTGCACGGGCTCCCTACTGCTAGAAGTTGTGTTCGGCTCATCCGACAACTTCCGCCACGAAAAGTTAACCTTCCATATCACCCCATTCAACAGTAGTTATCAAGCACTATTGGGACGTGAAGCTTTCGCCCGCTTCAATGCAATACCGCATTATGCATCTCTTGCCCTTAAAATGCCCGGTCCACGCGGCATCATCTTATTAAAGGGAAATATCAAGTGTTACTCGAGCACGGAAGAATGTGAGACTGCCTGGACAGTCACACACTAATCCGGCTCCGCTAAACCAAGCACCTGAACAGGTCATTCGGACCCCGAACACGGCTAGACGAGTCCGGCGCAAACATATGAAGGCCTACTAGCCGCACACCCCCGTACAAGGGGCTGCATGCATGTACAACAAGAGACAATAAAGCTCAATTTTATTCGCTTTTCGAATCGTACTCCTTTTATTTAATATAAAGTACATTTTTCACACGATCTTTCTTCAACTAAGTTCTACTCCTTTACAGATGAACACCGTGCTACACCCGTCCAGGATACGGCACAACAAAGACACAGGCGCAGACGTGCACTAGGGACCCGTTGCAAGGATTCTTTTCAGATTAAGACCCTGTGTAAACCTTTTTTTACTATCTCTTGTTGATACACATCCCCCGGTTTCTTGCTATAACCGAGGAGGAGGCTGGCGTTTTGGCATCGGCCGCGTCAGAATTTTTTGGGCGTACCTGGACACCAGGGGCTTAGGGCATTGTTCTGCCCGTTTTCATAAAGACCAAATACCTTAGGGAGTGTTCGGCGTCTCGAGTTAGGCCTTATATGCATCAGCTCTGAATCATGTCTTTGGTCAAATGTTGGGTTTGCCCGGCTCCTGTGTTTTGCTGCCTTACGTTCTGCTCTATCGGCTAACGCGGCACTAGGAGAACTACTGCAATTGTGCCCGGGTTCGGCCTGGTGAGCACCTCAGTAGAGAAAGCCGAAAACTGACTGTCATGATATAGCGTGAGACTGGTCAACCACTCGACGACCCACTGGAATATTTAGAATTCCTCCGCATTAACGAAGGACCGTTTCCCGGTCAGGCACATATGCGCCCCGAATTAGGGAGAGCGCGGTGCCCCTAGGGGCTATATAGTAGCCCCACCATCGAACTCCTATGGCTAAGTGAAAGTGATAAAGCATTATAGTCCGGTTGCCTAGTTTGCTACGCTATCACCTCCTTTACAGGACCAAGACGTTGGATTAAGTGTGAAAATGCTCCTTTTTTGCAAACACCCCCGCACTATGTGCGTGGGGGCTGAAGCTGAAGACTGGCATCTTTCAGGTTATATACGCATATACATTAACGGCTGCACAGGAGGTATTTTAATACTTGAACGCACAAGTATAAAAAGCCCTTATATTATATTGAAATATTGTTTCACAAATCATACATGTCATTTGAACATAATATCCTTCGAGCACTGCGTCTCTATTAAACGAGCGCCCTGCAGGACTTCCTCAAAATAGTGCTCGGCGGGTACTCGGCTTCTGTCCGAATCCTGGGACGCAATGTCGGTGGCCCTCATCTCCGCCCAGTATGTCTTGACACGGGCAAGAGCCATCCGTGCACCCTCTATGCATGCTGACCACTTCATTGCACTAATATGCAGCACCACACCAAGGAACTGCTGCACCAAGCCAAAATAACTCTTCAGCCACAAATGAGTCACGACATCCTTCATGGCAAGTCCGGACAACCTATTCAGATCAGCCCATTCGGCCAAACGATCAGTCAATGGAAGCGGACGCTCTGGACTATGGAACTGCGACCAAAAAAGCTCTCTTCCATTCCGTGATCCTGTTGGCCTCGGAAGTGTTCGGCCGCGTCTGCGGCACTCGCCGCCAAGTCCAGATAAGCATCCTCTGCACCCCACAGCTGGCCCAACGGAGCATACTTAGGATCCGTGAATTTCCTTCGCAGCAGAAAAGGCTTTCCATCCCCAATATCTTCGGCCTGACGTAGCTCCTCTTTCATAGCTCTTATCGCAAAGCGGGCATCCTTGGCCTCAGTAGCGACCTCTTTCAGGTCCTCTTGTTCCGCTCGACCTTCTTTTTCAAGTAGCTCGCAATGGTCGGTAGCATTCTTCAACTTTACGGCCATCTCGGCCATTTATTTCTTGCTTCGGCAGTGAGCAGCCTGTTCGGCTCTCAACTCTTCGGCCGCTTTTAAGGCAGCCGCATCATTTTTTTGGGCATGCTCCTTGGCTCGGGCGAGTTCCGCCCGAAGCTTCTCCATGGCGGCGGCACCATCTGCGTCAAGCATACATGTTGTAAGGCACATACATTAAGCTACCTTACCGGGTGTCCGCGGAGAAGCTGCATACCTTGTGACTCGTCAAGCCGCTTATTGACAAGCGCGATGTCAGAATCCGCCACGTCAAGCTGCCACTTTAGTTCGGCAAATTCATCAGTCCGGCTTGCCCCCGGACACTTTGCCACCTACATAGGAAGAGCGCATATTATACCTGGGATTATGATCCTTGGCGCGCCATCATTTTTGTCAATGCACCGAGTCTCAGGGGCTACTATCTATACAGGGTGCATTCTATATGCCAAACTGTCAGAAGGTACATCATTTTGCGTACCTCAAAACCCGTTAGTAAACTTATGACGGCTTCATGCAATCCGCTTTCAGCGGATGAAATCCTTTCAATCACCGTACCCATTAGCGCACGGTGATCTTCCGAGATAGACGCTCGCCCGAGCAGATCTTTCAGCTCCTCCGACCGTACACCAGTCGGTGCCGGACTCGTCCGATGGCCTTTTTCGAAGGCCGGATGCAGAGGGCTTTGAGGGGACATACGACTGCCTTCAAGCCCTGCCAGATTCAGAGAAACCCTCCGTGATGACACCTCAGGGTCGTTCGCCTTGCATGACGGTACGGCAGGCGGAGCGTTTCACTCTCCATCATCTCCGGATCAAGATCCCCTGAAGACGAGCTCTGCTGAGAAGGGTTGAGATCCGAACTACAAGGAAAAATTTCGGTTATCTTCAGAAATAAAACAGGGATGTCTCTAATTTTAAGAAAACGCCCCTCTTTACTTATGGCTCACTGGAGGGCTGATCTCCTTGGGGAAATAGTGCGGCCGGGGCATCTCCCGGCGCAGGACCCGCTGGCGAGGATTTCTTCCCCCGCTTCGAAGCCTTGGTCTCCGGATCTTCAGAAGCGGTCCTCTTCTCCCTTTGGAGGGAGGGATTCTCGATCCCTCCTTTCTTGATAAACTCCTTCGCGGAGGCAGTAGCTCCCATGTTCCCCCCTTCGCCTTCTTCAAAAGGCGCAGCCTCTAGCATCCTGGTTAACACAGGATCCGGCGTGGTCTCAGGGAGGGGGCCAGACACCGGATCAGTTTTTCTTTCGCTATCCACTCCTGTTCAAGGGACAACTCTTTTAAAGGCAAGTTTATGATAGATATACGGATAGCATGTCCGGGTACAGGGCTACTTACTTGAGTATCCGGGCGATTGCAGCTCAGACCTGCGTCCTCGGTCAAGTCCGGACACATTGCTCGTGATCCGAAGAACAGTTGGTATATCTCCATGGGCGTTACGCCCATAAAATGTTGGAGAGCTCGTGGTCCCTCCGGATTAAACTCCCACAGGTGAAGGAGGCGAGGTTTGCAGGGCAGGGTGCGACGAATCAGCATGACCTGCACTACTACGGCCTGATTGATCTCTCTCTCTAGGAGGTCTCGGATACGGCCCTGCAACAAGGGCACGTCCTTGGATGGCCCCCAGTCGAGCCCTTTATTGACCCATGACGTCAGCCGTGGTGGAGGACCCGAGCGAAATGCACGTGGCGCCACCCATTTGGTGCCCCTGGGAGCGGTGATATAAAACCACTCTTGTTGCCACAGACTGAGCTCCTCTTGAAAAGAGCCCTCGGGCCATGGAGCGTCAACATTCTTGCTTATAACAGCCCCTCCGCACTCTGCCTGCTTCCCCTTGATCATCTTCGGTTCCACTTTGAAGGCTTTGAGCCACAACCCGAAGTGAGGGGTAATGTGGAGGAAGGCTTCACATACGACAATGAACGATGAGATGTGGAGGATGGACTCCGGATCCAAGTCATGAAATTCCAGCCCATAATAAAACATGAGCCCCCTCACGAAGGGGTCCGTCGGGAAGCCTAAACCTCGAAGGAAGTGAGACATGAACACCACGCTGTCACCAGGCTTGGGAGTGGGAATAACCTGCCCTTGGGCAGGCAGCCTGTGTGAAATTTCGCCAGTTAGATATCTGGCGTCTCTTAGCTTTAGCACGTCTTCTTCCATGACGGAGGAAGGCATCCACCGGCCTTGAAGGTCGGAGCCGGACATCCTCGAAGGTCCGAAGCACCTAAATCTAGAGCTTTGGGTGTTGGAACTCGAGGCAAGGGGCGGATTCGATTGAGATTGAAAGAAAGGAGCGGGCCTTGGTCTCGTTATAAAGAGGTTGAATACCAAGAGCCCTCCCCGTGACCGTTCGGGACTCGCCTTTGATAGAGGAGGCGCGCCAACGGGCACGACTGGGTTACCCACACCCGTATTGATGAGAATCCCAGAATAAGGGGACACGATCTCTGCTTTGACAAGACGTGCCAAAGAAACCGCCTCGCTAAACACGCTGAGGTGGGACAGAAAAACGATTCCAATAAAGGCTTGGCCGTGGTGTGACGTCACGCTGCAGAATAAGTCAGCAGATTGAATTTGTGTAAAGATTATTCTCTCTACGGTGGTATGTGGAACTTATTTTGCAGAGCCGGACACTATCCTTGTGTTCAAAATCTTCTATGAAGTATTTGGAGGAGGAACCCGCCTTGCAATGCCGAAGACAATATGCGCGCCGGACTCGTCGTCATTGAAGCCTGGTTCAGGGGCTACTAAGGGAGTCCTGGATTAGGGGGTGTCCGGATAGCTGAACTATCACCGTTGGCCGGACTCCTGGACTATGAAGATACAAGATTGAAGATTTCGTCCCGTGTCCGGATGGGACTTTCCTTGGCGTGGAAGGCATGCTTGGCGATACGGATATGTAGATCTCCTACCATTGTAACCGACTCTGTGTAACCCTAACCCTCTCCGGTGTCTATATAAACCGGAGGGTTTTAGTCCGTAGGACGAACAACAATCATACCATAGGCTAGCTTCTAGGGTTTAGCCTCTTTGATCTCGTGGTAGATCTACTCTTGTACTACCCATATCATCAATATTAATCAAGCAGGAGTAGGGTTTTACCTCCATCGAGAGGGCCCGAACCTGGGTAAAAACATCGTGTCCCTTGTGTCCTGTTACCGTCCGCCTAGACGCACAGTTCGGGAACCCCTACCCGAGATCCGCCGGTTTTGACACCGAAAAGCACCTCGCGAGGCACCCCTCGCCTTGATCCCTCCACCTCCTCGTGAGCCTTCCTGGTGAGGTCGCCCCTGAGGAGGCCTTGTGTCGTCCGCCCCGCGAGGCTTGGCCCCTCGCGAGGGTCTTGAGCGTTTGTTGATGAAGATGGGTTGCACTAGGCCACTGATGAGCCACACTGCAGGCCACAGGCACACAAGTCTGGGGACCCCCGTTCCCAGAACGCCGACAGTAGCCCCCGGGCCCAAGGCGCGCTCGGACTTGGCTTAGCAACGAAGCCAAAGGGCAAGTGCGGAGCGCCACAGGCCCCAATAGCCTGCGGCCTTGGTCGCTGCGTGGCGGTTGATTGGACGTGGGCGTCTTCGCTTCCCCACGCTGCCTCGGCAACTGCCCGATTTGACGAGTCCCTGCTGCATGCAAAAAGAGTCATTATTACCTGTGATCGTGGAGGCTAACGGTTGGCCTCCCTTGGGCTATAAGTACGGAGAGGCGAGAGCCCCCGTTTTCCATCTCTTCTTGCTCCGCCTGCTTCTTCTCCCTTGCTCCACCTCGATTCTCGACGCCAATGGCACCAATCCGCAGGTTCTCAGCCGCAGAGAAAGGAAAGGCCCCCCGGGAGGGGCCTGACCCGCTCCCGCCAAAGAAACGGCCTGTCCCAAGCCGCCGTGACGAGGTTGCGAAGCCGGAGATGACGAGGCCTTGGTACGAGCGCCACCTCCTGGGTTCCCGCTACCCCTGTATGCCCGGGCCAAGGGCCCTGGAGAAAGGGACGACGAGCCATGGCGGCACGCGCCGTCGCTCCTGGAGTCCACGCCGTGGACTCCTCTCGCGAGCTCGTGCTCCACTCCGCGATGCCTCCAAGCACCTGGATTTGCTTCCCTCCATTCTTCGCCTTCGAGATGCCGCCGAGGGGGCCTCTCGAGCTTTGGCTGCAGCACGCCGATTGCGGTGCTCCGGCGACCGGAGCGGAGGTTGAAGTCATCGCTCCGGGCAAGGTCTTCATGACCCGAGGCTGGGGCGAGGTCGCCCGGGTCTGCCAAACAGGGGGTGCCCTCGTGATTCATTTTGAATACCATGGTGCCTCCTTGATGTTCTTAAAGGTCTTCGACGCAGAAGGCCGCCGGCTGGAGTGCTGCCCCAGGGGAGGCAACCGGGACATCATCGTGGCAGGGGCTAGGCCTGCCACCCACTTCCCCAATGGCCCCTCTTGCTGCAGCGGTGATGCTTGGGAGTCTAGCGACTCTCCTGAACACTTCGTGACTCCGAAGACGAGCGACGGTAGCTACGTGCCCCCGAGCTCGTGCCATGCCCGGAGCAAGGCGGCTGCATCAGGCCACTGGCGTAGCTGATCTGGATGGGGTTGGCGCCGGCCTCCCATGGCCCACTGTTGATGATGGCATCGGCCATGGAAGCACGTGTAGTTAGGGATCCTTAGGATTCACGTCTTTTGTTCCCTGCGAGGAATCGAGAAAACACCCCGCGGGGGCATGTAAAGGGTCCGCGATGTCTTATGTTGATATTATCCTTATTATGAAGTGGTGCGAATGCTTGTCCTGTTCCGGCTTGGTTCCCCCTTTCTAACCTCGCGACAACTTGGTGCTCTACGCTGAGAGGCCCCGGTCCCCAGGCAGGCTTCAGCCGGCGCTGGTATGCCAGGTCGCGATGCCGTGGTCAAGGCCAGGAGGTGAGCGGCCCGAGGTCCAGTAAGATCCCCTGAGGCGCGATGCTTAGGAGGTCCCCTTTAGCGCGCAAGCAACCGTTGAAAGGTGAGAAAGGAAGGCAACATCACCATCACAGAGCCGCATTAAGTGGAGATTGTGGGCCGTGTCGATTAGCTATTCCAGATGCGAAACTTATCTCAAAAACATGGAGTCGTTCCTTCGCATTGCGCCGGACTTGGACGTCGGCAGCTGGGATGTAGCTGGGTCAGGCCCTCGCGAGCTTCCCTTCTCTTCCCCACACTTTCCTTGGTGCTCTATGTCCTCAGGTCCCGGCCCTCGAGCGAGCTCAGCTGCCGCTGGTATGCCAGGTCGTGATGCCGTGGACAAGGCCAGGGGTGAGGACTGGAGAGCCAGTAAGAGCTCCTGAGTCGCGATGCTCAGGAGCCCCCCTTTCAACGTGCAAGCGGATCATGCAGAAAAGAGAGAGAGAGAGAGAGAGAGAGAGAGAGAGAGAGCTCGCGGTCCCACCCGCTTTAGACCTCCGGAGGTTCCTGTAAACCAACACGAGAAAAGCATGGGTTGCCTTATGATTGCCGACCGGCCATTGGTTGCTCCAAGAGAGTGGTGAGGGCACTAAGGGCCTGGTGAGGTGACGCTTGCGGTGCTGCCGCGGGCCAGAGCTCGACCACTCAGATTTGTCGACATTGTAGGGACGGACCAATGCGCAAGCGTTGTGCCAGCGCGAGCGGCTCCAAAGGTAGGCATCAATTGAGCAGGCGATAATGACAGGCAGGTTAAGCATGAAAGGCAAATCAACTTAGATAAATGCAGGAGGGGTACATGCCACTGGGTCAGGCCCGAGCGGCTTGGGGATGATGCAGCCCGAGGGGCGCCCCTAGTAAGGTAAACTAAAGACATGAGCAAAAGGGATACATGCCCCAGGGATAGACCCATGTGGCCTGGGAATGATGCAGCCCTGAGGGCGCTCCCAGCTGAAATGAACTCGGAAGATGTCACCTGGTACCATTGTAGCGGGGGTGTTGGAGCAGCTGAAGATGCACGGTGAAGAGGCCGATCCTCACGAGCCACCGGAGCCCTGAGCCTCGGGAGGCTCTGGGGGTCCAGGTGGTTCCTCGGGGACCATCTCCATCTCTGCCAGGACCGCATGATGCCTGGCCTCCTGAGCCACGAGAATGCTCCATAGAGGGCGCTGGTGAGTAGCAGCCGCGACATGCGAACGTAGCTGTGTGGCGGACCCTCGCAACACCCCACGCGTGAAGGCCAGAGGCGCTCCTGAGATGCGGCTCGGTTGAGCCCTGGGAAATCGATGCAGACACGCAGCCCGCCATCCTCTCCTGGATGGGGGGCTATGCCAGGCAGACGACGGTCGCTGCGTATGACTGTTGATTCCTGAAGCTCCTGAGTGGCCTTGGTGATGAACTCCTGAGGGTTGGGCCTTCCTGAGGGAAACATGCTGCGAAGCACGCCTCCAAGTGGTGCCCGAGCGCCTCCCTCGTGATCTTGGCAAAGTCTGAGGCCCTCCAGAAGGGAGCCCCCGAGCCCTGCCCGAGGAGGGCGCCAGGCGCGCCTTCCTACACGACGGAGGGAGGCGCCCCTTGCACGGGCGCGAATTCTGATGCGACACCTCTTGAGATGCCAACCTCCTGAGGCCTTGAGCTGGGCGATGTCTTCTTCTTCTTGGGGACTACCTCAGGAGGGTTCTCGCCCTTGCTGTCCGGGTCCTCGATTGATGCAGCTTGGAAGGCGCGCTCGAGGGAGCACACCACATCTTTCTCTTCGCAGGGGACTGTGATGATTCCGCTGCTTCCTGGCATCTTGAGGACATTGTAGCCATGGTGGGTCACCGCCATGAACTTGGCCAGGGCTGGATACCCTAGAATGTCATTGTACGGCAGGAGAATGTGGGTGATGTCAAAGTCGATGAGCTCGGTGTGGTAGTTGTTGTGCTGCCTGAAAGTGACAGGGAGGCGGACCTGTCCTATTGGGGTACTGGAGACGTCAGTAACTCCTGAGAAAGGCTTGGTAGGCTGAAGTTGATGATATGGCACTTGAAGGTTGTTGAACATCTCGACGGACAGAACATGGAGCCCTGCGCCGCCATCGATGAGGGTCCTAGTAACTTGCACATTGCTGATGACTGGGGAACAAAGCATTGGGAGGACGCCAGCTGTAGCCGCACACTTGAGTTGATCTGCTAAGCTGAAAGTGATGGCGCACTTGGACCACCTGAGCGGGCGCGTGGCCTCGAGCTTGGGGAGGACTGCATTCACCTCGCGAGCAAACTGCTTGAAAATGCGCTGAGAGGCTGGTGCCTGGGCACCGCCCAAGATACAAGCGATAGCATGTGGCTCCTGGAAGCCCCCAGCCCCCTCGTCCTGGTGGTGGTCATCATTCCTCCTTGGCGGCGGCGATAGAGGAGGAAGACCTGCATTGCCCTGCGGGCGATCCTCGCGAGGCTGATCCCTCCAAGCTCCCTTGCAAGGCTGGTCTTGCCAGCGATCCTCGCGAGGTCGGTCACGCCACTCCTAGCGAGGGCCACGGTCTTCCCATCTTCCTCTGCCTCGTGCTCCTCCTCGGCCGTAGCCCCGGTCGTTGTGCTTGGGGCATCGACCGATGCATCCTTCTCGAACGACCCTGAGCTCCTGGCATTCGTTGGTGTTGTGGGTGTAGTGGTTGTGGTAGGCGCAGAATCGGTTGCCCTTGGATGACTCCGACTGGTCCCTGCCGCGCTTCGTGTCTGGTTCTGCTACGAGTACAGCTGCTCCTTTGCGCTTCACATCCTTGGCCTTGGCCTTCTTCTTTTCTGGGTCAGCAGCTGGGAGCTCGAGGAGGGAGAGGCGTCCTTCCTCAGCTCTTGCACACTTGGTCGCCAGGTTGAACAACTCCAAAGATGTTCACAGATCCTCGTGGATGGCGAGCTCCTCCTTCATCTTGATGTCGCAAACGCCATCAGAGAACGCTGAGATGATGGCCTCGTCTGTTGCTACGTCTTGATCTTGCGTTGGTTTTCCTTGAAGAGGAAAGGGTGATGCAGCAATAGTAGCGTAAGTATTTCCCTCAGTTTTTGAGAACCAAGGTATCAATCCAGTAGGAGGCTCCTCAAAAGTCCCATGCACCTACACAAACAAACAAAGAACTCGCAACCAATGCAATAAAGGGGTTGCCAATCCCTTCACGGCCACCTGCGAAAGTGAGATCTGATAGAGATACTATGAAAAGATAAATATATTTTTGGTATTTTATAATATAGATTGGAAAAGTAAAGATGCAAATAAAAGTAGATTGAAAGCTTATATGATAAAAGATAGACCCGGGGGCCATAGGTTTCACTAGTGGCTTCTCTCAAGATAGCATAAGTATTACGGTGGGTGAACAAATTACTGTCGAGCAACTGATAGAAAAGTGAATAACTATGAGATTATCTAGGCATGATCATGTATATTGGCATCACGTCCGCAACAAGTAGACCGACTCCTGCCTGCATCTACTACTATTACTCCACACATCGACCGCTATCCAGCATGCTTCTAGAGTATTATGTTCATAAGAACAGAGTAACGCATTAAGAAAGATGACATGATGTAGATGGATAAACTCATGCAATATGATATAAACCCCATCTTTTTATCCTCGATGGCAACAATACAATACGTGCCTTGCGACCCCTATTGTCACTGCCAAAGCTAAGCACTTCTCCCATTGCAAGAAAGATCAATCTAGTAGGCCAAACCAAACTGATAATTCGATGAGACTTGCAAAGATAACTCAATCATACATAAAAGAATTCAGAAGAGATTCAAATATTTCTCATAGATAAACTTGATCTTAAACCCACAATTCATCGGATCTTGACAAACACACCGCAAAAAGAGTTACATCAAATAGATGTCCACAAGAGAGGGGGAGAACATGGTATTGAGATCCAAAAAGAGAGAAGAAGCCATCTAGCTAACAACTATGGACTCGAAGGTCTGTGGTAAACTACTCACAACTCATCGGAGGGGCTATGGTGTTGATGTAGAAGCCCTCCATGGTCGATTCCCCCTCCGGCGGAGCGCCAGCGAAGGCTCCAAGATTGGATCTCGCGGATACAAAAGGTTAAGGCGGTGGAAATTGTTTTTCGTTGGCTCCCTGGATGTTTTCAGGGTACGTGGGTATGTATAGGAGGAAGAAGTAGGTCGGTGGCCGCCCGAGGGTCCCATGAGATAGGGGGGCGCGCCCTGTAGGGTTGGGCGCGCCCTCCACCCTCGTGGCCGCCTCGATCGCTTCTTGACTTGCACTCCAAGTCCTCTGGATCATGTTCGTTCCGAAAATCACGCTCCTGAAGGTTTCATTCCATTTGGACTCCGTTTGATATTCCTTTTCTTTGAAATACTGAAATAGGCAAAAAAACAGCAATACGGGTTGGGCCTCCGGTTAGTAGGTTAGTCCCAAAAATGATATAAATGTGTAAAATAAAGCCCATAAACATCCAAAAGGGGTAATATAATAGCATGGAACAATCAAAAATTATAAATACGTTGGATACGTATCAAGCATCCCCAAGCTTAATTCCTGCTCGTCCTCGAGTAGGTAAATGATAAAAACAGAATTTTTGATGTGGAATGCTACCTAGCATAATTCTCAATGTAATTTTCTTTATTGTGGCATGAATGTTCAGATCCAAATGATTCAAAATAAAAGTTCATATTGACATAAGAAACAGTAATACTTCAAGCATATTAATCAAAGCAATCATGTCTTCTCAAAATAACATGGCTAAAGAAAGTTCATCCCTACAAAATCATATAGTTAGGCTATGCTTCATTTTCGTCACACAAAAATGTTCCCAAATTCTACACCCCCGATGACAAGCCAAGCAATTGTTTCGTATTTAAATAATCTCAAACTTTTTCAACTTTCACGCAATACATGAGTGTGAGCCATGGATATAGCACTATGGGTGGAATAGAATATGATGATGGGGATTGTGTGGAGAAGAAAACAAAAAGAGAAAGTCTCACATTGATGAGGATAATCAACGGGTTATGGAGATGCCCATCAATTGATGTCAACATGAGGAGTAGGGATTGCCATGCAACGGATGCACTAGAGCTATAAATGAATGAAAGATAAACAAAAGAAAACTAGTGGGTGTGCTTCCAACTTGCTTGCTCATGAAGACCTAGGGCATTTGAGGAAGCCCATCGTAGGAATATACAAGCCAAGTTCTATAATGAAAAATTCCCACTAGTATATGAAAGTGACAACATATGAGACTCGCTATATGAAAAACATGGTGCTACTTTTAGGCACAATATATGAGACTCGCTATATGAAGGACATTGTGCTACTTTGAAGCACAAGTGTGGAAAAGAGATAGTAACGTTGCCCCTTTTTTTTCTCCCCCCTCCTTTTTTTGGCCTTTCATTTTTCTTTTCTTTTTGGCCTTTCTTTTGTTTTCTTTTTGGGGACAATGCTCTAATAAAGATGATCATCACACTTCTATTGATTTACAACATATGAATTACAACTCAAAACTAGAACAAGATATGACTCTATATGAATGCCTCTGGCGGTGTACCGGGATGGTGCAATGAATCAAGAGTGACATGTATGAAAAAGTATGCATGGTGGGCTTGCCACAAATAGGATGTCAACTACATGATCATGCAACGGCAATATGACAAAAGTAATGCGTATCATGATGATAAACGGAACGGTGGAAAGTTGCATGGCAATATATCTCGGAATGGCTATGGAAATGCCATAATAGGTTGGTATGGTGGCTGTTTTGAGGAAGATATAAGGAGGTTTATGTGTGATAGTGCGTATCATATCACGTGGTTTGGATGCACGGGCGAAGTTTGCACCAACTCTCAAGGTGAGAAAGGGCAATGCGCGGTACCAAAGAGGCTAACAATGATGGAAAGTTAAAAGTGTGTATAATCCATGGACTCAACATTAGTCAAAAGAACTCATATACTTATTGCAAAAATTTAGAAGTCATCAAAAACCAAGCACTATGTGCATGCTCCTAGAGGTATAGATTGGTAGGAAAAGACCATCGCTCGTCCCCGACTGCCACTCATAAGGATGCACAATCCAAGGACACTTCATGTTTCAAATTTGTTACACAACTTTAACCATACGTGCATGCTACGGGACTTGCTAACTTTAACACAAGCATTCTTTAAATTCATAATCGCCCAACTAGAATGACTTTAATATCACTACCTCTATATCTCAAAACAATTATCAAGTATCAAATTGATCATAGCATCCAATTCACTTCCTATGATAGTTTTTATTATACCCAACTTGGATGCCTACCATTCTAGGACCAATTTTATAACCATAGAAAATACCATGATGTTCTAAGAGACTCTCAAAATTATATAAGTGAAGCATGAGATACTAGCAATTTCTACAAAATTAAGCCACCACCATGCTCTAAAAGATATAAGTGAAGTACTAGAGCAAAAACTATCTAGCTCAAAAGATATAAGTGAAGCACATAGAGTATTCTAATAAATTTCAATCAAGTAGGCTTCTCCCAAAAGGTGTGTACAGCAAGGATGATTGTGGTAAACTAAAAAGCAAATACTAATATCATACACGATGCTCCAAGCAAAACACATATCATGTGGCGAATAAAAATATAGCTCCAAGTAAAGTTACCAATGAACGAACACGAAAGAGGGGATGCCTTCCCGGGGCATCCCCAAGCTTAGGCTTTTGGCTATTCTTGAATATCTTGTGGTGTCATGGGCATCCCCAAGCTTAGGCTTTTGCCACTCCTTATTCCATAGTCCATCAAATCTTTACCCAAAACTTGAAAACTTCACAACACAAAACTCAAAAGGAAATCTCATAAGCTCCGTTAGTGAAAGAAAACAAAAAACCACCACATAAGGTACTGTAATGAACTCATTCTTTATTTATATTGGTGTTAAACCTACTGTATTTCAAGTTCTCTATGGTTCATACCACTTAATACTAGCCATAGATGCATTAAAATAAGCAAACAACACACGAAAAACAGAATCTATCAATAACAGAACAGCCTATAGCAATCTGTAACTAACGCAAACTTATGGAACTCTAAAAATCCTACCAAAATAGGAAGTCCTGTAAAATTTTCCTATTGATCTAGAGAAAAATAAATCAACGCAAAAGCACATTTTTGTGATTTAACAAAACTAATTTCGTGCGCGTAAAGTTTCTATTTTTCAGCAGAATCAAATCAACTATCACCATAGGTTATCCTATAGGTTCTATTTGGCACAAACACTAATTAAAACATAAAAACACATCTAAACAGAAGGTAGATGCAAAATTTATTACTAAACAAAAACAAAAACAAAAAACACAAATAAAATTGGGTTGCCTCCCAACTAGCACTATCGTTTAACGCCCCTAGCTCGGCATAAAAGCAAAGATATCTAAGTAGTGCCATCTTTGGCACTCAATTCATAAGTAGCTCACATGATAGATTCATAAGGTAATTAAATTTTCTTTCTTGGAAAGTGCTCCATGCCTTTCCTTAATGGAAATTGGAATCTAATATTCCCTTCCTTCATATCAATAATCGCGCCAATCATTCTAAGGAAAGGTCTACCAAGAATAATAGGGCAAGAAAGACTGCAATCTGTATCAAGAACGATAAAATCTAAGGGCACCAAATTTGTATTTGCAACAACATCATTGATCCTTCCCATTGGCTTTTAATGGTGGAATCCGCAAGGTGCAAATTTAAAGAGCAATCATCAAGATCATGGAAACCTACAATATCACATAAAGTTTTCGGAATCGTGGAAACACTAGCACCCAAATCACATAAAGCAAAACACTCATGATCTTTAATTTCAATCTTTTTAGTAGGTTCCCACTCATCATTAAGTTTTCTAGGTATAGAAACTTCCAAATTAAGTTTTTCATCATAAGATTGCATCAAGGCATCAACGATATGTTTGGTAAAAGCTTTATTTTGACTATAAGCATGAGGAGAATTAACAACGGATTGCAAAAAGGAAATACAACCTTCTAAAGAACAATTATCATAATCAAATTCCACTATTTCAACAAAAATTCAAATTCCTTGAAATCCGAGATAGTGGGTTCAATGCTATTTAAAGTCATGACCTCTCCAATCCCACTTTTACCAAATTTAGCATCAAGATCTAAAAACTCCGAATTATTGGGACGCCTTCTAACTAAAGTTGACTCATATCCAGTCCCATTATTATTAAGATTCATATTGCAAAACAAAGATCTAATAGGGGACACATCAATAACTTTAAGATCTTCATCATTATTTTCATTGAAACTAGAAGAACACGCCTTTACAAAGCAATCTTTCTTAGCACGCAATCTAGCGGTTGTTTCTTTGCACTCATAAATGGAAATTCTCATGGATTTGAGAGAATCATTGATATCATGCTTAGGAGGAGTAGATCTAAGTTTAAGAGAATCAACATCAAGCGATAGTCTATCAACGTTCCTAGCCAAATCATCAACTTTGAGTAATTTTTCTTCAAGCAAGGCATTAAAATTCTTTTGGGAGATCATAAATTCTTTAACACTATTCTCAAAATCAGAGGACATCTTATTAAAATTACCATAAGAATTATTGTAGGAATTTCCATAATTATTAGAGGAATTACTTGGGAACGGTCTAGGATTAAAGTTTCCTCTATACACATTGTTTCCAAAACTATTCCTACCAACAAAATTCACATCCATAGATTCATTATTATTCTCAATCAAAGTAGACAAAGGCATATCATTGGGATCAATAGGAGCACTCTTAGTACTAAACAACTTCATAAGTTCATCCATCTTTCCACTCAAAACATTGATTTCTTCTATAGCATGCACTTTTTACTAGTAGATCTTTCAGTGTGCCATTGAGAATAATTAGCCATAATATTATCAAGAAGTTTTGTAGCATCTCCTAACGTTATTTCCATAACCGTGCCTCCCGCGGCCAAATCTAAAAGATTTCTAGAAGCAAAGTTCAAACCGACATACATTTTTTGTATGATCATCCATAAATTCAAACCATGAGTAGGGCAATTGCGAATCATCAATTTCATTCTTTCCCAAGATTGGGCAACATGCTCATAATCAAGTTGTTTAAAATTCATAATATTGTTCATAAGAGTGATGATCTTAGCGGGAGGAAAATACTTAGAGATAAAAGCATCTTTGCACTTATTCCATGAATCAATACTATTCTTAGGCAAAGACGAAAACCAAACTTTAGCAAGATCTCTAAGTGAAAACGGAAATAACTTCAATTTAACAATATCATTATCCGTATCTTTCTTCTTTTGCATATCACACAAATCAACAAAGTTGTTTAGATGGGTAGCAACATCTTCGCTAGGAAGGCCGACGAATTGATCTTTCATAACAAGATCCAGCAAAGCAGTATTGATTTCACAAGACTCAACATCATTAAGAGGAGCAATCGGAGTACTAAGGAAATCATTATTATTGGAATTGGAGAAATCACACAATTTGGTATTATCTTGCGCCATGGCGACAAGTAATCCAACACACAAGCAAACAGAAAAAGGCAAGAGAAAGAGAGAGGAGAAGATTGGGAAAGAGAGGGCGAATAAAACGGCAAGGGTGAAGTCGGGGAGAGGAAAACGAGAGGCAAATGGCAAATAATGTAAATGCGAGGGAGATGAGTTTGTGATGGGTACTTGGTATGTCTTGACTTGAGCGAAGACCTCCCCGGCAACGGTGCCAAAGATCCTTCTTGCTACATCTTGAGCTTGCGTTGGTTTTCCTTGAAGATGAAAGGGTGATGCAGCAATAGTAGCGTAAGTATGTCCCTCAGTTTTTGAGAACCAATGTATCAATCCAGTAGGAGGCTCCTCAAAAGTGCCACGCACCTACACAAACAAACAAATAACTCGCAACCAACACAATAAAGGGGTTGTCAATCCCTTCACGGCCACTTGCAAAAGTGAGATCTGATAGAGATAGTATGATAACATAAATATATTTTTGGTATTTCATAATATAGATTGGAAAAGTAAAGATGCAAATAAAAGTAGATTGAAAGCTTATATGATAAAAGATAGACCCGGGGGCCATAGGTTTCACTAGTGGCTTCTCTCAAGATAGCATAAGTATTACGGTGGGTGAACAAATTACTGTCGAGCAACTGATTGAAAGATTATCATGTATATAGGCATCACGTCCGCAACAAGTAGACCGACTCCTGCCTGCATCTACTACTATTACTCCACACATCGACCGCTATCCAGCATGCATCTAGAGTATTAAGTTCATACGAACAGAGTAACGCATTAAGAAAGATGACATGATGTAGAGGGATAAACTCATGCAATATGATATAAACCCCATCTTTTTATCCTTGATGGCAACAATACAATACGTGCCTTGCAACCCCTATTGTCACTGGGTAAGGACACCGCAATATTGAACCAAAAGCTAAGCACTTCTCCCATTGCAAGAAAGATCAATCTAGTAGGCCAAACCAAACTGATAATTAGAAGAGACTTGCAAAGATAACTCAATCATACATAAAAGAATTCAGAAGAGATTCAAATATTTCTCAAAGATAAACTTGATCATAAACCCACAATTCATTGGATCTCGACAAACACACCGCAAAAAGAGTTGCATCGAATAGATCTCCACAAGAGAGGGGGAGAACATGGTATTGAGATCCAAAAAGAGAGAAGAAGCCATCTAGCTAATAAGTATGGACCCGAAGGTCTGTGGTAAACTACTCACAACTAATCGGAGGGGCTATGGTGTTGATGTAGAAGCCCTCCGTGGTCGATTCCCCCTCCGGCGGAGCGCCGACAAAGGCTCCAAGATGGGATCTCGCGGATACAAAAGGTTACGATGGTGGAAATTGTTTTTCGTCGGCTCCCTGGATGTTTTTGGGGTACATGGGTATATATAGGAGGAAGAAGTAGGTCGGTGGCCGCCCGAGGGGCCCACGAGATAGGGGGTGCCCTGCAGGGGTGGGCGCGCCCTCCACCCTCGTGGCCACCTTGATCTCTTCTTGACTTGCACTCCAAGTCCTCTGGATCATGTTCATTCCAGAAATCATGCTTCCGAAGGTTTCATTCCGTTTGGACTCCGTTTGATATTCCTTTTCTTCGAAATACTGAAATAGGCAAAAAAACAGCAATACGGGCTGGGCCTCCGGTTAGTAGGTTAGTCCCAAAAATGATATAAATGTGTAAAATAAAGCCCATAAACATCCAAAAGGTGTAATATAATAGCATGGAACAATCAAAAATTATAGATACGTTGAAGACGTATCATCTGTCACCTTGGGGATCTTGAGGTGGGCGCTGTTGAAACACTGGATGTACTTCTGCAGGGTCTCTCCAGGCTGCTGCTTGATGCAGCGCAGGTCACCCGCGCCCGGAGGACGGTCACGAGTGCCCTGGAAGTTTGTGATGAAACGGCTGCGCATCTCGTCCCAAGAGGAGATCGAGCCGAGAGGTAGATTCAGGAGCCAGGTGCGGGCACCATCCTTGAGCGCCATGGGAAACCAGTTCACCATGACCTTTTCGTCTCCGTTGGCCGCCTCGATGCCCAGCTCATAGAGCTGCAGGAACTCCGCGGGGTCGGTAGTGCAGTCGTAGCAAGGAGGCAGATCCGGCTTGAACTTGCCTAGCCAGGCGACGCTACGCAGCTCGATGGTGAAGGCACGACAGCCTGCTGTGGCCACCGGAGCCTTTTGCTGACGCGGGGCTTGTTCTTGATGGTTCCCGCGCGCCGCCGCCAGGGGAAGCATGGGGTCTTGGCGTGCTGGTGCAGGGATGCGGTCTTGCTGTGCTGGCACAGGGAGCACGTGAGCGCCTTCTTAAGGCCGAGGTATTTCTTGGCAGTTCCTTTCTTGCCACGCGTGCACCAGACGTGGTGGGTCACGTCCAGGGGCTGCCGCCTTGAAGCCAGGGCGCCTTCTTGGGGAGGAGGTGGCGGAGGCGCTCCCTGAGCCGCGTTGCCCATGCAGGACGGAGGGCGAGGCAGCGAGAGGGACGACGCGGGAGAGCCCCCTGCCGCGCTGATGAGCTCGGTGATGCGGGCGAGCCATTCTTCGTAGAGATCGTCAACGGGGCGGTAGTGTCGGAGCTCACATGTTAGGAGCAACACGGCCTGTGCGTCCGTGGGGGCGCGACAAGCGTGAGACAACGAACCAGCTGGGGTCAGCGACGGAGTGGCGGTGCGGCCTTCCCGCCACACCGAGGGGTGCAGCGAAGATGCTTCCTACTTGTTCCCAGCCGGGCCGGTGGAGTCGTTGGCGGCAGGCGACGGAGAACGACGAGGAGGCCCGCCGACGGGAGCCGTCTGGGCGACACGGGCGGCGAGAGCAGCCTGGCGCTCGGCGCGGGCTTGGCGAGCGTCTGCCATGGATGCGATGAAGCAAAAATATTGAACACAAGAGATGAACTAGGGTTTGACAGGAGTTGGTTCTGTTGAAGATGTTGATGAAGATAGCCCTCCCCAAGATGGGAGAGTTATTGGTGATGATGATGACGATGATTTCCCCCTCCGGGAGGGAAGTTCCCCTGGCGGAATCGCTCCACCAGAGGGCAAAAGTGCTCCTGCCCAAGTTCCTCCTCGAGGTGGCGGCGCTTCGTCCCGAATGTCCTCTCCTTATTTTTTTCTAGGTCAAAATGATTTATATACCAAAAGATGGGCACCAGAGGTGGGACGAGGAGGGCAACACCCACCAGGGCGTGCCTGGGCCTCCCGGCGTGCCCAGGTGGGTTGTGCCCACCTGGTGCCCCCCCTCTGGTACTTATTTTCTCCAATAATTCTTAAATGTTCCATAAAAATCCTCGAGAAGTTTCAGCTCATTTGGAGTTGTGCAGAATAGGTAGCCCGACGTAGCTTTTTCAGGTCCAGATTTCCAGCTGCCAGAATTCTCCCCCTTTGTGCATACCTTGCATATTATGAGAGAAAAGGCATTAGAATTACTCCAAAAAGCATTATTATACAATAAAACAACATAAATAACAGTAAGAAAACATGATGCAAAATGGATGTATCAACTCCCCCAAGCATAGACCTCACTTGTCCTCAAGCGGGAAACCGAAATCGAAAAACATGTCCATATGCTTAGAGAGAGAGAGGTGTCGATAAAAACAAAAATACGGACATAGAAGCATCATGTGACTTATTATAACAACAACAAACTTTAACACAATAATTTTATCATAGAACTTTGGTCATAGAATTCTCATGAACAAGTGACAATTCATCAAAACATCGAAGTATAAAGCATAAACTCTATTGGAAACCAACAAACTATGTTCTCAGTCAACTTTGCAACTACAATTCATCATATTTTCAGGAAGGGTCACGTATCGGAGCCTTTAGGCAAGTTTGAAGGAAATATGCCCTAGAGGCAATAATAAAGTTATTATTTATTTCCTTATTTCATGATAAATGTTTATTATTCATGCTAGAATTGTATTAACCGGAAACATAATACATGTGTGAATACATAGACAAACAGAGTGTCACTAGTATGCCTCTACTTGACTAGCTCGTTAATCAAAGATGGTTATGTTTCCTAACCATGAACAATGAGTTGTTATTTGATTAACGAGGTCACATCATTAGTAGAATGATCTGATTGACATGACCCATTCCATTAGCTTAGCACCTGATCGTTTAGTATGTTGCTATTGCTTTCTTCATGACTTATACATGTTCCTATGACTATGAGATTATGCAACTCCCGTTTATCGGAGGAACACTTTGGGTACTACCAAACGTCACAACGTAACTGGGTGATTATAAAGGAGTACTACAGGTGTCTCCAATGGTCGATGTTGGGTTGGCGTATTTCGAGATTAGGATTTGTCACTCCGATTGTCGGAGAGGTATCTCTGGGCCCTCTCGGTAATACACATCACATAAGCCTTGCAAGCATTACAACTAATATGTTAGTTGTGAGATGATGTATTACGGAACGAGTAAAGAGACTTGCCGGTAACGAGATTGAACTAGGTATTGGATACCGATGATCGAATCTCGGGCAAGTAACATACCAATGATAAAGGGAACAACGTATGTTGTTATGCGGTCTGACCGATAAAGATCTTCGTAGAATATGTAGGAGCCAATATGGGCATCCAGGTCCCGCTATTGGTTATTGACCAGAGACGTGTCTCGGTCATGTCTACATTGTTCTTGAACCCGTAGGGTCCGCACGCTTAAGGTTACGATGACAGTTATATTATGAGTTTATGCATTTTGATGTACCGAAGGTTGTTCGGAGTCCCGGATGTGATCACGGACATGACGAGGAGTCTCGAAATGGTCGAGACGTAAAGATTGATATATTGGATGACTATATTCGGATACCGGAAGGGTTCCGGAAGAGTATCGGATAAAACCGGAGCACCGGGGGGTTACCGTAACCCCCCGGGGGTTAATGGGCCTTATGGGCCTAAAGTGGAGAAGAGGAAGGGGCTGCCACAGCAGGCCGCGCGCCCCCTCTCTCCCTAGTCCGAATTGGACAAGGAGGGAGGGGCGGCGCCCCCCCTTTCCTTCTCTCCCTCCACCTCTCCTAGTTGGACAAGGAACGGGAGGGGAGTCCTACTCCCGGTAGGAGTAGGACTCCTCCTGCGCGCCTCCTCTAGGGCCGGCCGCACCCCCCCTTGGATCCTTTATATACGGAGGCAAGGGGACACCTAAGAGACACAAGTTGATCCACGTGATCTGTTCCTTAGCCGTGTGCGGTGCCCCCTGCCACCATATTCCTCGATAATACTGTAGCGGAGTTTAGGCGAAGCCCTGCTGCTGTAGTTCATCAAGATCGTCACCACGCCGTCGTGCTGACGGAATTCTTCCCCGACACTTTGCTGGATCGGAGTCCGGGGATCGTCATCGAGCTGAACGTGTTCTCGAACTCGGAGGTGCCGTAGTTTCGGTGCTTGATCGGTTGGATCGTGAAGACGTATGACTACTTCCTCTACGTCGTGTCATCGCTTCCGCAGTCGGTCTGCGTAGGGTACGTAGACAATACTCTCCCCCTCGTTGCTATGCATCACATGATCTTGCGTGTGCGTAGGAATTTTTTTGAAATTACTACGAAACCCAACAGTGGCATCCGAGCCTAGGTTATTTATGTTGATGTTATATGCACGAGTAGAACACAAGTGAGTTGTGGATGATACAAGTCATACTGCCTACCAGCATGTCATACTTTGGTTCGGCGGTATTGTTGGACGAGACGACCCGGACCAACCTTACGCGTACGCTTACGCGAGACCGGTTCCCTCGACGTGCTTTGCACAGAGATGGCTTGCGGGCGACTGCCTCTCCAACTTTAGTTGAACCAAGTATGGCTACGCCCGGTCCTTGCGAAGGTTAAAACGGAGTCTATTTGACAAACTATCGTTGTGGTTTTGATGCGTAGGTGAGATTGGTTCTTACTTAAGCCTGTAGCAGCCACGTAAAACATGCAACAACAAAGTAGAGGACGTCTAACTTGTTTTTGCAGGGCATGTTGTGATGTGATATGGTCAAGGCATGATGCTGAATTTTATTGTATGAGATGATCATGTTTTGTAACCAAGTTATCGGCAACTGGCAGGAGCCATATGGTTGTCGCTTTATTGTATGCAATGCAATCGCGATGTAATGCTTTACTTTATTACTAAACGGTAGTGATAGTCATGGAAGCATAAGATTGGCGAGACAACAACGATACTACGATGGAGATCAAGGTGTCGCGCCGGTGACGATGGTGATCATGACGGTGCTTCGGAGATGGAGATCACAAGCACAAGATGATGATGGCCATATCATATCACTTATATTGATTGCATGTGATGTTTATCTTTTTATGCATCTTATCTTGCTTTGATTGACGGTAGCATTATAAGATGATCTCTCACTAAATTATCAAGAAGTGTTCTCCCTGAGTATGCACCGTTGCCAAAGTTCGTCGTGCCCAGACACCACGTGATGATCGGGTGTGATAAGCTCTACGTCCATCTACAACGGGTGCAAGCCAGTTTTGCACACGCAGAATACTCAGGTTAGACTTGACGAGCCTAGCATATGCAGATATGGCCTCGGAACACGGAGACCGAAAGGTCGAGCGTGAATCATATAGTAGATATGATCAACATAACGATGTTCACCATTGAAAACTACTCCATCTCACGTGATGATCGGTTATGGTTTAGTTGATTTGGATCACGTGATCACTTAGAGGATTAGAGGGATGTCTATCTAAGTGGGAGTTCTTTAGTAATATGATTAATTGAACTTAAAAATTTATCATGAACTTAGTCCCTGATAGTATCTTGCTTGTTTATGTTGATTGTAGATAGATGGCTCGTGCTGTTGTTCCGTTGAATTTTAATGCGTTCCTTGAGAAAGCAAAGTTGAAAGATGATGGTAGCAATTACACGGACTGGGTCCGTAACTTGAGGATTATCCTCATTGCTGCACAGAAGAATTATGTCCTTAATGCACCGCTAGGTGACGGACCTATTGCAGGAGCAAATGCAGACGTTATGAACGTTTGGCTAGCTCAATATGATGACTACTTGATAGTTTAAGTGCACCATGCTTAACGGCTTAGAATCGGGACTTCAAAGACGTTTTGAATGTCATGGACCATATGAGTTGTTCCAGGAGTTGAAGCTAATATTTCAAGCAAATACCCGAGTTGAGAGATATGAAGTCTCCAACAAGTTCTATAGCTAAAAGATGGAGGAGAATCGCTCAACTAGTGAGCATGTGCCCAGATTGTCTGAGTAGTACAATCGCTTGAATCAAGTGGGAGTTAATCTTCCAGATAAGATAGTGATTGACAGAATTCTCTAGTCACCATCACCAAGTTAGTAGAACTTCGTGATGAACTATAATATGCAAAGGGATAATGAAAACAACTCCCAAGCTCTTCGTGATGCTAAAATCAACGAAGGTAGAAATCAAGAAAAACATCAAGTGTTGATGGTTGACAAGATCACTAGTTTCAAGAAAAGGGCAGAGGGAAGAAGGGGAACTTCAAGAAGAACAGCAAGCAAGTTGCTGCTCAAGTGAAGAAGCCCAAGTCTGGTCCTAAGCCTGAGACTAAGTGCTTCTACTGCAAAGGGACTGGTCACTGGAAGCGGATCTACCCCAAGTGATTGGCGGAAAAGAAGGATGGCAAAGTGAACATAAGTATATTTGATATACATGTTATTGATGTGTACTTTACTAGTGTTTATAGCAACCCCTCAGTATTTGATACTAGTTCAGTTGCTAAGATTAGTAACTCGAAACGGGAGTTGCAGAATAAACAGAGACTAGTTAAGGGTGAAGTGACGATGCATGTTGGAAGTGGTTCCAAGATTGATATGATCATCGTCGCACACTCCCTATACTTTCGGGATTAGTGTTGAACCTGAATAAGTGTTATTTGGTGTTGGCGTTGAGCATGAATATGATTTGATCATGTTTATTGTAATACGGTTATTCATTTAAGTAAGAGAATAAATTGTTGTTCTGTTTACATGAATAGAACCTTATATGGTTACACACCCAATGAAAATAGTTTGTTGGATCTCGATCGTAGTGATACACATAATCATAATATTGAAACCAAAAGATACAAAGTTAATAATGATAAGTGCAACTTGTTTGTAGCACTGTCGTTTAGGTCATATTGGTGTAAAGCGCATGAAGAAACTCCATACTGATGGAATTTTGGAATCACTTGATTATGAATCAGTTGATGCTTGCGAACCATACCTCATGGGCAAGATGACTAAGACTCTGTTCTTCGGAACAATGGAGCGAGCAATAGATTTGTTGAAAATCATACATACTGATGTATGTGGTCCGATGAATATTGAGGCTCGCGACAGGTATCATTATTTTCTGATCTTCACACATGATTTGAGCAGATATGAGTATATCTACTTGATGAAACATAAGTCTGAAACATTTGAAAAGTTCAAAGAATTTCAGAGTGAAGTGAAAAATCATCGTAACAAGAAAATAAAGTTTCTACGATCTGATCGTAGAGAAGAGTATTTGAGTTACGAGTTTGGCCTTCAGTTAAAAACAATGTGAAATAGTTTCACTACTCATGCCACCTAGAACACCACAATGTAATGGTGTGTCCGAACGTCATAACCGTACTTTATTAGATATGGTGCGATCTATGATGTGTCTTACCGATCTACCACTATCGTTTTGGGGTTATGCATTAGAGACAGCTGCATTCACGTTAAATAGGGCACCATCTAAATCCGTTGAGACGACACCATGTGAACTATGGTTTGGCAAAAAAACCTAAGCTGTCGTTTCTTAAATTTGGGGTTGCGATATGAAAAAGTTTCATCCTGATAAGCTCAAACTCAAATCGGAGAAGTGCGTCTTCATAGGATATCCAAAGGAAACTATTGGATACACCTTCTATCACAGATCCGAAGGCAAGACTTTTGTTGCTAAATTCGGAAACTTTCTGGAGAAGGAGTTTCTCTCGAAAGAAGTGAGTGGGAGGAAAGTGGAACTTGACGAGGTAACTGTACCTGCTCCCTTACTAGAGAGTGGTTCATCACAGAAAACTGTTTCTGTGACACCTACACCAGTTAGTGAGGAAGCTAATGATGATGATCATGAAACTTCAGAACAAGATACTACTGAACCTCGTAGATCAACCAGAGTAAGATCCGCGCCAGAGTGGTACGATAATCCTTTTCTGGAAGTCATGCTACTAGATCATGATGAACCTACGAACTATGAAGAAGCGATGGTGAGCCCAGATTCCGCAAAGTGGCTTGAAGCCATGAAATCTGAGATGGGATCCATGTATGAGAACAAAGTTTGGACTTTGGTTGACTTGCCCGATGATCGGCAAGCAATTGAGAATAAATGGATCTTCAAGAGGAAGACGGACGCTGATAGTAGTGTTACTATCTACAAAGCTAGAATTGTCGCAAAAGGTTTTTCGACAAGTTCAAGGTGTTGACTACGATGAGAGCTTCTCACTCGTATCTATGCTTGAGTCTGTCTGAATCATGTTAGTAATTGCCGCATTTTATGAAATCTGGCAAATGGATAAACAAAACTGCATTCCTTAATGGATTTATTAAAGAAGAGTTGTATATGATGCAACAGAAGGTTTTGTCAATCCGAAAGGTACTAACAAAATGTGCAAGCTCCAGCGATCCATCTATGGACTGGTGCAAGAATCTCGGAGTTGGAATATACACTTTGATGAGTTGATCAAAGCATATAGTTTTATACAGACTTACGGTGAAGCCTGTATTTACAAGAAAGTGAGTGGGAGCACTACATCATTTCTGATAAGTATATGTGAATGACATATTGTTGATCGGAAATAATGTAGAATTATTCTGTAAAGCATAAAGGAGTGTTTGAAAGGAGTTTTTCAAAGAAAGACTTCGGTAAAGCTGCTTACATATTGAGCTTCAAGATCTATAGAGATAGATCAAGACGCTTGATAAGTTTTTTCCAATGAGTACATACCTTGACAAGATTTTGAAGTAGTTCAAAATGGAGCAATCAAAGAAAGAGTTCTTGCCTGTATTACAAGGCGTGAAGTTGAGTAAGACTCAAAGCCCGACCACGGCAGAAGATAGAAAAAGAATGAAAGTCATTCCCTATGCCTTGGCCATAGGTTCTATAAAGTATGTCATGCTGTATACCAGATCTATTGTATACCCTGCACTGATTTGGCAAGGGAGTACAATAGTGATCTAGGAGTAGATCACTGGACAGCGGTCAGAATTATCCTTGGTGAAATAAGGATATGTTTCTCGATTATGGACGTGACAAAAAGGTTCATCGTAAAAGGTTACGTCGATGCAAGTTTTGACACTGATCTGGATGACTCTAAGTCTCGATCTAGATACATATTGAAAGTGGGAGCAATTAGCTAGAGTAGCTCCGTGCAGAGCATTGTAGACATAGAAAATTGCAAAATACATAACGGATCTGAATATGACAGACCCGTTGACTAAGATTCTCTCACAAGCAAAACATGATCACACCTTAGTACTCCTTGGGTGTTAATCACATAGCGATGTGAACTAGATTACTGAATCTAGTAAACCCTTTGGGTGTTGGTCACATGGCGATGTGAACTATGGGTGTTAATCACATGATGATGTGAACTATCGATGTTAATCACATGGTGATGAGATCTAGATTATTGACTCTAGTGCAAGTGGGAGACTGAAGGAAATATGCCCTAGAGGCAATAATAAAGTTATTATTTATTTCCTTATTTCATGATAAATGTTTATTATTCATGCTAGAATTGTATTAACCGGAAACATAATACATGTGTGAATACATAGACAAACAGAGTGTCACTAGTATGCCTCTACTTGACTAGCTCGTTAATCAAAGATGGTTATGTTTCCTAACCATGAACAATGAGTTGTTATTTGATTAACGAGGTCACATCATTAGTAGAATGATCTGATTGACATGACCCATTCCATTAGCTTAGCACCTGATCGTTTAGTATGTTGCTATTGCTTTCTTCATGACTTATACATGTTCCTATGACTATGAGATTATGCAACTCCCGTTTACCGGAGGAACACTTTGGGTACTACCAAACGTCACAACGTAACTGGGTGATTATAAAGGAGTACTACAGGTGTCTCCAATGGTCGATGTTGGGTTGGCGTATTTCGAGATTAGGATTTGTCACTCCGATTGTCGGAGAGGTATCTCTGGGCCCTCTCGGTAATACACATCACATAAGCCTTGCAAGCATTACAACTAATATGTTAGTTGTGAGATGATGTATTACGGAACGAGTAAAGAGACTTGCCGGTAACGAGATTGAACTAGGTATTGGATATCGACGATCGAATCTCGGGCAAGTAACATACCAATGATAAAGGGAACAACGTATGTTGTTATGCGGTCTGACCGATAAAGATCTTCGTAGAATATGTAGGAGCCAATATGGGCATCCAGGTCCCGCTATTGGTTATTGACCGGAGACGTGTCTCGGTCATGTCTACATTGTTCTCGAACCCGTAGGGTCCGCACGCTTAAGGTTACGATGACAGTTATATTATGAGTTTATGCATTTTGATGTACCGAAGGTTGTTCGGAGTCCCGGATGTGATCACGGACATGACGAGGAGTCTCGAAATGGTCGAGACGTAAAGATTGATATATTGGATGACTATATTCGGATACCGGAAGGGTTCCGGAAGAGTATCGGATAAAACCGGAGCACCGGGGGGGTTACCGGAACCCCCCGGGGGTTAATGGGCCTTATGGGCCTAAAGTGGAGAAGAGGAAGGGGCTGCCACAGCAGGCCGCGCGCCCCCTCTCCCCCTAGTCTGAATTGGACAAGGAGGGAGGGGCGGCGCCCCCCCTTTCCTTCTCTCCCTCCACCTCTCCTAGTTGGACAAGGAACGGGAGGGGAGTCCTACTCCCGGTAGGAGTAGGACTCCTCCTGCGCGCCTCCTCTAGGGCCGGCCGCACCCCCCCTTGGATCCTTTATATACGGAGGCAAGGGGACACCTAAGAGACACAAGTTGATCCACGTGATCTGTTCCTTAGCCGTGTGCGGTGCCCCCTGCCACCATATTCCTCGATAATACTGTAGCGGAGTTTAGGCGAAGCCCTGCTGCTGTAGTTCATCAAGATCGTCACCACGCCGTCGTGCTGACGGAATTCTTCCCCGACACTTTGCTGGATCGGAGTCCGGGGATCGTCATCGAGCTGAACATGTGCTCGAACTCGGAGGTGCCGTAGTTTCGGTGCTTGATCGGTTGGATCGTGAAGACGTACGACTACTTCCTCTACGTCGTGTCATCGCTTCCGCAGTCGGTCTGCGTAGGGTATGTAGACAATACTCTCCCCCTCGTTGCTATGCATCACATGATCTTGCGTGTGCGTAGGAAATTTTTTGAAATTACTACGAAACCCAACAAAGTTCACATACTCAACCATCATTTAGTTTTCTATAATTGCTAACACTCACCGTGTACACATGAGAAAAATGTTTCAACCAGACACACATAAAGATAGGGGCTTATAGTTTCGCCTCCCAACACACTCACCTCAAGGGTGATGTCAACAATAATAACTCATGCTATCCATATTCAACTGGATATATGTGCCTAGATCTTTCCTCACCACATGATGCTTGCCAAAGGAGAAAAATAAAAAGGAATAGAGAGAAAAACTTTGACTCTTGCATGAAAGTAAATACATGAAAGTAAAAGATAGGCCCTTCGCAGAGGGAAGCAGAGGTTGCCATGTGCCTTTTGTTTGTATGCTCCACCCCTTAGTGCAAGAGAACGTCACATTATATTGCCCCTTGTGATGGCAACCTTTATTATGCAGTCTGTCGCTTTTATTCTTAACCATCACAAGTTCGTACAACGCTCAATTTTCCCTTACACTAAATGATCTCACATTTTTATAAGCAATTTTTATTGCCCTTTTTGCACTGATGACAACTTACTTGAAGGATCTTACTCAATCCATAGGTAGGTATGGTGGACTCTCAAACAAGATATGGTTTAAGGGTTTTGGATGCACAAGTAGTTTCTCTACTTAGTGCGGAGTTTTTGGCTACCAAAGATAGGGGCAATCACCACATCTTGACGGATCTATGACAATATAACTTCTATGTGAATATGAACAAACATAAATCATTAAGTTGTCTTCCTTGTCCAACGTCAACAATTTTGGCATATAATATTTTGATGGGTGCTCACAATCATAAAAGATTTCCATGATAGTATATTTATATGTGAATCTTCTCTTCCCTTATTAATTCTTTCACAAGTTGCATCATTGACCAATGTTGTGTTTGTCAATCTACAATCAAATTTTCTACTTATACTTTTCCTTGTGTAATGTCATCACTTACCATAAGATTAGCATATGATCTTCTCTTTTATTTACTTTCTTTTTATTGCAGCAAGAAAGTAAAGAAGGCAAAACTCAAACTAAACTTTATTATATATCTCACTCACGATTACAAAGATTGATAACTAAGCAAACTCTTGAAATGAAGGATCGAACTAAACTTTTTTCGTCTAAAAGCAAAAGATAACCATGGATCGAACTAAGAAAGTAAAGGAAAAAGATAGTGGAGATGATATGATACCGGGGCACCTCCCTCAAGCTTGCCGGAAGCCAAGGGGAGTGCCCATACCCAATACTCATTTTTGTTTCGGTGGTGTAGAAGAAGGTGGTGGTGATGAAGTAGAAGCGATCCGTTCCAATATATCTCTAAGGGTATCTCTCAAGCTATGAATCTCCCGGAGAGCTTGATGAAGTAGCCTAGTGTTCTCCTCTACCTCAGCCATGATATGTTTATTTTTCAGGCCCCAAGAGCTTGTCCCAACATCACTTTCTCTTGGATGAGATATGTCCCAGTTGGACGGTATATGCACACGAGGGGTGTTTTCGAACCCACAACTATGAATCAAATTGTGAAAATTGTTTTGATGTAACCTATGTAAAGGTCTCCTTGTAGGGAGTTCTTCCTGATTTCCTGGGCCTTCTTGATTGTTTATGGACCTCATGGCTTGATGGGGGTTAGGATGAGTGGAGATGACAGCTAGAGTCCCTCTCTCAGAGGCCGGAGGGTGAATTCCAAACGATTCCCCCTCATCTTCCTCCATAACGATCTCTTCAAGTTCCTCTCCCCGGGATTCTACCTGAAGAAATCAAGCTTCACCTTCTTTAGTGTTGGAGGAGGGAGAAGACATGATGCCTGGCTCAACAGGTCTGACAAAACAACAAGAAAAGAAAATAGGAGATTTCTTTGCAATACGGAGGTCAACATGTTCGGGAGGTATATTTTTTTATCTTGGGGAACAAGCAGAGGAAGAAAAACGTAGTCCGGAAAGTACCCGAGGTGGGCACAACCCACCTGGGTGCGCCGGGCATGCCTGGCGCGCCCTGGTGTATCGTGCCCACCAGGGTCACTTTCCTGGAAGTTTCTTATTTTCCTAATTTTCTAAATATTCCAAAACTAACAAATTTTTTTTTTGCAGATTTTCGGAGTCCGTTTACTTACCGTATCACGTACCTCCCTTTTTTCATGATTCTGGAGTGTTCCGGAAGGTTTCCTTTATGTGCTCTTCCGGTGTCAAAGTTTGGATAATATTGCTTTCAACATTAATGGGCGTACCTGAGATATAGTGTTTTATTCGTTGCCCACTGAAAACCTTCGGGTTAGTACCTTCAGCATTATTTATTTTAATAGCGTCGGATCGATAGACCTCCTCGATGACATAGGGTCCTTCCCATTTGGAGAGGAGTTTTCCTCCAAAGAATCTGAAACGAGAGTTGTACAAAAGAACATATTCTCCAACTTTGAACTCATGCTTTTGGATTCTTTTGTCATGCCATCTTTTAACTTTTTCTTTGAATAACTTAGCAGTTTCATAAGCATGGGTTCTCCATTCATCTAAGGAGCTAATATCAAATAACCTCTTTTCACTAGCAAATTTGAAGTCATAATTAAGTTCTTTAATTGCCCAAAATGCTTTGTGTTCTAACTCAAGAGGTAAATGACAAGCTTTTCCATAAACCATTTTATATGGACACATACCCATATGATTTTTATAAGCTATTCTATAAGCCCAAAGTGCATCTTCTAATTTCTTAGACCAATTCTTCCAGGACCTATTGACAGTCTTTTGTATGATTAGTTTTATTTCTCTATTGCTAAGTTCAACTTGACCACTAGACTGAGGATGATAAGGTGATGCAATTCTATGGTTAACATCATACTTAGAAAGCATTTCACGGAAAGCACCATGAATAAAGTGTGAACCACCATTGGTCATTAAGTATCTAGGGACTCCAAACCTTGGGAAAATAACTTCCTTAAGCATTTTAATAGAGGTGCAGTGATCAGCACTACTGGTTGGAATAGCTTCTACCCATTTAGTAACATAATCAATAACAAGCAAAATATGCGTATACCCATTAGAGGAAGGAAAAGGCCCCATGAAACCAAATCCCAAAACATCAAATGGTTTAACAGCAAGTGAATAATTCATAGGCATTTCTTGATGCTTACCGATATTACCTATTCTTTGGCATTCATCACAAGATGAGACAAACTTACGAGCATCTTTGACGAGAGTAGGCCAATAAAAAGCAGATTGTAATACCTTATGAGCGGTTCTGTCTCCCGCATGATGTCCTCCATAAGCTTTAGAGTGACATTTCCGTAGGAGTTGTTCCTGTTCATGCTCAGGTACACAATGTCTAATAATACCATCTACTCCTTCTTTATAAATATGTGGGCCATCCCAAAAGTAATGTCTTAAATCATAGAAGAATTTTTTTCTTTTGTTGGTATGTGAAGCTAGGTGGTATGTATTTAGCAACAATTTAATTAGCATAGTCAACATACCAAGGTGTATTATTAGAAGCATTTATTGCAGCTAGTTGTTCATCAGGAAAGCTATCATTAATAGGTTGTGGGTCATCAAGAATATTTTCAAGCCTAGACAAGTTATCAGCTACGGGGTTCTCTGCTCCTTTCGTATCGGTGATATGCAAATCAAATTCTTGTAGTAGAAGAACCCATCTAACGAGTCTAGGTTTATGATATTTCTTTTCCATAAGATATTTTATAGAAGCATGATTGGTGTGAACAGTCACTTTAGAATCAACAATGTAAGATCTAAATTTATCACAAGCAAACACCACTGCTAAGAATTCTTTTTCAGTAGTAGCATAATTTCATTAAGCACTGTCTAGAGTTTTACTAGCATAATGAATTACATTCAGTTTCTTATCCACTCTTTGCCCTGGAACAACACCAACAACATAATCACGAGCATCACACATAATCTCAAAAGGCAAGTTCCAGTTAGGTGGTTGAACAACAGGTGCAGTAATTAAGGCTTTATTTAGTGTTTCAAAGGCTTCCATACAATCATCATCAAACTCAATGGTTTGCAAAAGATTCGTAAGAGGCCTAGAAATTTTAGAAAAGTCTTTGACAAACCTCCTATAGAAACCAACATGACCAAGGAAACTACGAATACCATTGATATCTTTAGGACATGGCATTTTCTCAATTGCATCAACCTTGCCTTTGTCCACCTCAATGCCTCTCTCAGAAACTTTATGGCCCACAACAATACCTTCGTTAACCATGAAGTAGCACTTCTCCCAATTCAAGACAAAATTTGTTTGCTCACATCTCTGCAAAACTCGATCAAGATTGCTTAAACAATCATCAAAAGACTTCCCATAAACAGAAAAGTCATCCATGAAAACCTCAACAATCTTTTCACAAAAATCAGAGAATATAGTAGTCATACATCTTTGGAAGGTAGCAGGTGCATTACATAGACCAAAAGGCATACGTCTATAAGCAGAAGTTCCAAAAGGACATAAAAGTGGCTTTTCTTGATCAGGTTGTAAAACAAGTATTTGCGAAAAACCAGACTATCCATCAAGGAAGAAAAAATGTGTGTGCTTAGATAATCTTTCTAACATTTGATCGATAAAAGGCAGAGGGTAATGATCTTTTCTAGTTGCTTTGTTTAATTTTCTATAATCTGTTACCATCCTATAGCCTGTGACAATTCTTTGTGGAATTAGCTCATTCTTATCAATAGGAACAACAATAATACCTCCCTTCTTAGGGACACAATGAACAGGTCTTACCCATCTACTATCAGCTATAGGATAGATTATACCTACTTCCAGAAGTTTCAATATTTCCGTTCTTACCACTTCTTTCATCTTCGGATTTAACTGACGTTGGTGATCAACAATGGGTTTAGCATCAGGTTCCATACTAATCTTGTGCTGACATAGAGTAGGACTAATGCCCTTAAGATCATCAAGAGTATGTCTAATAGCAGCTCATTGCTTCCTTAGAACTTTCAATAATCTTTCTTCTTCATGTTCTGAAAGGTTAGCACTAATAATAACAGGATATATCTTTTTCTCATCAAGATAAGAATATTTCAAAGTGTCTGGCAATTGTTTTAATTCAAACACACGATCACCTTTAGGTGGAGGAGGACCTCCTAGAGTTTCAATAGGCAAATTGTTTCTAAGTAGAGGTTGTTGTTCGAAAAAGATTTTATCTATTTCATTTCTTTCACCCATATGCAAATCATTTTCATGGTCTAGCAAATATTGTTCCAAAGGATCAGTAGGAGGTACAACAATAGAAGCAAGACCAATAATTTCATCCTTACTAGGAAAATATTTCTTATGAGGTTGTCTACTAAACTTAGAGAAATTAAATTCATGAGATTCATCACCAAAGCTAACACCGATAGTTTGTTTCTCACAATCTATTTTAGCATTGACGGTGTTCAAGAAAGGTCTACAAAAAATAATGGGACAAAAGTCATCTTGTGGGGAGCTAAGAACAAGAAATCAGTAGGGTATTTTACTTTCCCACACAAGACTTCAACATCTCTAAGAATCCCAATTGGTGATATAGTATCTCTATTAGCAAGTTTAATAGTGACATCTATGCCTTCTATTTCAGCAGGTGCTATTTCATCTTTAATTTCTTGATATAAGGAGAAAGGAATAGAACTCACATTAGCACCTAGGTCACATAACCCATGATAACAGTGATCTCCTATCACAACTGAGACAATAGGCATGCCAACAACAGGTCTATGTTTATCTTTTCCTTCAGGTTTGACAATTCTAGAAGCTTCACCACATAAGTAAATAACATGCCCATCAATATTATCGACTAAGAGATCTTTAACCATAGCAACACTAGGTTCAACTCTGATTTGTTCAAATGGTTTGGGTGTTCTAACATAACTTTTCTTAACAGCGGTTGAAGCTTTAGCATGTTCCATCATCCTAACAGGAAAATGTGGGTTTTCAATATAAGCAATGGGAACAACTGGATCAACATTGTAAATAATAGTTTCTTCTTTAGCTTTTACCGGTTACTTAACTTCTTCTTTAATAGGTGGGTGATATTTAAACCACCTCTCCTTAGGGAGATTAACACGAGTAGCAAAAGATTCACAGAAGGAAGCTACTATCTCAGAGTCAAGTCCATATTTAGTGCCAAACTTTTGAAAAGCATCGGTATTCATAAAAGATTTAACACAATCAAACTTAGGGTCAATACCTGACTCTTTACCTTCACCGAGTTCCCAATCTTCAGAGTTGCATTTAATTATTTCTAAAAGATCCCACCGGAATTCAATAGTCTTCTTCATAAAAGAACCAGTACAAGAAGTATCGAGCATGGTTTGATCATTACGAGAAAGCCGAGCATAAAAATTCTGAATGATAATTTATCTTGAGAGCTCATGATTGGGGCATGAATATAACATTGAGTTAAGACTCTCCCAAGCTAGAGCGATACTTTCTCCTTCATGAGGCCAACAATTATATATATAATTCCGACACGATGAACTAGATGCATGGGATATTTTTTTGATGAAATTCCAGTTTCAACCGACTCTAGTTCCAAGATCCAATATCATTGCATAGCCTATACCATGTCAATGATTTTAACTTCAAAGTAAGGGTAAAACCTTCTTCTTAGCTTCATCCCTGGGAAAACCTGCAAGCTTAAACAATCCACAAATTTCATCCACATATATCAAGTGCATATCAGGATGTTCGGTTCCATCTCCTGCATAAGGATTAGCTAGCAGTTGTTCTAACATACTCGAAGGAATTTCATATTCAATATTTTCAGTAGATGTAGTAGGTTGAGGGGCAACTAATTGTGGTTCCGGTCGAGGTGAAGATACCCCGAACAAAACCCCCAAAGGATTGTTTTCCATAGTAGCAAGTGACAATAAGTTTCAACATGTAGTAATAATGTTTCCTTACCAATTTCCACTTACCAAGAGCGCTTCACTCCCCGGCAATGGCGCCAGAAAATGGCCTTGATGACCCACGAGTATATAGGTTCAATTTAGCCTTTTCGATAAATAAGAGTGTCGAACCCAATAAGGAGTAGAAGGAAATGACAAGTGGTTTTCAGCAAGGTATTGTTTGCAAGTGCTAAAATTGTAAGTAGCGGGTAGTTTGATAGCAAGATAATTTGTAATGAGAAAGTAATCATAGTAGTAGCAAAAGTGCAGCAAGGTAGCCCAATCCTTTTGAGGCAAAGGACTGGCCAAAACGGTGTCTTATGATAAGCAAAGTGTTCTTGACGGTTCACGGGAATTTCATCTAGTCACTTTCATCATGTTGGCTTAATTCGTGTTCGGTACTTTGATAATTTGATATGTGGGTGGACCGGTGCTTAGGTGCTATTCTTACTTGAAAAAATCTCCTACTTATGATTAACCATCTCGCAATCATCCACAACTACGAGAAAAGTATTAACAACAAATTCTAACCATAGCATTAAACTTTTGGATCCAATCGGTCCCTTCCGGAATAACGCATAAACTGGGGTTTAAGCTTCTGTCACTCTCTCAACCACCATCTAATAACTACTCCACAATGCATTCCCTTAGGCCCAAATACGGTGAAGTGTCATGTAGTCAACGTTCACATGGCACCACTAAGAGAATGACAACATACATATCATCAAAATATCGTGCACATATCAAGTTCACATGATTACTTGCAACATGATTTCTCCCATGACCTCAAGAACGGAAGTAACTACTCACAAATGATAATCATTCTCAAGATCAGAGGGGTATTAAATAGCATAATGGATCTGAACATATAATCTTCCACCAAATAAACCATATAGTAATCAACTACAAGATGTAATCAACACTACTAGTCACTCACAAGCACCAATCTATAGTTTTGATACAAAGATTGAACACAAGAGATGAACTAGGGTTTGAGAGGAGTTGGTGTTGTTGAAGATGTTGATTAAGATAGCCCTCCCCAAGATGGGAGAGTTGTTGGTGATGATGATGATGATGGTTTCCCCCTCCGGGAGGGAAGTTCCCCCGGCGGAATCGCTCCGCCAGAGGGCAAAAGTGCTCCTACCCAAGTTCCGCCTCGAGGCGGCGGTGCTTCATTCCGAATGTCCTCTCCATATTTTTTTGTAGGTCAAAATGACTTATATACCAGAAGATGGGCAAGGTGGGCCGAGGAGGGCATCACCCACCAGGGCGCGCCTGGGCCTCCTGGCGCCCCCAGGTGGGTTGTGCCCACCTGGTGGCCACCCTCTGGTACTTATTTGCTCCAATAATTCTCAAATATTCCATAAAAAAATCCTCGGAAGTTTCAGCTCATTTGGGGTTGTGCAGAATAGGTAGCCTCACGTAGCTTTTTCAGGTCCAGATTTCCAGCTGCCAGAATTCTCCCTCTTTGTGCATACCTTGCATATTATGAGAGAAAATGCATTAGAATTACTCCAAAAGCATTATTATACAATAAAATAACGTAAATAATAGTAAGAAAACATGATGCAAAATGGACGTATCAGAACACAACACAACAGGAGTGGGACAAACCACACAAGGTTTTATTTGACACATATCTGTAATATAAGTAATTGTGTAAGGGCTTGTTTGAATTGAGGATTCTAACAATGCAGGGATAGGAAATACACATGAATAGGATAGGAATGCACATGCAAAACTGAGAATTCAAAAACACATGATTTCTGCCAATCTGGGTGTTTGGTTCACAAGAATTGGAAGATCACAGGATGCAAAGAAGCATGGCGAGATTAAGTAAAACCACAAGAAAATGTACGGTTATAATGCTATTATGCTACTATCTCTTAGTCTTGTGCTTCATGAATAGGAATTGGAAAAGGAGGACAAGTGGATATTAAAATTTCGACATTTTTTCTTTCAAGGAGACAATAAAGGAACAAATCCTATAGTTTTCCTTTGCTCCATTCCTTTGAACAAAATGCATGAATAGTAGTGCCATAGGAAACTTTCCAAGTACTATATTTATCCTTCACTTTTCCTTTCAAGCACTGGCGATTCTAGTAGGCATGCTTGCGCAGGGAAAAGCCTACCCTCAAAAAAATGTTTTTGTGCTACTTCTACTACTTTGGACCCAGGCCACTGCCCTACTAGCTCAACTCCCAGGCCCGTCTACAAATGCACAGCTCAAACGCGCAGAGATAAATAATGATGGCATTCAAGAGAGTCCATCACAGATAGCTAAGTTGCCTGGTACCTCACTGCTTGTCATATAGTAGGAGAAACTAATCATATTTCATGTTACTACGCATGCTCCATGGACAATATATATAACATATAGAGTAAAAAAGCGACGCAACAAGTGTACAACCTCTTTGGCGAAGACATGTCGATCTTAGCATGATTGGGTTGGTCGGTGAGGATGCTCCGGCTGATTTGGCCGTCAGAGGAGGGGAATAAGATCTTAGGCATCTGAAGATGGAGCCGGGGGTACTGCTCCACTGTGATGGAGGGTTTCGTTGTTGGAGCAGCTCCGGTGAGTTGTATGACGGCGAGGCTGAAGCAGGACAAGAGAGACAATGTTAACTTGAGTGGAATTCTAATAGCATCTCCAATAGATGATGTAAAATACATAAGCACAAAGTGCTAGATGTAAAATACATCGGCCTCTCATCTCTGAACTTAGCTGCCGACACTGAATTTAACTGTCGAAACTGAATTTTGCTGTTGAAACTAATTTTTACTGTCGAAACTGAACACACTACTAGCAGAAAAGCAGTAGCAACAGCAGCAGTGCCCGGAGCAATAGTGCGTGCAAGAGCCGGGGCAGATGGTCATGTAGCAGCATCTCAGGTAGCAGCTGCAGGGGCTCGAGCGAGAGCAGGATCTGCTGCTCGTGCAGTAGCAGCACGCGCAAGAGTAGAGCACCAGCACAAGCAAGAGCAAGAGCGAGAGCAGTAGCGCTAGCAAGAGAAAGAGCGAGAGCAGCAACATGAAAAAGAGCAAGAGCAAGAGCAAGAGCAGACCAGGTAGGGGACCAAGAGCAAGAGCAGAGCAGCAGTGCGAGCGAGAGCCAAAGCAGCATCTCATATTGATGTGGACATCGCCGCGGAGGGAGCGACACCATGGAGGAAGTGGCCGGCGATGCCGCCGTGGATGGAGCCGCACCATGTCGGCTGGGGACCGAGCGCTGGCAGCACTGTGAGATCGAATCAAGAAGAAAATGTGCCGATTAGTGTAGAACCTCTTTGGTGACATAGAGTAGGCCTCAACTTCATCCGAGGAATCGGTGATGATGATGCTCTTCCGGTGGTGCAGGTGAAGACGGCGGTGTGGGAATAGAGGTGGCGCAAAAGACAAGGGGAACATCGGGGCAGCTCCTTGGAGGTGGAGGACTGGGTTGCTGAACTGGCGGGATGACGAGATCGATGATGGATCCTCATACGGTGCGGTGGATGAGGGACGTCGAGGTGTTCCCGTGGACGACATCGTCGGGGAAGAAGGCTCCGATTGGGTGGTGGACAGAGGAGGGTGTGGGGCTTCACGGGTTTTCACGGCCTCGGTGTACGAATGGGTGGGCGGATGGGATGGGAGGGGGGAACCATGGCTTAGGGACGCACTTTTTTGAAATGTGGGGTAAGTTATGAAAGTACCCCCACCAATTTGAGCTAGGTGGTTCTTTCGGTTCAGCGGTATCACGGGCATTTCGCCTGTCATGATTTCACAGGAGGTGGGAGTTTTTGCGCGAGTTGTAATTTTGGGATAGGAAGACGCGGGTTGAGATGGAGGGAGTTTTCGGAGCACAACGAGACAAAGATATACTTTAAAATTTTGGGGTAACAAGGCACGCGTTGAAGAGGCAGGAGTTTCGCAGCACGATAGACAGAGATGCTAGCTTGAAATTTCGGCATAACAAGGCGCGGCTTGAAATTTTGGGAGAACAAGCTTAACATGTACAAAAAAAGACAATTCACACCTCATCACTAGAGAGAGCCATGTCCCGTTTTACAATATTACTAGAAATGCATTCAAATACAACAACAAAAAAACTAAAAAAATCGAGAGAAAAAACATAACGTGTACAATACCAAATCAATTTGCACTTCCCTAAACAATAAAGGGATTTTTGCATTCGTGCCCCTAGTTGGGTCACGCTCGACTGTTTTGCCCCTAGTTTTTCAATAATTGCGGTTTTGCCCAGCTCAATTCACTCGCCTTGTGTTTTTTCCCTTCCGGGGTGGTTCCGACCAATCATGGTTCACCACATGGCGACTGCTCATTGGTCGGAACCGCCCCGGAAGGGCAAAAACACAAGGCGAGTGAAGTGAGCTGGGCAAAACCATAATTATTGAAAAACTAGGGGAAAATCAGTCGAGCGTGACCCAACTAGGGGCACCAATACAATTGTTCCAACAATAAAAGAACAATTTGTGTTGTCTAGCATATGGACTAAATTTGAGTACATTTTCCCTATTTGAATGGGATTGTACTCGGGTTAGTTATACAACCATCTAAATATTATCTTCACAACACATGACATGAGTATAGGAGTAGTAAATTCCTATATAAATACGAACTACATGTACATATGATCTCAAATTCAAATATATGTATCCGTTTTATGTTGAATTCAAATCATAGTACATGTATGCTCTAGCTAGATGTTCGGAATCTAAACCATGTATGATACTACATACAATATGTTTAACACGCACAACACACACACAAACACCATTTAGACTAGTAAGGTACACGTGCATTGCACGCATGATATTTGGCAACCAAATTATGAATAAATACCACATCATAGCATGTAAGCTTTGAGTCATATATGCATGATGTAGATGTTCGTTTAATTCTTATAGTTCATCTCATTCAAAATCAATTAGTTCTTATAAAAAAGCTAATCTATTTTAAGATTCATGGAATTGTGCATTCTAAAGCATAAAGATGTAGAATGTTTTTGGGCAATTATGACACGGAAGATTCTATATATCTAGCCAGGTCTCACCCTCTTTCCCACATACACATCGATCAATCTATACCTCTCTATATAGGATTACATAGCTAATACACCCACATTATATATCCATCGCCCCCGTCTCATCATCCATGCCTTCCGCTTCATCTCTCAGATGTGCGCACAGTGGCGAAGACACGGGGTAGCAAGGGCCCTGGCCCCCCCTAACATCACTATATACTGAGGCTAATATGAATGTGATCAGTAGATCAATTTCTAGTAAAATGGTTTAAGTTGATGAATTGGCCCTCCCCGTAAAGGATTAGCAATGCTTGGCCCGTAGCTCATTTATTTTTCATGGTTCTGCCACTGCGCAACCGTGCACTCGCGCCCTTTCTTTAAATATCGATCTCGCACTTGTGCACTCCTTCATAGTCTCCCTCCACTTGGCCCCTCGCATCATCTTCCAGCCCCCACCCCCATATCCTAGTGCTTGTACGCTCGTAGATCTCTTCCCTCGGTCGACCCCTCCCCTCCCTTCTCGTATATCACCCCGGACCCATGCACATACATGTATGTATATAGGCCTCTCCTTCACACAAATGGCATTGACACATATTCCCTCACCATATCTTAGTATCTCTCTCACACACGGACTACGTCTGTGAAAGAGAAGAGGTGCACACATGCACTCGTTCTGACATACAAACGCGTGGGTGCACGATGGAGCACATTTGTATGAAAAATGAGCATGTAGAAAGCCTTTAGATGATGTGCCAAACTAGTCTATATCTATACCTCGATATCTATGTCTATACCCCTATATTGAGTGCGAATATCGTTGGATGAAGCCAATCACACGGTGTAGAGATGGCAAATCCGAGCACTACTAGCCATTGGATATCATCTACATTCCACCAGATTCTGCCACATGTACAATCTAGAAGACCCCATGGTTGAACTTAATCATAATGCACAAACCTCAAAACACAAGTACTTCTCCTTTGTTCTAGAATCTTCCGTATCATAACTATCCAAACTTTTTTTCTAGTTGAATTGTCATTATTTGTTTCTACTTTATGCTTTACAACGCACAATTCCATGAATCATAAAATAGATTAACTTTTTTATAAAAACTAATTGATTTTGAATGAGATGAACTTTAAGAATTAGACGAACGTCTACATCATGCATATATGACTCAAATCTTACATGCTATAGTGTGGTATTTATTCATAATTTGGTTGCCAAATCTCATGCGTGCAATGCATGTGTACCTTACTAGTACTTCCTTTTTTAGTTAATATATTATGATTAAAATGATGTGGGGGCATCCATGAAGCCACGTGGCACATGTGGAGGCGTTGTCACGACCTCCTTGTGTGGATTGATCACAGTGACGTGCTGCTGGTTCCAGAAGAATGTACTCGTCCTCTCTCACACACACTGGCAGTACATGCATGAAGCGAAGATGTGCACACATGCACTCATTCTCTTGCACGGACACGCGGGTACATGGTGGGACGCATCTTTCTACGAAGATCCACCCCATGTGATAATTTGATGCGTGTAAAGTCGTTCACTTCATTGATAGCCAATTAATACAGTGCATGCAAATTGGAGTGGATGTGAGGGAGGAAGTAGTGGAGAAAGACATTACTACTCCACTGCATGCATGCGAGTAGTTAAATCATGGGTTGCTACTTCCATTGGTCTCCTTCTTATTTTGTGCCAATTTTTGACCATAATTTTAAGTAACACAATATTTATGCATGTCATAAAAATTAATGTCATCTAAAACTACTTTCAAATGTGATTCCAATGATATAATTTTTGGTTACATGCATTAGCATTTTGTTAGTAAAATTTTTGGTCAAAAATTGGCACAGAATAAAAAGGGGTCCAATAATCCAGGACGCGGGCAGGATGATCAATTTTTGCATGGGTTACTGTTGGTGGCCTTTGTATTTAAATATGGACAAAGTGGAGTAGTACTATCTTTATCTTAGCCTTGTAGGGCTCTCCCAACGCCTACGCTCGCCTCCCCGCCTCGCCCATCGGATCCCGTCATGGAGGATCCCGCCATGGATAATCCCTTAGATCCTAGGATCCTGCGGGCTGCCCTCTTGCTGCGGCCCGCAGCATTGCCGCCTTTGAGCGAAACCAACATGTGTTTCAGAGTGGATCCATTGCTCTGGAATCACATATCGGTGGGGCCGGAGGACATGCCAGGGCTGCATTTCAGGTGGTGGGTAGCAAGGGAAAATTGGATCGAGGAAGAGTCACATCGATTGGAGACAAGTTCGAAGGAGCTGCGCCTGCCGAAGCACAAGGCAGAGGCGCAAGTCGATCTCAAGGGAGAGATGCTGAGGGATGTCAGCATCTGGTAGCGTCGCGTTGATTTCGAGCCGGGGCTAATGGAAGAGATCATATTCACAGAGTATACTATGGAGGAAAGAACGCGCATTCCTGTGGAATGGCATGAGCCGCCAGTGCAACTGTTCAAATGGGCGGTAGGAGAAGCCAAATCCCGGGACCAGCTGCGGCGCGCTGCTGGGCATGCATCATAGGCGAGGTGAGCTGCCCTCCTTCCCCACAAGCGATGCGGTGACCTACTCGGTTGCTGCTGCAGTGAACTTGCAACGCGATGTCGGTTTGCAACCTTGACAATCACTCCATCCATATGTATTGTATTCCTGTGAAAATACTTGGTCGTTTGGAAAAAGATCATAATTGATTTATCACTACTTTTGGAATGCTTGGTCGTGACAATCACCCTAAGCCACAACCAGAAGTCTCCATCGCGTAATACTTACGGTCGGTCGCACCAATAGACGGTCGGTCGGACCCGCGTCTCACTGAAGGGACACGCATTGGCTTGGTCTGACATGTACGACCAGTTACATCACTGACTTGTGCGACCGCATTTGAGCAGTAGTACTTGAAAGTTTTGTTCCACTAAACTCATTGGGAGCCGTTTCGGGCCTCGAAGCCAAAACCATCAATTAAACTTTAGCTTGTTCCCATCACATTCCAAAGTAGTACTTGTGGGAGTCCTGGAGTAGGGGGTCCTCGGGCATCCGGTCTATTGATGTGGGCCGGACCGATGGACGGTCAAGATACAAGACAAAAGATCATCTCCCGTGTCCGGTGGGGACTCTCACACACATGGATGGCAAGTATGGGTGTCCGAATATTCTATTCCTTTCTGTAAAACCAACTTTGTACAACCCTAAGCCCCTTCGGTGTCTATATAAACTGGAGGGCTAGATTGGAGGGAGGATCATAACATTCCTAGGCTAGCTATTTACGGTTAGCCAAATCGATCTCGAGGTATATCAACTCTTGTAACCCCTATCCCCTAAATATAATCTAGCAGGAGTAGGGTTTTACCTCCATTAAGAGGGCCCGAACCTGGGTAAATATTGTGTCCCTTCTCCATTTTTACCATTGATCTTTAGACGCACAGCTTGGGCCCTCCTACCCGAGATCTGCCGGTTTTGACACCGACATTGGTGCTTTCATTGAGAGCTCCGCTGTGTCATCGACGGAAGGATCGATGGCTCACCTCTTTGTCAACAATGACGCTGCATCCAGGGAGACCTTTCTTCCTGGACACGTTTTTGTGTTCAGTGGCTTTGTGCTTCGTGCCAACTCGATCGGCCGCCTCGAGAAGGTCGATAGTTATGCCCCCGGCTACCAGATCAGGTTTGGAAACCTAAATTATGTTCCTGACATCCGAGGAGACCTAGTATTCGATGGGTTTGCGGCCTTGGCCTCCACTCTATGTCCCATCCAAGAAGACTCTTCGGATACCCTACCAGATCTCGTCCAGGGGTCAACACCAACACCCACATCGGCCTTAGACCCGGTGCAGGTCTCATTGTCCGAAGATGGGAACATAAGTCCCGCCGAACTTCTTTCCCTCACGGAGCTTCCTACTGAAGACCCAGATGAAATCTTAGACCTAGCTCTGGGCAGCCATCCCAAACTGCCGAGGCCTACACTTAGCGGAGCCGATCAGGCACCACACACCGAATTCACCGCAGCAGACCCGAAGTTCCTGGTCCCACTTTTGCTCCTAGATGAAGCATTGGGTTTGATGCAGTCTCTCACCATCACAAAGGCCTTACTTCCGAACCATACCCAGCTCGAACTGGGGGCTGAGAGAGGGGATTTTATGCCCCACCCACCACCCACTTAATAGCCATTGTCGAGGACTTAACTGACATGCTGGACTATGCATCCGAGGACATTGATGGCATGGACGACTGTCGGATATCGGGTTCCGGCAAAACCCTTAAGGTTCGAACTCTGGGGTGCGCGCTAAGATCTACTTTCTACTGATCCACGTCCCAACGCCTCGCCATGAATCTAAGCTACATGATGAAAAACAGAAGGGACACAAGGTTTATACTAGTTCGGGCCACCATTGTGGTGTAATACCCTACTCTAGTTTGTGGTGGATTGCCTCAGGGGCTGATGATGAACAGTATAGAGGAAGAACAACCTCGCGAGGGGTGTTCTTGAGCTGGTGTGGTGTTCTACTTGGGTGGATTCGATCGTCTCTCGATGGTCTCCGATCTACTGTGGTGGCTATCTCTATTTATAGAGGCTCTGGTCCTCTTCCCAAATATCGAGCGGGAAGGGAGCCAACAACGGCCATTTTGAAGGGGAACATCTAGTACAAGTTATCCTGACTAAAGTTGGTCTTCGAATGCCAAAGGCATTGGCAATGACGCCGTCTTGGGCTCCACGGTGACCTTCGTCCTGCCGCTTTGCTGGTCTTGGTCTCTTTGCGCCTGAGCTTGCCCCCTTTGCACCAAAGAGGAAACGATGACACTGCACAGGATGGCGCCCACCTGGTCTTGATCGTCATGGCTTGCGCCATGAGCACCTCGCGAGGTGCCCCTTGCCTTGATCTCCCCGCCTCCTCGCGAGCCTGCCTAGTAAGGCCACCTCTGAGGAAGCCTTGCGTCATCCGCCCCGCGAGGCTTGGCCCCTCGCGAGGGTCTTGAGCTTGGGTCGATGAAGACGGGCCGTACTGGGCCTCCCCTTAAGCCACACCGCAGGCCGCAGGCAGGAAAGTCTGGGGACCCCGTTCCCAGAACGCCGATAGTAGCCCCCGGGCCCAAGGCGTGCTCGGACTTGGCTTAGCAGCAAAGCGAAAGGGCAAGTGCGGAGTGCCGCAGGCCCCAACAGCCTACGACCTTGGTCGCCGCGTGGCGGTTGATTGGACGTGGGCGTCTCCGCTTCCCCACATTGCCTCGGCAACTGCCCGATTTAACGAGTCCCTGCTGCCGTGTCCCATGGCGCCGACGAAGAGGTTCTCGACCGCGGAGAAGGGGAAAGCTCGCTAGGAAGGGCCTGGCTCCCCTCCACCCAAGCGCGGCCGAGGTCGCCCCCACAAGCACTTCGCGACTCCTGTAACGGCTCCTCGTGGTCGCGGCGGTGGTCCTTCGCGTGGTGACGGCCGCCCGGTGGGTGGGGGAAGGCGCGTCGTGGCCGCGTGGCCTCCCCGGCCATGCTTTCACTCGGCAGAGGTGCTGCCGGAGTTTGTTGTGTGATCGACAGATCCGGCCTGCAACTGGCTCCAGCTCTCCCGCTTCTTTGCCGGTGAACTGCCGGCCGCCTGTTCTGATGGGCTCTGGCTGCAGGCGGACGGTTGCTGCAGCAGGGCTTCCTGGGTCATGGTGGAGATCTCCGTTGCTGGGAACATGGCCTTGGCCCGCGGCTGGCAGACGTTTGCCCGTGTGCGCGACCTGGGCCGGCGGTGCACCCTGCACTTCAAGTTTGACAGCGACGTGACCCTCTACACGAGGGTGTTTGGAGAAGACGGCCACCGTGTCGGGTGCTGCCATGAAGACGATGACGGCGACCAGGTGCTTGGACTTGGCGACGGCCGCAACGAGGACGAAGGCAAGCCTGCTCCTGGCGGCGTCCGCAACTCGCCAAGCTTCAGCGGCTCCTCTGGTGACAGCTCCTCCAGCGGTGGCCGCGATCAACCACCATGCCGCCGCGCCCGCTTCGAGGGTGGTAGCGGGTCATCCCGCCATCGTGCCTCGGTGAAGCACAAGGAGGAGTCTGGTTGAGCTCAGGAGGGCAGTGTGGATCCCCTTCGCGAGCCGTCGCCGGGCACGCCGCATTTATTTTGTTTACCTCCTTTTCCCGCAGAGAGAAGTATGGAGCCCCATGGGGGCGTGCAAAACTATTGCCCTTAATTATCATGCTATTTCTATTATTCCCATGCTGTGTTGTGGTGTTGCGGCTATGTGCTTGCACACTTAGCTTAGGGGGTTTACTGCAGTTTCCGCCTCGCAAGGTACTCGCCTGAGGCCTCGCCGGGCGTGTTAAGGTCTGCAAAATTAGTCGAGAGAATAGCTTTTGAACCTTTGTCGCGTGGGTGACTAGCCTAGGTCCTGTGTTTCGTGTCGCGAAGCCCGTGGGGCATGGACCGGGAGGGTTGCTCCCGCTGCGAACTTGAGTGAGGGAGCCTCATGAAATCAGGAGAGAAAAGGCTCACGAGGGCCCCCGCGTATCCCCCTCGCAAGGCTAGCGAGAAGGAGAACAGGCCGAGCGAAAGCTAGAGACAGAGAACAGGGACAAGGGACGGCAAACAACACTAGAACCAACTCCAACAAAAGTTCAAATGAGGGAGAACAAGCCAACTGCGGAAAGCAAATGAAAAGCCGCGTTCGGCACCTAGTCTAGTCTTCGACGTCTTCTCACCAGCGCGGAGCTAAGTGCTGCCACTGGGCGTGGGCGGGAGCCCCCGAGGCCCAAGGGTGGCACTCTGGAGACTCCGGGGCGTGTACAACCCCAACTCATTATTACGTGAGAGTGTCACGGGCGGCGAGCTTCACATGCGCTGCGCCTTCTTCACAGGCACCGGGCCTTTCTTGGGGCGGCGAGCTTCACAGGCACCGTGCCTTCTTTATAGGCACTGGGCCCTTCTTCACAGGCACCGGGCCTTCTTTACAGGCACTTGGCCTTACTTCACAGCCACCGGGCCTTCCTTACAGTCACTGGGCCTTACTTCAAGGGTAGAACCTCCGGAGGTGCTCAATGTTCCACGCGTTCAGGATGGGCACCCCTTCCTGGGTCTCCAAGCGCGCGGCGCCAAGTCTGGAAACATGAACAACCTTGAACGGGCCCTCCCACATGGGCAAGAGCTTGCGCAGCCCTTCCCTGGAGAGCACCCGCCCGAGCACGAGGTCACCAACCTCTAGAGTCCTGGGGCGGATGTTGCTGCAGTGGTACCGCCGCAGCGTCTGCTGGTATCTTGCTGCTCGTAGCGCAGCCTCCCAACGGTGTTCCTCCCCTAGCACGAGGTCCATCCCCCGCATTGCTTCCTGCTACGCTTCATCAAACGCCAGGACCCGCATGGAGCGACGCCTGACCTCGTGAGGGAGGACCGCCTCTGCTTCGTAGACGAGGAAGAACGGGGTCTCGCCGGTCGACTTGGTGGAGGTAGTGCGGATGGACCATAGCACGGATTGGAGCTCGTCGTACCAGCCCCTGCCGCAGGCCTCCAGCTTCTTCTTGAAGGTCCTGGTTTTGAGGCCCTTCAGGACCTCTGCGTTGGCGCGTTCAGTCTGGCTGTTGCTTCGAGGGTGTGCCATCGAAGTGTAGCATATCTGCATTCTGAGGTTAGCACAATATGTTTTGAAGAGATTGCTGGTGAACTGCGAACCGTTGTCGGTGATGATGCGATTAGGCACCTCGAATCGGCTCACGACGCCCTTGATGAACTTGACTGCAGAGCCAGCCGGGATGGTGCGGACAGCTTCCACCTCCGCCCACTTGGTGAACTTGTCAATGGCGACGTAGAGGTAGCGATACCCCCCGGCGCCCGAGGAAACGGGCCCAAGATATCCAGCCCCCAGACTGCGAACGACCATGAGAGTGGGATGGTCTGCAGGCCCTGAGCTGGCTGATGGATCTGCTTGGCGTGGAATTGATAGGCTTCACAAGCCTTCACCAGCTCGATCGTGTCGTTGAGTGCTGTAAGCCAATAAAACCTGCTACGAAACGCCTTGCCGACGAGGGTCCGTGATGACGAGTGGTGCCCACAGTCTCCGCCGTGAATGTCTGCCAGCAACTCCTTCCCCTGTTCCCTGGAGATGCAACGCAGGGAAACACCATTTGGCCGCTTCCAGTGGAGCTCTTCATCTTGGATGCAGTAGGCCGTGGCCTATCGGGCCACGCGTTCTGCGTCCTCTTCTTTCTCTGGTAGAGTCCCTTGCACTAGGTAATCCTTGAGCTCCGCCGTCTAGCATCCCTCCCGAGGCTCCAGCGCCAGGAGCAAGCGTGCTCCTGAGGTCAGGCCACAAGCCGGAGCTCCTGAGGCATGCGATTGAGGCAGTTCCTCTCGAGGTTGCGTTGTGCTTGATAGTGACAGTGCTGCTGAGGGCTTGAAGAGCTGTTCCTCAAAAACGCCAGGATCCTGAAGCAGCCGCCTTGATGCCCTCTTGGCAATGCCATCAGCCTCCTGGTTGGTGCCGCGGGGCACATGCTGCAGCTCCAGCCCCAAAAACTACTTTTCCATCTTGCGCACCTCTGCAAGATACGCCTCCATGTGCTCGTCCTTGGGCTCGTACACTTTGTTGGAGAAGTTGGCGAGGAGCTGTGAGTCACCCTTGATGATGAGGCGCTTCACCCCCAGTGCGGCCGCGGCCTTTAAGCCTGCTATGAGACCCTCGTATTCTGCTATATTGTTGGAAACCTTCTCGCCCTGCTGGAAATAGAGCTGCATGACGTAATAAAGCTTGTCTTGAGTGGGGGATATAAGCACTGCGCCAGCCCCTGCGCCATGTCGTGAGAACGCTCCATCGAAGTGCATAACCCAGCCGTCTGGTGCCTTGCTTCTTGGGGAGAGCGACCGATCTTCGCCTGCCTTGAGCCCTGGCGCCTCTGTCCACTCTGCCACAAAATCTGCAAGTGCGGCTCCTTTGACGACTCTAGTCGTGCTGAATTCCAACTGGAATGCTTGCAGCTCGATGTTCCATTCAGCAACCCTTCTAGCGGAGTTGGGACTCCTGAGCACCCTCTCCAATGGATAGGCTGAGACGACCTTGATGGGGTGACCTTGGAAGTAGTGCTGAAGCTTATGCGAGGCCACCAACAGCGCGAGCAAGAGCTTATGGGGCATGGGGTACCGTGCCCTTGCATCCCGCAACACCGTGCTGACGAAATACATAGGATGCTCAACGAGGGTGGGCGCACCGACGGAGCACGCACCCTCCGGAGAGTTGAGCGCCTCCTGAGACGTTGGAGCCCCCGACTCCTGACTGCTTGGTGAGGCCCCCCCAGCCCTGGGGGTGTCTTCCTGCCGAGGCTAGTCCCCATCTGCTAAGGCCGTGGCCCTCGCGAGGCCTTCCTGGCTTTGAGCTGCCGCGGTCGGGGCTGCGGCTGATGCGGCCTTGACCCGACGCTCCTCCCGAACCGCCATTAGAGTTGTGCTGGCGGAGTAGGGTGTGGTGGCGAGGTAGAGCACTAGGGGCTCCTGAGGGCGTGGAGCCACCATCACCGGAGGGCTGTGATACGTCTCCAACGTATCTATAATTTTTGATTGTTCCATGCTATTATATTACCCGTTTTGGATGTTTATGGGTTTTATTTTACACATTTATATCATTTTTGGGACTAACCTACTAACGGAGGCCCAACCCGTATTGTTGTTTTTTGCCTATTTCAGTATTTCGAATAAAAGGAATATCAAACAGAGTCCAAACGGAATGAAACCTTCGGGAGCGTGATTTTTGGAACGAACGTGATCCAGAGGACTTGGAGTGCAAGTCAAGAAGCAGCCGAGGCGGCCACGAGGGTGGAGGGCGCGCCCACTCCTACAGGGCGTGCCCCCTATCTCGTGGGCCCCTTGGGCGGCCACTGACCTACTTCTTCCTCCTATATATACCCACGTACCCTGAAAACATCAGGGGAGCCAACGAAACCCTAATTCCACGGCCGTAAACTTCTGTATCCGTGAGATCCCATCTTGGAGCCTTCGTCGGCGCTCCGCTGGAGGGGAAATCGACCACGGAGGGCTTCTACATCAACACCATAGCCCCTCCGATGAGTTGTGAGTAGTTTACCATAGACCTTCAGGTCCATAGTTATTAGCTAGATGGCTTCTTCTCTCTTTTTGGATCTCAATACCATGTTCTCCTCGATCTTCTTGGAGATCTATTCGATGTAACTCTTTTTGCGGTGTGTTTGTCGAGATCCAATGAATTGTGGATTTATGATCAAGTTTATCTATGAGAAATATTTGAATCTCCTCTGAATTCTTTTATGTATGATTGAGTTATCTTTGCAAGTCTCTTCGAATTATCAGTTTGGTTTGGCCTACTAGATTGATCTTTCTTGCAATGGGAGAAGTGCTTAGCTTTGGGTTCAATCTTGTGGTGTCCTTTCCCAGTGACAGCAGGGGCATCAAGGCACGTATTGTATTGTTGCCATCGAGGATAAAAAGATGGGGTTTATACCATATTGCATGAGTTTATCCCTCTACACCATGTCATCTTTCTTAATGCGTTACTCTGTTCTTATGAACTTAATACTCTAGATGCATGCTAGATAACGGTTGATGTGTGGAGTAATAGTACGAGATGAAGGCAGGAGTCGGTCTACTTGTCGTGGACGTGATGCCTATATACATGATCATGCCTATATAATCTCATAATTATTCGCTTTTCTATCTATTGCTCGACAGTAATTTGTTCACCCACCGTAATACTTATGCTATCTTGAGAGAAGCCACTAGTGAAACCTATGCCCCCGGGTCTATCTTTTATCATATAAGCTTTCAATCTACTTTTATTTGCATCTTTACTTTTCCAATCTATATTATAAAATACCAAAAATATATTTATCTTATCATACTATCTCTATCAGATCTTACTTTCGCAAGTTGCCGTGAAGGGATTGAGAACCCCTTTATTGCGTTGGTTGCGAGTTCTTTGTTTCTTTGTGTAGATGCGTCGAACTTTTGAGGAGCCTCCTACTGGATTGATACCTTGGTTCTAAAAAACTGAGGGCAATACTTACGCTACTATTGCTGCATCACCCTTTCCTCTTCAAGGAAAACCAACGCAAGCTCAAGACGTAGCAAGAAGGATTTCTGGCACCGTTGCCGGGGAGGTCTTCGCTCAAGTCAGGACAAACCAAGTACCCATCACAAACTCATCCCCCTCGCATTTACATTATTTGCCATTTGCCTCTCGTTTTCCTCTCCCCCACTTCACCCTTGCCGTTTTACTCGCCCTCTCTTTCCCAATCTTCTCCTCTCTTTCGCTTGCCTTTTTCCTCTTTGCTTGTGTGCGGATTACTTGTCGCCATGGTGCAAGATAATACCAAATTGTGTGATTTCTCCAATACCAATAATAATGATTTCCTTAGTACTCTGATTTCTCCTCTTAATGATGTTGAGTCTTGTGAAATCAATGCTGATTTGCTGAATCTTGTTATGAAAGATCAATTCGCCGGCCTTCCTAGTGAAGATGATGCTACCCATCTAAACAACTTTGTTGATTTGTGTGATATGCAAAAGAAGAAAGATACAGACAATGATATTGTTATATTGAAGTTATTTCTGTTTCCCTTAGAGATCGTGCTAAAGTTTGGTTTTCATCTTTGCCTAAAAATAGTATTGATTCTTGGAACAAGTGCAAAGATGCTTTTATCTCTAAGTATTTTCCTCCCTCTAAGACCATCACTCTTAGGAACGATATTATGAATTTTAAACAACTTGATCATGAGCATATTGCCCAACCTTGGGAAAGAATGAAATTGATGATTTGCAATTGCCCCACTCATGGTTTGAATTTATGGATGATCATACAATTTTTTTATGCTGGATTGAATTTTGCTTCTAGAAATCTATTAGATTCGGCCGCGGGAGGCACGTTTATGGAAATCACTTTAGGTGATGCTACAAAACTCCTTGATAATATTATGGATAATTATTCCCAATGGCTAATTATTCCCAATATTATGGCTAATTATGTTTTGAGTGCAAAGATGGATGAACTTATGAAATTGTTTGCTACTAAGAGTGCTACTCTTGATCCCAATGATATGCCTTTGTCTAATTTGATTGAGAATAATAATGAATCTATGGATGTGAATTTTTTTTGGTAGGAATAGTTTCGGAAACAATGCTTATAGAGGAAACTTTAAACCTAGAACGTTCCCTAGTAATTCCTCTAATTATTATGGAAATTCCTACAATAATTTTTATGGTAATTTTAATAAGATGCCCTCTGATTTTGAGAATAGTGTGAAAGAATTTATGATCTCTCAAAAGAATTTTAATGCCTTGCTTGAAGAAAAATTGCTCAAAGTTGATGATTTGGCTAGGAATGTTGATAGACTCTCGCTTGATGTTGATTCTTTGAAACTTAGATCTACTTCTCCTAAGCATGATATCAATGAGAGTGTCCATTGATGAGTGCAAAGAAAGAACTGCTAGATTGCGTGCTAAGAAAGATTGTTTTGTAAAGGCGTGTTCTTCTAGTTTCCATGATAATAATGGTGAAGATCTTAAAGTTATTGATGTGTCCCCTATTAGATCTTTGTTTTGCAATATTAATCTTAATAATGATGGGACTGGAGATGAGTCAACTTTAGTTAAAAGGCATCCCACTAATTTGGAGTTTTTAGATCTTGATGCTAAATTTGGTAAAAGTGGGATTGGAGAGGTTAAGACATTAAATAGCATTGAACCCACTATCTGGGATTTCAAGGAATTTGATTATGATAATTTTTCTTTAGAAGGTTGTATTTCCTTGTTGCAATCCGTTGTGAATTCTCCTCATGCTTATAGTCAAAATAAAGCTTTCACCAAACATATCGTTGATGCCTTGATGCAATCTTTTGATGAAAAAATTAATTTGGAAGTTTCTATACCTGGAAAACTTAATGATGAGTGTGAACCTACTATAAAGATTAAAATTAAAGATCCTGAGTGTTATGCTTTATGTGATTTGGGTGCTAGTGTTTCCACGATTCCGAAATCTTTATGTGATATTCTAGGTCTCCATGATCTTGACGATTGCTCTTTAAATTTGCACCTTGCGGATTCCAACATTGAAAATCCAATGGGAAGGATCAATGATGTTCTCATTGTTGCAAACAGAAATTTGGTGCCCATAGATTTTATCATTCTTGATATAGATTGCAATCTTTCTTGCCCTATTATTCTTGGTAGACCTTTCCTTAGAACGATTGGTGCGATCATTGATATGGAGGAAGGGAATATTTGTCGGGGAAACTGATCCACGAACACCTATGGGGCCGGCGGACCGTGGCCCCTTTCGGTTCGGCGGGGGGGTGGGGGGGCGGAGGTCGCACGAAGAGCGGATCGAGGTGAAGCACACGAGCAGTTTACCCAGCTTTGGAGCTCTCCGGAGAGATAATACTCCTACTGCTGCTTGTCTGATTGTATTGTGTTCTTGCTCGAGAGAGCTAAGTGTTTTTCTGGCTTCCGAATGAGCCGAACCCCCTCTACGTTGCGCATGGGCCTCCTTTTATATGCTCAAGGGGTCACCGACAGGTGGCAACGCAGAGAAGGGTAAAAGCGTAAAAAGTGTTGCGGTTGGTACACCTACTTACATAGTGTATCCTACCTAACCCTGATGGTAGGGGACAAAGGCATTAAATGCCCATCTGTGTTGACAGTGCAGAAAGGGACCGTCAGGGACGCCACCGTTCGCCACGATGGTGATCTTGTCAGCGTCGCATGCCACCGCGCACCGCTGGCTGCACAGCCTCCTGCCACGCGCGCCTGGAGGAGCCCCGGGGCGACACGTTGGTGGATGCGCTGGAGCGTGGGTACAGGGTGGTTACTTGCTGCGGCAAGCGCCTTGCCGTGGTCGTCGTCTTGTCGCGCCTGGAAGCTTGTCGCTCACCAGGCCTTGAGACGCCTTGGTTGGTCTTCCCGGCAAGCTCCTCTTGCCGGGGCCTTGTTGCCTTGCCGGGACGCGTGGCGCGTCGCGGCAAGTTCCTTGGGATGCCTTGGTTGGCCTTCCCGGCAAGCTCCTCTTGCCGGGGCCTTGTCTCCTGAGCTTATATACTTTGTTCTTGAATGGCTCCAAGGGAACCACGGAGGACCTTGGCGGTCGCCCGGCAAGCCTTGCCGCGGGGTGCTGCAACTGCCCGTGCACAAGGTCGGGATACTAGAGTACCCCTATTCTAGTACACCGACAGGAGCCCCCGGGCCTGGGCCACACACGGTGCCGAGCGCTGTTGGGCCAGGCCCAAAACAGGGAACGGGCACACGCGGCCTGGGTTGCGCCGAATCTTGCTCCGCATCCACCGCGCCCTCCCCGAACGGCACGTGTTGATTGCGGCATCGTGGGAGAGATCGTGGGTGGTTTCTTTATTCGGAAGGGCGAAACATCCGCCCCCTCCCTCTTTATAAGTAGGGGAAACAGGGGCAGTTCGCCCACCTCGCCGTCTGTTGCTCCAACTCCAAAAATCTGCGCCGCTCCTCCCTTCTTCCCGAAGCCGAAGGAGAGCAGTGCTCCGCCCCCCATTGCCACCAGCATCACCAACGCCGCCGATCTCCCCCACCACCTTCGCCATGGCTCCAAAAGCCGACAAAGGGGAAGGGTGTGAAGTCGGCCGAGGCGCAGCGGCTCGCGGCGCTGCGGAAGGAGCGGGCCCTCTTCTCCCCTCAGCTCGGTGCAAAGGAGCTAAGGGAATACTACTACCTCTTCTGGTCGACAGAGACGCGAGCGCATCCGCGCACGAGGGTACTCCCAGCCACCGCTTCGAGGCTGGCTCCGAACGGGTACCCCTTTTTCGCGATGTTCTTCTACTGCGGGCTCTGCCCGCCTTTCTCTGAATTCTTTTGCAACATCATGAACACCTACGGGTTCTGCCTCCTTGACTTCACCCCCAACGCCGTTCTGACCATGGCAGTTTTCGCACATCTGTGCGAAAACTTTGTCGGAGTCCACCCAAACGTAGCCCTTTTCCGCCACTTCTTCATGCCTCGGGTTGAGAGAGGAGAGCCTCTTGCCGGCGGGATCGCTTGGATCTCGAGAGTCGGCAAGAAGGAAGCATATCTGGAGGGTGAGCTCCGCAGCAAGTGGGAGGAGTGGAGGGCAGAGTGGTGCTGGATCGTGGAGGAGAACCCACAGCCATTCACTGCCGTGCGCCAAGCCCCAATAGTACGCGGCAATGATTGGAGCAACGTGGCCCCGGAAGATGACAGACTGAAGATTGCCATCACCCGCATCCTTCGCCTCAGGCTTGCCGGGCTCACTGTAGGCGCTGTAGGTGCATATTTCCTTCGCCGCCGTATCGCCCCCCTGCAGGAGAGGGGGAGACCCGCCTGGGAGTTCAAGAACTCGGCGGATATCATGAGGCTGCGCTCGGGCCTCAATTTCAACTTCAGGGTCTTGGAATTGGACGCGATGCTTCTAGAGCTGTTCAAGCGCGACCCCCAGCACCCATTTATGTTGCCGCGGAATGTTGTTCCGCTGTGCAACAATTCTTCACTTGACCGCATCCGCGCGATGATGCCGTTGTCTGACTCTCACGGAATCGCCCCAACTTGGCAAGAACCTGCGGATGACGTCGTGCAGGCGTTCTTCGACGACTTGGTAGAAGTGCCAGTCCGCGCTGATGAGCAGAAGAGCCTCACCCGCGACACCACCGATGCGGAGATGCAGCGCATCGCCACCAGGCTGGAAGAGGCGGCAGCAGCTGCTGCCGCGGGCGTGTTCGGGTTCACCGTGGAGGAGGCAGAGGCAGCAGAGGCGGCAAGCCTTGCCGAGCTCGAGGAGTTTGCCGGCGAGGAAGATCTCGCCGGTCATGAAGCTGAGCCAAGCGAGCCCGACGAGGAAGAGCCTGAACCTTCAGACAGCTTGCCGCAGGTGGAGCCCCCGGCCCCGCCAAGAAGGCGTCTCGGCAAGGCCGCGGACGTAGCGGGGCGGCAGACGGATCAACAGCCGCCGAGCCGTGCGACACGCTCTACCTCGGCAAGCACCGTTGCCGCGGGAGCGCCTCACGCCGCCGCGGCAACTGGAGCGGGGTCTTCCCGGTCCGCCACCACTGCTCCTGCCAAGCGGGCGAGGGAGCCTACTCCTCCGCCTCACCGCACCGGAGGCGAGCCGGACTTCGATCTCTCCGCGCTCAGCTCCGACGACAAAGAAGAAGAGTAAGATCCCCTTGCTGTCCTCGTAGTTCTTTAATTCTTGCTATCTTGTTGCTTTCGTCTTGTATCTGACTTGCTTCGATCTGAATCCATTCCTTTTCAGGACGCTAGCCCAGAGAGCGGCGAAGAGGGCCAAGGCCCCGGTGATCGTCATCGAAGATGATCCCACCGTGTCAGCAGGGGGTGTGTCTGAGACCACCTTGACGGACCCAGCAACTACACCTCAAAGCAGCCCCCAGCGCAGCCCCCAGCGTAAGTTTATAGTTTACTTTCTGCTGTTAGGCGCGCATGGGTGCTCTTTCTTCTACTGATATCTTGTCTGTTGGATTTGTGTAGGAGCAGAACAGCCTCATCAGGAACGCCCGGAAGCTGCTCCCGAAGTGCCATCTGCTTCGACTACGCCGCCAAGGGAGGGGTCCCCGGCAAGGGAGCGCTCTCCGGCAAGGGAGAGCTCTCCGGCAAGGGGCAGTTCTCCGGCAAGGGACAACGCCAGCGATCCTCCGGTGGTTGAGACCACGACTGCAGATCCAAGAACAGGTAACCCTTTTGCCTGAAAAACTCCCCTTAGGTTCTTCTTCTTATGATTTTCTTCCTTGGATTTTTGCTTGACTTTTCTCCCCTCTTCGGTCGTCAGATCCACCCGCCACGGATCCGATGGAGATAGAGGCCACCGGCGAGGAGGACGCGCGTGGCAACAATGACGATGCCGCCGCCACCGAAGAAGAGGCCGGTGCTGATGATCCCGCCGGCGAAGAGGGCGCCAAGGCTGCCGCCGCAGAAGCGGGCGAGGGATCCGGCGATCGCACTGACGGCCCCGAGGCCGCAGGAGCACCAGGCGCTGCGCCGACCGCCGATCCCTCCGCCGACGCTGCAGCGCCAGGCTCCGGAGAGCCCCAGCCCGGCGCCTACTTAAAGGCCGGCGACGGTATCTTCATCAAGCTCCCCTGGGCGTCAAGCTCCAGGGCACCGGTCGAGGGAGAAATCCTGGACAGAGAGGTGCTCGCCTCTGCTGGGTTGACGGTGGTCGACACGCCAAGCAGCAGCAGCGACGAGCCTGAGGAGGAGCGGCTGCTGCGGAAGCTGACGTCGCTTTACCGCGCCCGCCAAGCCAAACTGGCGTCCCGAGAGGCGCTTGTCGCGAAGGCGGGGGTTGATATTGAGAAGCGCGCGGAGGAGCTCCGAGGCCTCAGGCAGGAAGCTCTCCGATCCTTGGCGGAGGAGCGGGAGCAACTTCTCGAGGAGCGGAAAGCCTTCCTCCTCGAGAAGGCTGAAGCTGAAGAGAAGCAACGGCTTGTCGCCGAAAACTTATTCGCGCAGGAAGGAGAGTTGGCGCAGCGCAAGGTGAACCTTGACAGCCAGGAGGAGGAACTTACCGCGTGGGAGCAAGCAATTGGCGCGGCTGTCAAGGAAGCGAGGGATGCTGCCGAAGCTATCGAGGCCGCAAAGAAGGAGCTGGAGACAAAGGTAGCGCAGCTGGAGGCTGATCTCAGGGCGAGTGGCGAGGAGCTTGCCGCTCTCAAGCATGAGCGCGAGAAGGATGCTGCCGCTCATGGTGAACTGCAGGGCCTTCTCGCAGAGAGGAGCAAGGAGCTCAGCGCAGCCAAGGACTCCAACGCGGACCTCGAGTTGAAGCTGGCCACTTTGACTCAGACGCTGGACGGCGCCAGGGAGCGGGAGGTGGCCTTGTCGGAGAAGATCAAGGCCGACAAGGCGCTGCTGGCGAATGCTGCAGCCGCCCACGACGCCTTCAGGGAGACTGTGGAGCACTGGACTGAGGGTCTGGTGAACATTGCCGCTGCCATCGATGGGGAGCTGGCGCAGCTGGGGATGGAGGAGCTCGGGTACTCCTCCGACGAGCACCTCCAACCCAGCGCCAAGCTCAGCCTGTTCTTCAAGGGCGTGGCGGCGGCACTCCAGCGACTCCGGGAGAAGATCCCAAAGCAGCTGGCTGACGAGTCGCGCAGGATTTGCGCGGGGGCTCTCCAGAAGGTGCTGATGAAGGTGGCGTTCCGCAATCCAGGCCTCAACCTCACCAACGTCCTCAAATCCTTGCCGCCGGATGCTAATCGGGATGCGCTCAAGGCCCTTGTCGCACCCATTGTGGACAAGGTGAGCGAGATCAAGAGGGTTGAGGGCGATCGCGTAGATTAGGTCGCCCGTCTTTTCTTTTTCTTTGTCGCTGCTGGTCATGTCGTGAGAACAATCTATTAGAGCTGCGACAAGCTATCTCGTAATATAACTCTATTTTGGGTAATGATCGCTATGTTATTTCCTTTACTTGATTCCCTGCTTTGTATGTTTTCACCCTACGCTTTTAGGGAACTTGTCAGCGCAGGCACCTGAGCTGCGAGCGCTGAGTGCGGGACGTCAGCAGCCTGCTGGTGGTGCCGCTTCCGACAAGAAACCTTGTCGCGACTAGTTGCAGCACACTTAAGTTGTTTAGCGGACTCGAAACAAAGTAAGGGCGCAACTAGCTATGAGTTGGTTCCTCCGCGCACAGGTTTTCCATACAAAGGACGGTCGTTCGAGGAAGATAACTTAAAAATTAAAACCAATTGCTCAAACTTTGGCAACTTAGCTTTTCTGTCGTTTGTTTTCCGGCAAGGCGAAACTTGCTTGAACGACGCCTGGTCCACATCATAATCTTCTCCTTTCCCCCCGGCAAACTTGTGTGCGAGGGAACCTTGCTTTCCTTTATTAGAAAAAGAAAGAAGAGAAAGTAAAGATATGGTGCCTTCCGGCTCGTTATTGCTTACCGAGGGTTGCGCTGCACAAAGTGTCAGATAATGCATGCAAATACAAGATAGAAAGCATGAAATTGACAAGACGTGCTAAGCACATGAGGTTTACTTATGCACGGGATCTGCGCCCGGCTTTGTACAAAGGATTACATGCAACATCGGCAAGACTTGTACAAAAGGTGGTTGCCGGAATGGGTTCCGGCAACCACGCCCTACGGGTAAAACTTACGAAGATGCTCAATGTTCCAGGAGTTGCTCACCGGAGTGCCATCTTCGGTCTCAAGGCGGACAGCGCCAGGCCTAGTGACTCGTTTCACCCGGTAAGGGCCTTCCCACTTCGGCGTCAACTTGTTGGAATTCTTGGCGGACTGAACGCGCCGAAGAACAAGGTCGCCTTCCTCGAAATTTCTGGCATTAACTTTGCGGCTATGGTAGCGGCGCAAAGCTTGCTGGTATCGAGCAGCTCGTACAGCAGCCTGAAGACGGTCTTCCTCAAGGAGCAGCGCGTCATCTTGTCGCAGCTGCTCTTGCTCAAGCTCATCATAAGCGAGCACTCGAGGCGATCCATATACGAGTTCCGTGGGGAGAACTGCCTCTGCTCCATAGACTAGAGCAAAAGGTGTCTGGCCAGTGGCTTGATTTGGCGTCGTCCTGATTGACCAAAGAACCACCGGCAGCTCCTCGATCCAGTTTCTTCCGCACTTGCGCAGCCTGTCAAAAGTTCTGGTCTTGAGCCCGTGCAGCACTTCAGCATTTGCCCTCTCCGCTTGACCGTTGCTTCTCGGATGAGCAACAGAAGCGAAGCAGATCTTGGCGCCAAGATCTTGGACGTACTGCATGAAGGTGCGGCTCGTGAATTGCGTGCCGTTGTTGGTGATGATCCTGTTAGGGATCCCGAAACGGTAAACAATCGACCTGAAGAACTTGACTGCTGACTGTGCTGTGACCTTCCTCACTGGTTCCACCTCCGGCCACTTTGTGAACTTGTCGATTGCAACGTACAAGTACTCAAAGCCCCCGACAGCTCGGGGAAAGGGGCCGAGGATATCGAGCCCCTAGACCAAAAATGGCCAGGATAAAGGGATCGTCTGGAGAGCTTGAGCTGGCTGGTGTATCTGCTTGGAATGGAACTGGCACGCTTCACACTTGGTTACTTGTGCAGTTGCATCCTGGAGGGCTGTCGGCCAAAAAAAACCTTGCCGGAAAGCTTTGCCGGCAAGTGCTCTTGCGCCTATGTGGTGACCACATATGCCTCCATGTATCTCTGCCAACAGCTTTTGTCCATCTTCCCGGTGAATACACTTCAATTTCACACCGTTGAGTCTTCTTCTGTACAGTGTGTTGTCGACAAACTGGTACATACTTGACTGTCGGGCTACTCTTTCTGCTTCTTCTTGTTCTTCGGGAAGTTCTCCTGTCTGAAGGAAAAGGACAATCTGCTGTGCCCATGCTGGAGCCTGTGGCTCGACAACAAGGACCAAAGGCACATCTGCTGCTGTGGGAACATCTGCTTCTACGGCAAGGGCTTGCGACCCTGTCGGAGCTTGATGTTCCCCGGCAAGCTTGCCGGAGCAAAACTTGTCGGGAGCGTCTGCTTCAACGGAACAAACCATGAGGCTTGTCGGCGCAGACTGCTCCTCAGCATCCTTGGTGTTGATCTTGGGGACCTTCTTGGCGGCGGCTTCGGGGAGGTCTGCCGAAAAGTAGTCACCAGAGATCAACTTCCTCTTCTTGCTCTGTCCAGTTGATGGCGTTACAGACGGTTGAGTCAGCTTGAGCACAAAGATCCCTGGTTCCATAGGCAACTTTAGTGCGGCGCACTTCGACAGGCCATCAGCTATGTCATTCTGAGCTCTTGGAACATGTTCCATCTGCAGGCCGTCAAAGTGCTCTTCCAGCTTCCTCACTTCATCAACATATGCTTCCATCAACGGACTTTGATAGTTCTTGTTCACTTGGCGGATGACAAGTTGTGAGTCACCCCTGACAATGAGTTTCTTGATCCCAAGGTCTGCTGCAATCCTGAGACCGGCAAGCAATCCTTCATGCTCTGCAGTATTGTTTGTGGCTTGCTCCTTGGGAAAGTGCATCTGGACTACGTACTTGAGGTGCTCTCCGGTGGGTGCAATAAGTAGCACGCCCGCACCGGCGCCTTGCAGCGAGAAGGCACCATCAAAGTACATCAGCCACTCTTTGCTTGCTTCCTTGACGGGGATGCTCGTCTCTGGAATTTCTTCATCTGGTGTTGGCATCCACTCTGCTATGAATTCTGCCAATGCTCTGCTTTGGATAGTTGAAGTGCTCTCAAACTTGAGGCGAAAGCTTGACAGTTCCAGTGCCCACTCGACAATCCTGCCTGTCGCTTCTGGATTTTGCAGTATCCTCTTCAGCGGAAAGTGAGTGACGACTGTGATCTCATGTGCTTGGAAGTAATGGCGCAGCTTTCTCGAGGCCATGAGGAGGCCGAAAAGCAATTTCTCCACACCAGAGTACCTTGATCTAGCCCCCTGCAGAAGGGAACTGACAAAGTAAACTAGGCGCTGCACCATTCTCTTCTGCACCTTCTCATGCTCCTGCGCAGATCCATCCTTGTCGGGACTAGAGCTTGTCGGCGAAGCCCCCTGCTCGTCGCTGGATGCATCTGCCGTGGTTGTTGGCTCATCATCTGCCTCCCTCTCCGCCACTAACGCAGCACCAACCACTTGTCACACCCTAGCTAGTCATGCATTAGAGTGTTGCATCATGTTTACTCATTCATCAGAAATTTGAAATGGGGATGACAGAACCCCCAGTCCCCTCTGAAACTAACTAGGGTTTACTAAAATAATTTTCAATGAACCTGAAATGCCCTTCTAAAATGCCCATCATTTTTGCCTTGGTTCAGAACCTCTGCCAAAAGTGGTGCACATTTTCCTAGGCCATCCTAGGGTTTTTGAATTAAATCATAAATATTTGATTTTGGGCATTTAAAATAATATAAAATATTTAAATGCTCAAATATCTCCAAACTAAAATTTTTCATGTTGGAAATAATCCAACTATGGACCAGGAATAGTTTGGTGATTTTTAAAGTTGCCTAGGTATTTTATTCAATTCAACAAAGTTGTAGTTATATTAAATAAAAACAGAAAACAGAAAAGAAAGGGGAAGACTTACCTGTGCGGCCCAGCCAGCTGGCCGGCCCAGCCAGCAACCGACCCAGCCCAGCACTGTAGCTCCCCGTCGTCTTCCTCCCCTCGCCCCGAAGCTGCTGCGTGCTCGCGCGCGCACGGCCGCGCGGCCACCTCCTGCTTGCCGACGCCCTCCTGGCCGCGTGGACGACGCCCGCAGCCCGTCCCGATCCCCCCTGCTCTCTTTCACTCTCCCCGGCTCTCTCCTTCCTCTCCCTCGCTCTCTCTCTCACACGGCCGAACACCACCGTCGCCACCGTTCGCCGTAGCAGTCGTCTCCGACCACCCCTCGCTCCCCCGACTAGCTCAGAAGCTCCGCCACAACTCCCTCTTCCTCCCCACCGCTCCACAGCTCCCCGGAAGCCCTGCATCGCCGCCACGTCGCCGTTCCCCTCTTCGGACTCCGACCACCGTCGCCGTCAAATTCGTCGTCTCCGGCGCGTCCCCGAGCCCGCTTCGACGCCCACTGCAACCGCGGTGAGCCCCCGGAGCGTTTCCCCCTTCTTCCCTGGTCTCTCCCGACCTCTAGGCCCTAGCTCCACCTCGACCGAGAGCTCCACGCCGCCGGCGATGTCGCCGTCGTGGCCACGGTCGCCGTAGCGCCCAACCGAGCACACCATCGTGCTCCACACATCACCAGGAGCACGTAGAACGCACCAACGCCTCCCCAAACCCCCTGCAACACTGATCCCGACCGCACCCGAACTCCGGCCGCCGCCGCCGAGCTCGCCGCCGTCAACTCCGGCCACCCCGAGCCCAACCACCACCACCAATAGACGCGGCTCAACCTCAGCAACACGTAGATGCCTTCCGCCGTCCATTTGGTCGCCGGAATGGCAAAAAGCACTCTCGCCGCCGTCTCGGATCTCGCCGGCGTCATGTCGCCGGTGGGGTTTGACTTGACCGACCTGGGGTTTGACCCCCCAGGGTCACTGACGCGTGGGCCCTGTCGGCCAGATGGTTAGGTTAGCGCTAACTACTGTAGTCAACCCCCCTGACACTGACAGTGGGCCCCAGCGCCACTAATTAGTAATTAGAATTAATTTAAATCTGTTTAACCCCCCCTGTCACTGACGTGTGGCCCCCACACGTCAGGTTTGACCCGAGCCAGCCCTGTTGACCTGCTGATGTCACTGTGACGTCAGGCTGACGCAGTAATTGAATTTCTGGATTTAAATTAAATCAGGAAATTCCAGAATATTAATTAAACTTCAAAAATTCATAACTTTTATTCTGTAACTCCAAATTGGACAAATTATATATGAAAAATGATCAGAAAAATCCAATCTATCCATCTGTACCATTTCCATGCATGATCAAACAAGTTAAGTTGATGTTTTAATCAGAACAAGAAAAGGCACTTTAAAAGGCCATATTTGAATTTGAAATTTGAATCCTTGATTCAAATTTGTTCAAACCCTTCTGGTTTTAGTTGCATTAGCCCAACACACTCATATTGCCATGTTTCATGCATGCATCATATTGTTGCATATTGTTTGGTGATGTCTGTGTATCGATGTCCTTTGCGACAGGATCTGTCCCCGAGGAGTACCGTGATTACCCTAACGAAGAACCGTATCCGTGCAACAAACCATCAGGCAAGCAACCAACCAGTTGATCATATCGATACAATCCCATGTTCTCGCTCCTGCTCTCTTTTACTGCATTAAGACAACGCGATTCAAACTGCTGTGTGCTACGGTAGTTGAACCCATTTCCTCTGCATGACCTGTCATTGCCACAGTAACTAGATGAAACCCACTAGCATGTGTAGGAGTTGATTGAGCCATATGTATGTGTTGTTCCTACCTTGCTATGCCTGCTATGCTTAGAGTCATGTCAGGTCTGGTTCATCTGGGTGATGGGCTAGAGTGAAATGATTATGTCGGTAATGAGAGTGGTGTGGTGAACACGATTTGGTAAAGGTATCGATGAGAGGCCATGTAGGAGTACATGGTGGGTTGTTTCATTGAAGCCGACCTTAAGCACTGAGATCTGTATGTGTGATTTAAGAATCAGCTACTACCATGCATTGGGCCCGAAACCAATGGACCCTCTCGACTTCTTATTCACCCTAGTTCTCCGTCCAGGAGTTGCAAGTAGTTTCTGGTGTTTGTAGCCTACTGGAGGCCGTGGACAGCGCTGACCGTAGGGGTGGGCTGTTATGCGGTAGGTACGTGGCACGGTGTACCGAATACCCGTTAGGTATCTCGGGAACCCTGTTCACATCGTTCGGGGCCGTATGGGAAACCTCGGCCGGACTCCCTGCGGATGGAACCTGAATAGGCGATAAACCTGGACTGGAGGCTTAGGTGATTAGGTAGGTCGTGGCCGACACCCACGTTGGGCTTCCGCTTGAAGGTTGCCGAGTACATGTCGTGTAAGCGACGGTAAGAGGTGAGAGCGTGTATGAAGAAGTACACCCCTGCAGGGTTATCATGATCTATTCGAATAGCCGCGTCCGCGGTAAAGGACTACTTGGTTGCCTATACAGTTCATAGACAAGTAAATGGAAACTACTAAAAGCCTCAAGATAAGTGTGAGTGCCGAGGATGGCTCTTCCGTAGGAAGACGGAGGTGGATCCTCGGTAGTGTATTGAAGTGGTGAGTAGTGGACTCGTGTGCGCAAAACTATTTCAAGTTGGAGTATCGTAGGATAGTCTAGCCAAGAGTCAAAGCTGGCTTGCTGCAATAACTCCACCAACCCTTCTTGATACTATGCATGTATGTAGGATCTGATGTAAGTCTTGCTGAGTACCTTTGTACTCATGTTGCTATAATCTACATTTTTACAGAAGACGCTGCAACCCCTTCTGATGGGTTCTATGTAGACGTTGACATCAACGAGTAGGCTAAAGACCCAGGTGGTGACCCTGAGCTTGTGATGGACCATGTAGTATAGTTAGGCTTCCAAGCCTCTTTTATTTTACTAGTTGTCTGTACCCAGACAAAGTACTTCCGCTGTTGGCTTGTATGACTGTATGACTTGTATGTTGGGTCGTGAGATCCGTACCTTTGTGTATGATATGTATGGCTCCCTGAGCCTTAAATAAAGTACTTGTGTCATAGAGTCATGTTGTGATGCTTCGTTGTATTTGCACATATCGAGCATATTGTGTGTATGATTGAAATGCTTGGTATGTGTGGGATCTGACTATCTAGTTGTTTATCTTTAGTAGCCTCTCTTACCGGGAAATGTCTCCTAGTGTTTCCACCGAGCCATGGTAGCTTGCTACTGCTCCGGAACACTTAGGCTGGCCGGCATGTGTCCTTCTTCGTTCCTGTGTCTGTCCCTTCGGGGAAATGTCACGCTCTGAGTACCGGAGTCCTGTTAGCCCGCTACAGCCCGGTTTACTGGAGTCCTGCTAGCCCAGTGCTATAGCCCGGACCCACTTGCTGATGACCGACACGTTCAAAGCTGGGTCATGGATGCCTGTCCCTGTAAGTCTGTGCCACTTTGGGTTTACGACTAGTCATGTCAGCCCGGGCTCTTTATCATATGGATGCTAGCGACACTATCATATACGTGAGCCAAAAGGGGAAAACGGTCCCGGGCAAAGGTAAGGCGACACCCGTGGGAATACCGTGCGTGAGGCCGCAAAGTGATATGAAGTGTTACCGGCTAGATCGATGTGACATCGAGTCGGGGTCCTGACAGCGTTGGCATCAGAGCCGGACTGCCTGTAGGTTCTCCAAGCCAAACTGGTCGATGTTGAGTCTAGACATTCTTTAGTTATATGTAGGGGAATTGTTTGTGGGTTGGAACGTAAGGCTCTTTTTACTCCTTATACCTTATGACTTTCTGATCTGAGTCAGTCCATTCTTCCATCGGGGGTTAAGGAATTAGGATCTGTTCTCTCTATCAGGATCACGTGTTACTAATCAGTAGTACCTTATAAGTTTGATGGATACAAGCCTAGTTCAGTTCTACTACCACATTATGTTGCTAGAATGGTTTCAGAACTTTGATATGATGATGCTGAGTGTGTACGAAATCCTTTGTCAAATGTCTCAAAATCCTTTTTGAGCATTTACAGCTGTTATGCTGCCGAAATTTTGCTAGAAATTCTAATGCCTTTGCATTATAACTGTGCTTTCAGATGGCCACTCGCGACCTCAATCAAGTGGTTCGCCTGACTCGATGCCTAGATGTACCCGGCCATACTGCTAAGTTGGTCAGGGTAATGACTGAGGCTGGATATCGCTGGTATCCCGAGTACACGGTCGAAGAGCAATTCCGGGACTTCAATCAAAGCCAGTATCTCTGCACTGTCAGGATATTTCCATCTTATCCTGGATCCACCGAGCCTCTTCACTGCTCCTATGGACTCGGGGTTACTATTGAGATGGCTGTGCAGGACGCCGCCTACTCTATGATGACCATTATGCGAGTCAGATCTGGTTTATTTCGGGACTCTGATTTCCGGTATATGCCAGGATCACTTCCGGGAGCACAAGGGTATCTCCAGGCTATTTATGCTGACTCCACTCAGGAGGATTCACGGACTCGCACCACTGCTGAGATGCTCGAGGATAAGGACCGTGAAAATCGGGCCTTAAGGCTAGAGCTCTTCAATACCCGTGCTGACCACTGGGCCACTTTGACTCGGTTCGCACCGGCGGTGCAAGCTGGATATTCAGATATGCGCGATCTCTATCCTGTGAGATCTGCTCTGCCAGACGTGATGGTTTGGCGTGATGTAGGAGGCATCACCCCACCTCGCGGTCCCCGCAGGCCATCGTTTGTTGGTCCAAGGCCTCATCCTAGCCCCTATGGTCCACAAGCTCCGCGAGATCGTCTGTTTCCGGATGAACATGTTGAGCTTCCAGGCTATGGAGGTGACTTCTACGAGGACTACTACGGATCGGTCTGAGTTAGTGATAGTATCCCTAGTTCGCACTAGCTGTGTCGTCTATCATTCCGCGTGACTCGTGGGATATGACCTAGTTTGTACTCCTTCCGGAGATGTAGAAAAATAATGTATAGGAGCTTGGAATGCCTCCGATGAGATGTAATCCTTTTCTCACCGTAATAGTACTTTGTTTGGTCTTGTACTAAACCTTGTATGGTGTGTATGACGATGGAATAAAGAAACAGTTTCTGTATCTACCATGTCATACGGATGATCATCTTGCATTCCGAGTTATTCCTTACCTTATGTATCCTATGTCGGAATTTTATCATTCTGACTAAATCATTGTCTTGTTTACCTAGGATGGTCAACACGCGCGCCAACCCTGCTTCCCAAGAGCAGGCCGAAGGCAGTGAAGCCAGGAATGAAAATCTGCCTCATCCTCCTTCACTAGCCGAGGTGATGATGGAAGCTGAGAGAAACAAGCGGGAGCCAAACCGTTTGTTGGAGCGTATTGAACAGAATACAGCACACCATCAGAGGGCTAACGTGGTGTCACTCAGTGATTTTATCAAATTACATCCACCCACGTTCCACCACTCCGTCGAGCCTCTCGACGCTGATGACTAGCTTCGCAGTATCTCTCATAAGCTGCGTTCCGCGCTGGTAGCGGAGGCTGACAAGGTCACCTTTGCCGCATATCATCTTGAAGGCCCCGCCAGTCTATGGTGGGAGAATTATGGAGCTATGCGCCCAGCGGGCCATGTCACTACTTGGGCTGAGTTCAGCGAGGCTTTCCGTGAACATCACATTCCTGAGGGTCTCATGGACCGTAAACGTGAAGAATTTTGCAGTTTCACCCAAGGCCGACTTTCTGTGTATGCCTATAGCAGAGAGTTTGGTAATCTCGCCTGATATGCAACTGAGGAAGTGTCTACTGACGCCAAGAAGCAAGCAAGGTTCCGTAAGGGCCTTAGTCCTGAGCTTCGCCGCGACCTCCGTCTGCATGAGTGCACATCTTTTTCGAAACTTGTCAACAAAGCCATCAGTGCTGAAACTGGTCAGACTGACTATGATGCAACACGCAAGCATGGACGTGACATGGGTTCCTCATCCGGTGCTGGTCCTCAGAAGCGCCGCGTGTGGGTGCCCAACACCGCCCTGCCACCCAGGTTCACACCGAGGCCATCTTTCCAGGCGCCTCGCCCTGTTCAACAGTCTGCACCGGCCAAGCCCTATGGGGGTCCATCTAACAATGCTCCTCCACGTACCAGTTCCGTGACTTGTTTCAAGTGTGGGGAATCTGGTCACTATATGCGTGAATGCCCCCAGACCAACCCCAATCAATCTGCTAAAGCTGTTGGCCGTGGCAAGCCGATGGGGAAAGTATTCCACGCTAAACCGGTCACCGCTTCACGTGGCCATGTCAACTGTATCTCTGCCGAAGAAGCTCAAGAGGACCCCAACGTCGTTCTCGGTACGCTTCTTGTTAATTGCCACCCGGCATCTGTTCTTTTCGATACAGGAGCCTCTCATTCTTTTATATCTGAAAATTATGCTCGTTTGCATAACGTTGCATTCTGTGACTTGCCTTCCTCTATGGTAATTCAAACTCCGGGATCCAAATGGCAAACTTCTAGAGTAAGCCATGGAAATGAAATCCAAGTCGATAGACTTGTTTTTCTCGCATCTTTGATAGCCCTTAAATCTTCAGATATTAATATCATTTTGGGTATGGACTGGATGTCAGCTCATCAAGCCAAAATTGATTGCTTCTCTAGGACTGTTCAACTCACCCATCCTTCGGGAAAGATAGTCAATGTCTTGACCCGAATAGCCAAGCGACAATTATATTCTCTTAACGCCAGCCCCTTGCCAGACCTTGAGGACGTGCCGGTAGTCTGTGACTTCCCGGATGTCTTTCCAGAGGAATTGCCAGGTGTTCCACCTGACAGGGATGTTGAGTTCGTAATAGACCTCATTCCAGGAACCGTTCCGATTGCTAGAAGACCTTATAAGATGGCACCCTTAGAACTAGCCGAGCTTAAGAAGCAACTCGATGAATCCTTGAAAAAGGGTTTCATCCGCCCTAGTTCATCTCCGTGGGCTTGCCCCGTCCTATTCGTCAAGAAGAAGGATGGTACGGACCGAATGGTTGTAGATTACCGACCCGTCAATTTGGTCACAATCAAGAACAAATACCCGCTTCCCAGGATCAACGACCTGTATGATCAGCTCGCTGGATCCTCAGTCTTCTCCAAGATGGATTTGAGGTTGGGCTACCATCAAATCAAAATCAGAAACGGGGACATTCCTAAAACGGCCTTTGTTACTCGTTATGGCCAATACGAGTACACCGTCATGTCCTTCGGTTTAACCAACGCTCCAGCCACCTTTTCTCGGTTAATGAACTCAATCTTCATGGAGTATTTGGATAAATTCGTCGTAGTTTATCTCGATGATATACTCATCTACTCCAAGAACAAGGAAGAACATGTCGAACATCTAAGGCTAGTGTTGAAGAAACTTCGAGAGCATCGCCTTTATGCCAAATTTTCAAAATGTGAATTCTGGTTATCAGAAGTGACCTATCTGGGTCATGTAATATCTGGTAAAGGTATTGCTGTTAACCCTGAGCGAGTTCAAGCCGTCCTTGATTGGACTCCACCCGAATCGGTCAAGCAAGTTCGGAGTTTTCTAGGCTTAGCGAGCTATTGCCGTCGCTTTGTCGAGAACTTCTCCAAAGTTGCTAAACCTCTAACCGAACTCCTCAAGAAAGATAAGAAGTTCGAATGGACTCCACAATGTGAGCACAGCTTTCAGGAACTGAAAAGACGCCTGACCTCTGCTCCTGTACTGGTACCGCCAGACTTCTCCAAAGACTTTGTTATCTACTGCGACGCCTCGCGACAAGGACTAGGTTGCATTCTCATGCAAGATCGACACGTAATTGCTTACGCTTCACGGCAATTGCACCCACATGAGGAGAATTATCCTACTCATGATCTAGAGCTTGCAGCCGTAGTCTATGCACTTAAGACCTGGCGACATTACCTCCTCGGTAATCGTTGCGAAATATTCACTGATCACCAAAGTCTGAAGTACATCTTCACCCAACCGGATTTGAATCTCAGGCAGAGACGTTGGGTTGAGTTGATCACAGACTTCGACTTAGGAATAACCTATACCCCAGGGAAAGCCAACGTCATGGCTGATGCGCTAAGTCGTAAATCCTATTGTAACAACCTGATGTTACAACAAAGTCAACCGCTTCTCCATGATGAATTTCGGAAGCTTAACCTTCACATTGTACCCCAAGGTTTTCTTTCCACCTTGGTGGCAAAACCTACCCTTACGGATCAAATTATCAAAGCACAGAAGGTAGATCCGGGAATCTCCCGCATCAAGAGAAACATTCAGAAAGGAATTGCGAATTGTTTCTCCGTTAATGATCAAGGAGTCGTATGCTTCGGGGATCGACTAGTGGTTCCCAAGGTGCGCAACCTAAGGCGATTAATCCTTAAGGAAGCTCATGAATCTCCTCTCACCATTCATCCCGGTAGTACTAAGATGTATCAGGACCTACGCCAGAGGTTCTGGTGGACTAGGATGAAGAGAGAAATCGCTCAGTATATTGCTAATTGCGACGTCTGTCGTCGTGTAAAAGCAGAGCATCAACGGCCTGCTGGCACCCTTCAACCCTTAGCTATTCCTGAATGGAAATGGGATAAAATTGCTATGGATTTCATTACCGGCTTTCCCAGAACCAAAAGAGGGAATAATGCTATTTTCGTCGTGGTCGATTGTATTTCCAAAGTAGCTCATTTCTTACCTGTTCGTGAGAGTATAACCGCTAGTCAACTGGCAGACTTATACATCTCCCGGATAGTGTCCCTCCATGGTGTCCCTTTAGAAATCAATTCGGATCGAGGAAGTCTTTTCACCTCTCGATTTTGGGAAAGCTTCCAAAATGCTATGGGAACTCGTCTCTTCTTTAGCACCGCTTTCCACCCTCAGTCGAGTGGTCAAGTGGAACGCGTCAACCAAATTCTAGAAGACATGCTTCGAGCCTCTGTTATCTCTTTCGGAATGGACTGGGAGAAGTGCCTTCCATTTGCCGAATTCGCTTACAACAACAGCTATCAATCTAGCTTGGGTAAAGCCCCTTTTGAAGTTCTCTATGGACGACGATGTCGAACACCCCTTAACTGGTCAGAGACCGGGGAAAGACAATTCTTTGGCCCGGATATGATTCAGGAAGCAGAAGAACAAGTTCGTATCGTTCGTGAAAAGTTGAAAACAGCCCAATCTCGTCAAAAGAGTCAATATGACCGAAAACATAAGGCTATGACTTTCGAGGTTGACGAGAAGGCTTACCTTCGGGTCACCCCTCTGAAGGGAACCCATCGTTTCGGTATCAAAGGCAAATTGGCTCCTCGTTACATTGGACCTTTTCGCATTCTTGCCAAACGAGGAGAAGTTGCCTACCAATTGGAACTACCTCCGCACCTCTCCAGAGTTCACGATGTCTTCCACGTTTCTCAACTCAGGCGTTGCTTCTCGGATCCTATCCGTGAAGTGGACCACGAAACGCTTGATCTCCAAGATAATCTTACATATCGAGAGTACCCCATTCGTATCCTCGATCAAGCCGAACGTACCACGCGACGTCATAATATCAAGTTTCTCAAGGTTCAATGGTCGCACCATTCTGAGGATGAAGCAACTTGGGAAAGGGAGGATCGTCTTCGACTCGAGTATCCCGCCTTCTTCTCGGAGGAACCCAAATCTCGGGACGAGATTCTTTTGAGTGGGGGTGAGTTGTCACACCCTAGCTAGTCATGCATTAGAGTGTTGCATCATGTTTACTCTTTCATCAGAAACTTGAAATGGGGATGACAGAACCCCCAGTCCCCTCTGAAACCAACCAGGGTTACTAAAATAATTTTCAATGAACCTGAAATGCCCTTCTAAAATGCCCATCATTTTTGTCTTGGTTCAGAACCTCTGCCAAAAATGGTGCACATTTTCCTAGGCCATCCTAGGGTTTTTGAATTAAATCATAACCATTTGAATTTGGGCATTTAAAATTATATAAAATATTTAAATGCTCAAATATCTCCAAACTAAAATGTTTCATGTTGGAAATAATCCAACTATGGGCCAGAAATAGTTTGGTGATTTTTGGAGTTGCCTAGGTATTTTATTTAATTCAACAAAGTTGCAGATATATTAAATAAAAACAGAAAACAGAAAAGAAAGGGGAAGACTTACCTGTGCGGCCCAGCCAGCTGGCCGGCCCAGCCAGCAACCGACCCAGCCCAGCACTGTAGCTCCCCGTCGTCTTCCTCCCCTCGCCCCGAAGCTGCTGCGTGCTCGCGCGCGCACGGCCGCGCGGCCACCTCCTGCTTGCCGACGCCCTCCTGGCCGCGTGGACGACGCCCGCAGCCCGTCCCGATCCCCCTGCTCTCTCTCACTCTCCCCGGCTCTCTCCTTCCTCTCCCTCGCTCTCTCTCTCACACGGCCGAACACCACCGTCGCCACCGTTCGCCGTAGCCGTCGTCTCCGACCACCCCTCGCTCCCCCGACTAGCTCAGAAGCTCCGCCACAACTCCCTCTTCCACCCCACCGCTCCACAGCTCCCCGGAAGCCCTGCATCGCCGCCACGTCGCCGTTCCCCTCTTCGGACTCCGACCACCGTCGCCGTCAAATTCGTCGTCTCCGGCGCGTCCCCGAGCCCGCTTCGACGCCCACTGCAACCGCGGTGAGCCCCGGAGCGTTTCCCCCTTCTTCCCTGGTCTCTCCCGACCTCTAGGCCCTAGCTCCACCTCGACCGAGAGCTCCACGCCGCCGGCGATGTCGCCGTCGTGGCCACGGTCGCCGTAGCGCCCAACCGAGCACACCATCGTGCTCCACACATCACCAGGAGCACGTAGAACGCACCAACGCCTTCCCAAACCCCCTGCAACACTGATCCCGATCGCACCCGAACTCCGACCGCCGCAGCCGAGCTCGCCGCCGTCAACTCCGGCCACCCCGAGCCCAACCACCACCACCAATAGACGCGGCTCGACCTCAGCAACACGTAGATGTCCTCCGCCGTCCATTTGGTTGCCGGAATAGCAAAAAGCACTCTCGCCGCCGTCTCGGATCTCGCCGGCGTCATGTCGCCGGTGGGGTTTGACTGGTCCGACCTGGGGTTTGACCCCCCCCAGGGTCACTGGCGCGTGGGCCCTGTCGGCCAGATGGTTAGGTTAGCGCTAACTACTGTTAGTCAACCCCCCCTGACACTGACAGTGGGCCCCAGCGCCACTAATTAGTAATTAGAATTAATTTAAATCTGTTTAACCCCCCCTGTCACTGACGTGTGGCCCCCACACGTCAGGTTTGACTTCAGCCAGCCGCAGTTGACCTGCTGACGTCACACTGACGTCAGGCTGACGCAGTAATTGAATTTCTGGATTTAAATTAAATCAGGAAATTCCAGAATATTAATTAAACTTCAAAAATTCATAACTTTTATTCTGTAACTCCAAATTGGACAAATTATATATGAAAAATGATCAGAAAAATCCAATCTATCCATCTGTACCATTTCCATGCATGATCAAACAAGTTAAGTTGATGTTTTAATCAGAACAAGAAAAGGCACTTTAAAAGGCCATATTTGAATTTGAAATTTGAATCCTTGATTCAAATTTGTTCAAACCCTTCTGGTTTTAGTTGCATTAGCCCAACACACTCATATTGCCATGTTTCATGCATGCATCATATTGTTGCATATTGTTTGGTGATGTCTGTGTATCGATGTCCTTTGCGACAGGATCTGTCCCCGAGGAGTACCGTGATTACCCTAACGAAGAACCGTATCCGTGCAACGAACCATCAGGCAAGCAACCAACCAGTTGATCATATCGATACAATCCCATGTTCTCGCTCCTGCTCTCTTTTACTGCATTAAGACAACGCGATTCAAACTGCTGTGTGCTACAGTAGTTGAACCCATTTCCTCTGCATGACCTGTCATTGCCACAGTAACTAGATGAAACCCACTAGCATGTGTAGGAGTTGATTGAGCCATATGTATGTGTTGTTCCTACCTTGCTATGCCTGCTATGCTTAGAGTCATGTCAGGTCTGGTTCATCTGGGTGATGGGCTAGAGTGAAATGATTATGTCGGTAATGAGAGTGGTGTGGTGAACACGATTTGGTAAAGGTATCGATGAGAGGCCATGTAGGAGTACATGGTGGGTTGTTTCATTGAAGCCGACCTTAAGCACTGAGATCTGTATGTGTGATTTAAGAATCAGCTACTACCATGCATTGGGCCCGAAACCAATGGACCCTCTCGACTTCTTATTCACCCTAGTTCTCCGTCCAGGAGTTGCAAGTAGTTTCTGGTGTTTGTAGCCTACTGGAGGCCGTGGACAGCGCTGACCGTAGGGGTGGGCTGGGATGCGGTAGGTACGTGGCCGGGTGTACCGAATACCCGTTAGGTATCTCGGGAACCCTGTTCACATCGTTCGGGGCCGTATGGGAAACCTCGGCCGGACTCCCTGCGGATGGAACCTGAATAGGCGATAAACCTGGACTGGAGGCTTAGGTGATTAGGTAGGTCGTGGCCGACACCCACGTTGGGCTTCCGCTTGAAGGTTGCCGAGTACATGTCGTGTAAACGACGGTAAGTGGTGAGAGCGTGTATGAAGAAGTACACCCCTGCAGGGTTAACATGATCTATTCGAATAGCCGCGTCCGCGGTAAAGGACTGCTTGGTTGCCTATACAGTTCATAGACAAGTAAATGGAAACTGGTAAAAGCCTCAAGATAAGTGTGAGTGCCGAGGATGGCTCTTCCGTAGGAAGACGGAGGTGGATCCTCGGTAGTGTATTGAATTGGTGAGTAGTGGACTCGTGTGCGCAAAACCATTTCAAGTTGGAGTATCGTAGGATAGTCTAGCCAAGAGTCAAAGCTGGCTTGCTGCAATAACTCCACCAACCCTTCTTGATACTATGCATGTATGTAGGATCTGATGTAAGTCTTGCTGAGTACCTTTGTACTCATGTTGCTATAATCTACATTTTTACAGAAGACGCTGCAACCCCTTCTGATGGGTTCTATGTAGACGTTGACATCAACGAGTAGGCTAAAGACCCAGGTGGTGACCCTGAGCTTGTGATGGACCACGTAGTATAGCTAGGCTTTCCAAGCCTCTTTTATTTTACTAATTGTCTGTACTCAGACAAGTTACTTCCGCTGCTGGTTTGTATGACTGTATGACTTGTATGTTGGGTCGTGAGACCCGTACCTTTGTGTATGATATGTATGGCTCCCTGAGCCTTAAATAAAGTACTTGTGTCATAGAGTCATGTTGTGATGCTTCGTTGTATTTGCACATATCGAGCATACTGTGTGTATGATTGAAATGCTTGGTATGTGTGGGATCTGACTATCTAGTTGTTTATCTTTAGTAGCCTCTCTTACCGGGAAATGTCTCCTAGTGTTACCGCTGAGCCATGGTAGCTTGCTACTGCTCTGGAACACTTAGGCTGGCCGGCATGTGTCCTTCTTCGTTCCTGTGTCTGTCCCTTCGGGGAAATGTCACGCTTTGAGTACCGGAGTCCTGTTAGCCCGCTACAGCCCGGTTTACTGGAGTCCTGCTAGCCCAGTGCTACAGCCCGGACCCACTTGCTGATGACCGACACGTTCGAAGCTGGGTCATGGATGCCTGTCCCTGTAAGTCTGTGCCACTTTGGGTTTACGACTAGTCATGTCAGCCCGGGCTCTTTATCATATGGATGCTAGCGACACTTTCATATACGCGAGCCAAAAAGCGCAAACGGTCCCGGGAAAAGGTAAGACGACACCCGTGGGGATACCGTGCGTGAGGCCGCAAAGTGATATGAGGTGTTACCAGCTAGATCGATGTGACATCGAGTCGGGGTCCTGACAGCGTTGGTAGCTTTAGTTGCATTAGCCCAACACACTCATATTGCCATGTTTCATGCATGCATCATATTGTTGCACATTGTTTGGTGATGCCTGTGTATCGTTATCCTTTACGACAGGATCTGTCCCCGAGGAGTACCGTGACTACCCTAACGAAGAACCGTATCCGTGCATCGAACCATCAGGCAAGCAACCAACCATTTGATCATATCGATACAATCCCATGTTCTCGCTCCTGCTCTCTTTTACTGCATTAAGACAACGCGATTCAAACTGCTGTGTGCTACGGTAGTTGAACCCATTTCCTCTGCATGACCTGTCATTGCCACAGTAACTAGATGAAACCCACTGGCATGTGTAGGAGTTGATTGAGCCATATGTATGTGTTGTTCCTACCTTGCTATGCCTGCTATGCTTAGAGTCGTGTCAGGTCTGGTTCATCTGGGTGATGGGCTAGAGTGAAATGATTATGTCGGTAATGAGAGTGGTGTGGTGAACACGATTTGGTAAAGGTATCGATGAGAGGCCATGTAGGAGTACATGGTGGGTTGTTTCATTGAAGCCGACCTTAAGCACTGAGATCTGTATGTGTGATTTAAGAATCAGCTACTACCATGCATTGGGCTCGAAACCAATGGACCCTCTCGGCTTCTTATTCACCCTAGTTCTCCGTCCAGGAGTTGCAAGTAGTTTCTGGTGTTTGTAGCCTACTGGAGGCCGTGGACAGCGCTGACCGTAGGGGTGGGCTGTGATGCGGTAGGTACGTGGCACGGTGTACCGAATACCCGTTAGGTATCTCGGGAACCCTGTTCACATCGTTCGGGGCCGTATGGGAAACCTCGGCCGGACTCCCTGCGGATGGAACCTGGATAGGCGATAAACCTGGACTAGAGGCTTAGGTGATTAGGTAGGTCGTGGCCGACACCCACATTGGGCTTCCGCTTGAAGGTTGCCGAGTACATGTCGTGTAAACGACGGTAAGTGGTGGGAGCGTGTATGAAGGAGTACACCCCTGCAGGGTTAACATGATCTATTCGAATAGCCGCGTCCGCGGTAAAGGACTACTTGGTTGCCTATACAGTTCATAGACAAGTAAATGGAAACTACTAAAAGCCTCAAGATAAGTGTGAGTGCCGAGGATGGCTCTTCCGTAGGAAGACGGAGGTGGATCCTCGGTAGTGTATTGAAGTGGTGAGTAGTGGACTCGTGTGCGCAAAACCATTTCAAGTTGGAGTATCGTAGGATAGTCTAGCCAAGAGTCAAAGCTAGCTTGCTGCAATAACTCCACCAACCCTTCTTGATACTATGCATGTATGTAGGATCTGATGTAAGTCTTGCTGAGTACCTTTGTACTCATGTTGCTATAATCTACATTTTTACAGAAGACGCTGCAACCCCTTCTGATGGGTTCTATGTAGACGTTGACATCAACGAGTAGGCTAAAGACCCAGGTGGTGACCCTGAGCTTGTGATGGACCACGTAGTATAGTTAGGCTTCCAAGCCTCTTTTATTTTACTAGTTGTCTGTACCCAGACAAAGTACTTCCGCTGTTGGCTTGTATGACTGTATGACTTGTATGTTGGGTCGTGAGATCCGTACCTTTGTGTATGATATGTATGGCTCCCTGAGCCTTAAATAAAGTACTTGTGTCATAGAGTCATGTTGTGATGCTTCGTTGTATTTGCACATATCGAGCATATTGTGTGTATGATTGAAATGCTTGGTATGTGTGGGATCTGACTATCTAGTTGTTTATCTTTAGTAGCCTCTCTTACCGGGAAATGTCTCCTAGTGTTTCCACCGAGCCATGGTAGCTTGCTACTGCTCCGGAACACTTAGGCTGGCCGGCATGTGTCCTTCTTCGTTCCTGTGTCTGTCCCTTCGGGGAAATGTCACGCTCTGAGTACCGGAGTCCTGTTAGCCCGCTACAGCCCGGTTTACCGGAGTCCTGCTAGCCCAGTGCTACAGCCCGGACCCACTTGCTGATGACCGACACGTTCGAAGCTGGGTCATGGATGCCTGTCCCTGTAAGTCTGTGCCACTTTGGGTTTACGACTAGTCATGTCAGCCCGGGCTCTTTATCATATGGATGCTAGCGACACTATCATATACATGAGCCAAAAGGCGCAAACGGTCCCGGGCAAAGGTAAGGCGACACCCGTGGGAATACCGTGCGTGAGGCCGCAAAGTGATATGAAGTGTTACCGGCTAGATCGATGTGACATCGAGTCGGGGTCCTGACACCACTTGATTGGTTGCCGCTATATACAGCAGCAACTTCTCTTGTGGCTTAGGTGCGACAAGTGTTGGAGTGGAGGACAGGTATCTCTTCAAGTCCTGTAGCGCAGCCTCTGCCTCCGGAGTCCATTTCATTGGACCTGCCTTTTTCAATATTTTGAAAAACGGCAAGGCGCGCTCAACAAACCTAGAGATAAACCTGCTGAGAGCAGCCACGCAACCGGCAAGCCTTCGTACATCCTTGACGCGCTTTGGTGCTTCGATCTGCTCAATGGCCTTGATCTTGTCGGGATTGGCTTCAATTCCCTGCTGAGACACAAAGAACCCGAGAAGCTTGCCGGAGGGTACTCCAAACAAGCACTTCTCGGGGTTAAGCTTGATGTTGATCTTGCGCAGATTTGCAAATGTTTCGTCCAAATCTTGAATCAGGGTCGCCCTGTCCTTGCTCTTGACCACTATGTCATCCATGTAGGCTTCCACATTTCTGTGCATTTGTGGTTCAAAAGCGTCATGGACTACCCTTGCAAATGTTGAACCAGCATTCTTCAAACCGAAAGGCATCCGTACGAAACAGTACGTGCCACACGGGGTGATGAATGCGGTCTTCTCCTCATCCTCTTCTGCCATGAAGATCTGATGGTATCCTGAGTATGCATCAAGAAATGAAAGCAAATCATATCCGGCCGTGGAGTCAACAATCTGGTCGTTGCGCGACAAAGGAAATGGGTCTTTGGGACAAGCTTTATTAACATCGGTAAAGTCGATACAAAGCCTCCATTTCCCGTTTGCCTTGCGCACGACTACAGGATTGGCCAACCACGTAGGATGGAGCACCCCTCTGACAAGGCCTGCTGCTTCCAACTTCTTGATTTCTTCTGCGATGAATTCTTGGCGCTCCACTGCCTGTTTCCTGACCTTCTGCTTGACGGGCCGCGCATGAGGACAGACGACAAGGTGGTGCTCAATTACTTTCCTGGGAACACCGGGGATGTCGGACGGTTGCCACGCAAACACGTCGATGTTCGCCCGCAGGAAAGCAACAAGCGCGCTTTCCTATTTGGGGTCGAGAGTGGCACTGATGGTGAAGGTATCACCAGTGCCGTCCTCCTTGGCGGACACCTTCTTGGTCTCTGGTGGAGCTGCCATTGTCTTCTTACACTTGCCGGTGGAGCTCGATGGTGCGTCCTCGATGGTAGCGCAGCACTCCGAAGAGGTGCGCTTGCCGGAGTGGGCATCAAAACTCTTGCCGGACTTGGTCTTCTTCTTCCCCCCGGGAGCTTCAGCGACAAGTGACTTGCGATCTGTTGCGGCTGCTGCTTCCCGGTAGATCTTGTCGGCGCAGATAAGAGCATCTTTCTTGTCGCCAGGGACAGAGATGACACTTATCGGGCCTGGCATCTTCAGTACATTGTATGCATAGTGAGAGGCTGCCATAAACTTGGCGAGTGCTGGACGGCCAAGTATCCCATTGTAGAGTAATGGAAAGTCAGCAACGTCGAAAGTGACCTTCTCAGTTCTGAAGTGCAACTCGCTGCCAAATGTTACCGGCAACGTGATCTTTCCCTTTGGCTTGCTCCTTCCCGGGTTGATTCCTTGGAACGTGCCGGTCTATTCGAGCTCACCATCAGGGATCTGAAGCTTCTGGAGTACCGCGGAGGAGATCAGGTTTAAGCCGGCCCCGCCATCAACTAGCATCTTTGTGACCTTGAGGTTGCGGATAGTTGGTGAAACCAACATCGGCAAGCACCCGACCGCAGTTATGCGATCTGGGTGGTCCTCAATATCAAAGATGATAGGCGTGCTGGACCATTTCAGAGGCCTGCGTGATTCGACGGGTGGTTCTGCTGCATTGACTTCTCGCACCCATTGCTTGAGCCGGTGGTGTGAAGTATACAGAGAAGCACCGCCGTCAACGCACATGACCTCTGTGGCTTTCTGGAACTCCTGCTCATCGGTCTCATCTTCATCCATATCTTCATCGTCGTCGTCATCTTCATCCTTGTCGCGGCCGCGGGGAGGTCTGTCTCCTTGCCGCTGCTTGGCCTAGCCGCGGCGTCCTCCTCGGCCGGGACGTTTCTTGCTGGCTCCTCCAGCACCTTCCTGGGCTTTCTCCTTGTCGCGCCGCTCGTATTAAGCCTTTTGCTGTTCTACAAGCTGCTCGACCTTCTTGCAGCTCTGGAGGTCATGGCCCTTGGTGCGGTGGATCTTGCAGTATTGCTTGTTGGTGCTGTCCTGCTTGTCGGCGACCGCCACAGCTGCGGCGACCTCCTTGCCGGAGCTACCAGCTTCGGCTTTCTTGCCGGACTGCTCAACAACTAGCACATCTTTGCCTTTCTTCTTCCTGTTGTTCCGCCGCCGGTTCTTTCTTGCCGGGGCAGTGTCCTCACTATCAGATCCTCCTGCTCCTATGTTCTCTCCGGGGAGTTTCCTCCCTTCCTCAGCACGTGCACACTTGTCGGCCAGGGCATATAGCTCACTGGCATGTCTAATCTTGCACATCGCCATCTCCTCCCGCATCCTGCGGTTCCGCACGTTCTGATGAAACGCGCTGATTACCGCGGCAGGGTGGACATCTGGGATGTTGTGCTGTACGCGGCTGAATCTTTGAATGTACTTGCGCAGGGGCTCTCCTTCCTTCTGGGCGAGCAAATGAAGATCGCTCTCTTGGCCATGAGGCTTGTGGCCGCCTGTAAAGGCGCCGACAAACTGATGGCACAGATCAGCCCAGGAGGATACGGAGTTGTCCGGCAAGTGCATGAGCCAGGATCTGACATTGGGCTTGAGCACCAGCGGGAAGTAGTTGGCAAGGATCTTGTCGTCCCGCCCCCCAGCAGCATGCACCGCGATGGTGTAGATGCTGAGGAACTCCGACGGATGCGTCTTGTCGTCGTACTTCTCTGGTACATCTGGCTTGAAGTTCTTCGTGTTGGGCCACTGGACTTGCCACAGCTCACCAGTGAACGCAGGGCAACCTACCGCGTACGGCAAGTCGCCTGGTTCCCCTGGCGCATGCATGTCAACAGAGGGCCCAGCGCGCTTGTCGGATTGACGTCGCGCTTCTCTTCGGCGCTTGATGCGAGTACGAGCGTCTTCTTGCTGTCATTCGTGAAGAACTTGGCGCTGATCACGACGAGCTCGTGGATCCGATGACGCAGTGGAGTCGCTGTCGAGGTGGATCCGGCGAGTCGGTGATCTTGGCCTTCAGGGTGGGGAGTGCATGGTGGTTGCACCCCCACCGATTTCGTCGCCACTGGCTCGTGCCTGGCCGTCCTGCCGCGGCCGCGACACACTTGGCTGCCGCGGAGTGTCGCCGTTGGCAAAGCCAATGAGACTCTGAATGGTGGCCCTCCATTGGTCGATCTTGTCTTCCGCTGGAGGGTAATCCAGGAGCAGCTGAGCTCGCGCCAGAGCTTCTGCTGGAGTGGTGGGTGGCAGTGGCGAACGGTGCGAGGAGCGGGATATGCTCGGACTTCTAACTATGTTAGAAGGAGCAGTATCCCGTCCAGGCGACCGTGTCTCACTTGTGCCAGCACGTTGGCGTGCATGCTGGTCTTGAGCACCCCGAGATCCACCAGCTCGATCTTGTCCCAACGAACGTATGGTACTGCGAATACCATGACGCTGTCGGTCCTGCGCCTCCTGAGATGGGCACGGTACATGTACGGTTGCCGAGGTTTGCGCGGCCTTGTCCTTGGACCTGGCAGCATCGTGAGCTCCCTCGTCGATGTCCGTTCCTCCGCCGGCGTCCTCCCCACCACCCGTTTGCTCCAGTGGTGGTGGAAGTGACGTGGACGGAGCAGCTGCCGCCGAAGTCTTCTTCTTCGGTGGCATGTCGATGAAGAAAATGAAGATCTAGCTCGTGTGGACGCCGGATCAGGTTCACGCAATCTCGACGCCCCCTACCTGGCGTGCCAAAGATGTCGGGGAAACTGATCCACGAACACCTATGGGGCCGGCGGACCGTGGCCCCTTTCGGTTTGGCGGGGGGGGGGGGCGGAGATCGCACGAAGAGCGGATCGAGGCGAAGCACACGAGCAGTTTACCCAGCTTCGGAGCTCTCCGGAGAGATAATACTCCTACTGCTGCTTGTCTGATTGTATTGTGTTCTTGCTCGAGAGAGCTAAGTGTTTTTCTGGCTTCCGAATGAGCCGAACCCCCTCTACGTTGCGCATGGGCCTCCTTTTATATGCACAAGGGGTCACCGACAGGTGGTAACACAGAGAAGGGTAAAAGCGTAAAAAGTGTTGCGGTTGGTACACCTACTTACACAGTGTATCCTACCTAACCCTGACGGCAGGGGACGAAGGCATTAAATGCCCGTCTGTGTCACCCAAACAGTGCAGAAAGGGACCGTCAGGGACGCCACCGTTCGCCATGATGGCGATCTTGTCAGCGTCGCATGCCACCATGCACCGCTGACTGCACAGCCTCCTGCCACGCACGCCTGGAGGAGCCCCGGGGCGACACGTTGGTGGATGCGCTGGAGCGTGGGTACAGGGTGGTTACTTGCCGCGGCAAGCGCCTTGCCGCGGTCGTCGTCTTGTCGCGCCCGGAAGCTTGTCGCTCACCAGGCCTTGAGACGCCTTGGTTGGTCTTCCCGACAAGCTCCTCTTGCCGGGGCCTTGTTGCCTTGCCGGGACGCGTGGCGCGTCGCGGCAAGTTCCTTGGGATGCCTTGGTTGGCCTTCCCGGCAAGCTCCTCTTGCCGGGGCCTTGTCTCCTGAGCTTAAATACTTTGATCTTGAATGGCTCCAAGGGAACCACGGAGGACCTTGGCGGTCGCCCGGCAAGCCTTGCCACGGGGTGCTGGAACTGCCCGTGCACAAGGTCGGGATACTAGAGTACCCCTATTCTAGTACACCGACAATATTAGATTCCAATTTCCATTAAGGAAAGGCATGGAGCACTTTCCAAGAAATAAAGTCAAATTACCTTATGAATCTATCATGCGAGCTACTTATGAATTGAGTGCCAAAGATGGCACTACTTAGACCTATCCTCGCTTTTATGCCTAGCTAGGGGCGTTACACGATAGCGCTAGTTGGGAGGCAACCCAATTTTATTTGTGTTTTTTGTTTTTTTGTTTAGTAATAAATTTTGCATCTACCTTCTGTTTAGATGTCTTTTTATGTTTTAATTAGTGTTTGTGCCAAGTAGAACCTATAGGATAACCTATGGTTATAGTTAATTTGATTCTGCTGAAAAACAGAAACTTTGCACGCACCAAATTAATTTTATTAAATCACAGAAACGGGATTTTGCGTTGATTCTTTATGTTGTATATCAATAGACAAATTGCCCAGGACTTCCTATTGTTTTAGTATTTGTAGAGTTACATAAGTATTCGTGGGTTACAGATTACTACAGACTGTTCTGTTTTTGACAGATTCTGCTTTTCCTGTGTTGTTTGCTTATTTTGATGCATCTATGGCTAGTATTAAGTGGTATGAACCATAGAGAACTTGAAATACAGTAGGTTTAACACCAATATAAATAAAGAATGAGTTAATTATAGTACCTTATGTGGTGGTTTTGCTTTCTTTCACTAACGGAGCTTATGAGATTTCCTGTTGAGTTTTGTGTTGTGAAGTGTTCAAGTTTTGGGTAAGGATTTGATGGACTATGGAATAAGGAGTGGCAAGAGCCTAAGCTTGGGGATGCCCATGGCACCCCAATATATTCAAGAATAGCCAAAATCGTAAGCTTGGGGATGCCCCCAGAAGGCATCCCCTCTTTCGTCTTCGTTTATCGGTGACTTTACTTGGAGCTATATTTTTATTCGCCACATGATATGTGTTTTTCTTGGAGCATCTTGTATGGTATTAGTATTTGCTTTTTAGTTTTCCACAATCATCATTGCTGTACACACCTTTTGGGAGAAGCCCACTTGATTGGAATTTATTAGAATACTCTATGTGCTTCACTTATATCTTTTGAGCTAGATAGTTTTTGCTCTAGTGCTTCACTTATATCTTTTAGAGCACGGCGGTGGCTTAATTTTGTAGAAATTGCTAGTCTCTCATGCTTAACTTATATTATTTTGAGAGTCCCTTAGAACAGCATGGTATTTGCTATGGTTATAAAATTGGTCCTAGATTGGTGGGCATCCAAGTTGGGTATAATAAAAACTATCATAGGAAGTGAATTGGATGCTATGATCAATTTGATACTTGATAATTGTTTTGAGATATGGAGGTAGTGATATTAAAGTCATGCTAGTTGGGTGATTATGGATTTAACGAATGCTTGTGTTGAAGTTAGCAAGTCCCATAGCATGCACGTATGGTTAAAGTTGTGTAACAAATTTGAAACATGAGGTGTTCTTAGATTGTGCAACCTTATGAGTGGTGGTCGGGGACGAGCGATGGTATTTTCCTACCAATCTATCCCTCTAGGAGCATGCGCATAGTGCTTGGTTAAGTATATGAGTTCTTTTGACTAATGTTGAGTCCATGCATTATACGCACTTTTACCTTTCCATCATTGCTAGCCTCTTCAGTACCGTGCATTGCCCTTTCTCACCTTGAGAGTTGGTGCAAACTTCGCTGGTGCATCCAAACCCTGTGATATGATACGCTCTATCACACATAAACCTCCTGATATATTCCTCAAAACAGCCACCATACCTACCTATTATGGCATTTCCATAGCCATTCCGAGATATATTTCCATGCAACTTTCCACCGTTCTGTTTATCATCATGACACGCATTACTATTGTCATATTGCCAATGCATGATCATGTAGTTGACATCGTATTTGTGGCAAGGCCACTTTGCATATTTTTTCATACATGTCACTCTTGTTTCATTGCCCATCCCGGTACACCGCCGGAGGCATTCATATAGAGTTATATCTTGTTTTAGTTTTGAGTTGTAATTCATGAGTTGTAAATCAATAAAAGTTTGATGATCATCATTATTAGAGCATTGTTCCCAAAAAGAAAAAAAAGAAAGGCCAAAAAAAGGAAAGTCCAAAGAAAAAAAAAGAAAAAAAGAAAGGCCAAAAGAAAAAAAGAAAGGCCCAAAAAAAGGAAAAAAAGAGAAATAAATAAATAAAAAAAGGGCAATGTTACTATCTCTTTTCCACACTTGTGCTTCAAAGTAGCACCATGTTCTTCATATAGAGAGTCTCATATGTTGTCACTTTCATATACTAGTGGGAATTTTTCATTATAGAACTTGGCTTGTATATTCCTACGATGGGCTTCCTCAAAATGCCCTTGGTCTTTGTGAGGAAGCAAGTTGGATGCACACCCACTTAGTTCCTTTTGTTGAGCTTTCATACATTTATAGCTCTAGTGCATCCGTTGCATGGCAATCCCTACTCCTCATGTTGACATCAATTGATGGGTATCTCCATAGCCCGTTGATTTATCCTCGTCAATGTGAGACTTTCTCCTTTTTTTGTCTTCTCCACACATCCCATCATCATATAGTGCTATATCCATGGCTCACGCTCATGTATTGTGTGAAAGTTGAAAAACTTTGAGATTATTTAAGTACGAAACAATTGCTTGGCTTGTCATCGGGGGTGTATAATTTGGGAGCAATTTTGTGTGACTAAAATGAAGCATAGCCTAACTATATGATTTTTGTAGGGATGAACTTTCTTTAGCCATGTTATTTTGAGAAGACATGATTGCTTTGATTAGTAGGCTTGAAGTATTACCATTTCTTATGTCAATATGAACTTTTATTTGAATCATTTGGATCTGAACATTCATGCCACAATAAAGAAAATTACATTGAGAATTATGCTAGGTAGCATTCCACATCAAAACTTCTGTTTTTATCATTTACCTACTCGAGGACGAGCAAGAATTAAGCTTGGGGATGCTTGATACGTCTCCAACGTATCTATAATTTTTGATTGTTCCATGCTATTATATTACCCGTTTTGGATGTTTATAGGTTTTATTTTACACATTTATATCATTTTTGGGAGTAACCTACTAACCGGAGGCCCAGCCCGTATTGCTGTTTTTTTGCCTATTTCAGTATTTTGAAGAAAAGGAATATCAAACGGAGTCCAAATGGAATAAAACCTTCAGGAGTGTGATTTTTGGAACGAACGTGATCCAGAGGACTTGGAGTGCAAGTCAAGAAGCATCTGAGGCGGCCACGAGGGTGGATGGCGCGCCCACACCTACAGGGCGCGCCCCCTATCTCATGGGCCCCTCGGGCGGTCACCGACCTACTTCTTCCTCCTATATATACCCACGTACTCAGAAAACATCAGGGGAGCCAACGAAGACCTAATTCCACTGCCGTAACCTTCTATATCCGCGAGATCCCATCTTGGAGCCTTCGCCGGCACTCTGCCGGAGGGGGAATCGACCATGGAGGGCTTCGACATCAACACCATAGCCCCTCCGATGAGTTGTGAGTAGTTTACCACAGACCTCAGGGTCCATAGTTATTAGCTAGATGGCTTCTTCTCTCTTTTTGGATCTCAATACCATGTTCTCCTCGATCTTCTTGGAGATCTATTCAATGTAACTCTTTTTGCCGTGTGTTTGTTGAGATCCGATGAATTGTGGGTTTATGATCAAGTTTATCTATGAGAAATATTTGAATCTCCTCTGAATTCTTTTATGTATGATTGATTTTTGCAAGTCTCTTTGAATTATCAGTTTGGTTTGGCCTACTAGATTGATCTTTCTTGCAATGGGAGAAGTGCTTAGCTTTGGGTTCAATTTTGCGGTGTCCTTTCCCAGTGACAGCAGGGGCAGCAAGGCACGTATTGTATTGTTGCCATCGAGGATAAAAAGATGGGATTTATATCATATTGCATGAGTTTATCCCTCTACATCATGTCATCTTTCTTTATGCGTTACTCTGTTCTTATGAACTTAATACTCTAGATGCATGCTAGATAGCGGTCGATGTGTGGAGTAATAATAGTAGATGTAGGCAGGAGTCGGTCTACTTGTCGCGGACGTGATGCCTATATACATGATCATGCCTAGATAATCTCATAATTATTCACTTTTCTATCAATTGCTCGACAGTAATTTGTTCACCCACCGTAATACTTATGCTATCTTGAGAGAAGCCACTAGTGAAACCTATGGCCCCGGGGTCTATCTTTTATCATATAAGCTTTCAATCTAATTTTATTTGCATCTTTACTTTTCGAATCTATATTATAAAATACCAAAAATATATTTATCTTATCATACTATCTCTATCAGATCTCACTTTTGCAAGTGGCCATGAAGGGATTGACAACCCCTTTACTGCGTTGGTTGCGAGTTCTTTGTTTGTTTGTGTAGGTGCGTGGCACTTTTGAGGAGCCTCCTACTAGATTGATACCTTGGTTCTAAAAAACTGAGGGAAATACTTACGCTACTATTGCTGCATCACCCTTTCCTCTTCAAGGAAAACCAACGCAAGCTCAAGACATAGCAGGCTAGTCAGGTACTTCTTGAGATCTTGGAACGCTTCGTCGGCCTCTTGTGTCCATTCGAACGGCCCTTCTTCTTCATCAGCTTGAAGAAGGGAAGGGCACGTTCCCCTAGCTTGGAGATGAAGCGCCCTGATGCAGTTACGCGTCCGGCGAGCTTCTGCATTTCCCCGAGGGTTTGCGGTGGACTCATGTCTTCGATTGCCTTGACCTTCTTTGGGTTGGCCTCAATTCCTCTGTGGGACATGAGGAAGCCCAGAAGACTGCCAAAGGGAACACCAAAAACGCACTTCTCCGGTTTGCTAGCCAGTCCGGATGTTTTATATCTCTAATGAATCCGGCCTCCAATAGTTTGGCTAGTTCCCCTCCCATGGCCTGTCTCTTGGGTTCGGAGAAGCGCCGAAGAGTTTGTTTGACTGGCTTGAATCCTTTTAGGATATTTAGGCTGTGCTCGGCCAGCCGGCGTGGGATTCCTGGCATGTCTGAAGGGTGCCAGGCAAAGACGTCCCAATTTTCCCGTAGGAATTCTCGTAGTGCGGCGTCTACATCGGGGTTTAATTGTGCCTCGATGGAGGCCGCTTATGTAGGGTCCGTTGGATGGACTTGGAATTTGACTATTTCGTTCGCCGGTTTAAAAGAGGTGGACTTGGATCTCTTATCGAGTATCACATCGTCCCTGTCCACCGTGGAGCGCAACACAGTTAGTTCCTCGGCCGCTAGGGCTTCGGATAATGCCTAGAGGGCCAGTGCGGCTGTCTTGTTTTCGGCGCGGAGCGCTGTGTCCGGATCACTAGCAAGAGTGATGATTCCGTTGGGTCCGAGCATTTTGAGCTTCATGTACCCGTAATGGGGTATAGCTTGAAAATTGTGAATGCTTCTCGCCCTAACAGAGCGTGGTATCCGCTGCTGAACGGGGCCACTTGAAATGTGACCTCCTCGGATCTGTAATTATCCGGCGTGCCGAACACCATGTCCAGTGTGATTTTCCGTGAACAGCACGCTTCCCGGCTGGGGATTATTCCTCTAAAGGTTGTGTTGCTTCGCTCAATGCGGCTCCAGTCTATTTCCATTTTTGGCAGGGTTTCCTCATAGATGAGGTTCAATCCGCTACCACCGTCCATGAGTACCTTTGTAAGCCAGAAGCCGTCCACTATCGGACTGAGGACCAGTGCGGCTGGTGATCGGGCTGTCCGGAATTTAGGTTCGTCACTGGCATTAAAGGTAATAGCCGTGTCACTCCATGGGTTTATTGTCGCTACTTAGTAGACTTCGGTAAGGCTGTGGAGCATTCGTTTCCTCGCATTGTTTGATGCGATAGTCTCGAAGACTGTTGACACCGTACTGGCGTTTCTGTGGTGGTGCTCTGCGGATTCTGGAGTTAGAAGCTCCTCGGCACTTCTGGCCACCTGCCGGAGTATCCAACATGCTCTAAGGCTATGAGTTGGTGTGACTTCCTCTGTACTATGAATTTTACAGGGTCCATTGAGCCATCCCTCCAGTACGGTTCCATACCCTATAGAGGGTTTTTGCTTTTTGGTATTTAACACAGGTGCCTGGTAATGATGCACCCTTTTACTTTGGAATGGGGTTGTGTTCAAGGCCAGATTATCCCAAAATTTGATTTTGGTTTTCCAGGCGCTCTCCATCACACAGTACTTTCATACTATGCACGCCAAGTCGGCAAAGCGTGTAATTTCGCGATGACTTACGGCGTTGAGGATTCCTTCGTCCGTGCAATTAATGCAAAAGAATGAAATTGCGTCCTCTTCACGGCAGTCCTTTATCCTGTTCATGACCAGGAGGAATCTGGCCCAGTAATGATGTACTGTTTTAGTGGGCTCTTGCTGGATTTGGGATAGATCGCTTATGTTTGGGTGGGCGGGTGGAGTTAAATTCCGAACTCCGTCCAATCTAAGACTCAGGGGCCAAGAAGCTTCCGAACTTGGAAGCTTGGGTTCTTGGACGTTGTCCGATGAATCTGGCCCGCTGCCTGACTTTAAGTTCAGGGCTTGAGTGGTGTTTTCCCCTCCGCGGGAATCCGGCATGGAGGGGTCAGGAATCCGGACATAGCTAGTCCTTAGGATAGAAGAAGGGTCGCCGTATTGTTCCTCTACCACAACAACGTGGTGGGAAGCCTGGGGAGAGTTAATCTCTCTCAGATCGGTTTTAGGCCCAATCTGGTCGTAATCTGTAGCGACTCCCAGGACGGCGATGCGATCCAGGAGCTCGTTTAAGGAGGAGAGCTCCATCAGATCTAACTGCTCAGCGAGTTCCCAGTTGACGTGAAGATTGCTTTTGATGACCCGAGAAGTCATCGTCGGCGCGGCGGCCGAACAGGTGGTCATAAGAACACCACCTAGCCGGAGAGTTTGGCCGATGGCCAAAGCTCCTTTGGCAACGGTGCAGTCTTTAAAGACGGGGTGAGGCATCCTTCCTGACGGCGAAGACACAGAGGAACTCTCAATGAAAGCACCAATGTCGGTGTCAAAACTGGCGGATCTCAGGTAGGGGGTCCCGAACTGTGCGTCTAGGCGGATGGTAACAGGAGACAAGGGACACGATGTTTTTACCCAGGTTCGGGCCCTCTCGATGGAGGTAAAACCCTACTCCTTCTTGATTAATATTGATGATATGGGTAGTACAAGAGTAGATCTACCACGACATCAGAGAGGCTAAACCCTAGAAGCTAGCCTATGGTATGATTGTTGTTCGTCCTACGGATTAAAACTCCCCGGTTTATATAGACACTGGAGAGGGCTAGGGTTACATAGAATCGGTTACAATGGGAGGAGATCTTCATATCATATCGTCAAGCTTGCCTTCCACACCAAGGAAAGTCCTATCCGGACACGGGACGAAGTCTTCAATCTTGTATCTTCATAGTCTAGGAGTCCGGCCAAAGGTCATAGTTCGGCTATCCGGACACCCCCTAATCCAGGACTCCCTCAGGCGTCTCGCTCTCCACCATCCCTAGCTCTAGTGAATTCCTTGGAGACGATATTTGAGGGAGATCGCGGGCCAGACTGAAACACACAGTACAACATGTTAAAAACGATAATTATAAATGCTGATGTATGTAAGGCATCTGGAGACACTTACGATTCGGCTAGGGGCTTCGACCTGGGGTGGTGCTTGGGGATGACTTCGGCATCCGAATCCGAGTCGTTCGTGAGGGATACTCTCCCCCTTTTGGATGCCTCCGATTCTGGGCCTACGGAAGCCACCCTTTTCTTCCTCCTCCCCTTAGGGGGAGAGTTGCTCTCTTCCTCCTCCTCCTTTTCTTCTTCATCTCCCTCGTGGGAGGAGAGGGATTCGGACTCCCCGGACATAGTGTCCGAGGGACCTTTTCAGCGAGGGCCTTTTTTTGCCTCCTTGTGCTTCTTCTTGGTCTTCTTCTCCGGCGCCTTGTACGGCGCCGGAACCAACATCCTCGTCAGCAGAGGATCGGCGGGGTTTTCGGGCATTGGAGCTGGACACTTGATCTTCTCCGCCTTCTTCGTCCAGCCCTATTTCAAATATGGGAGTCTCAATACACCCCTGTGATTTCCGGACTAAGTTATGTTCGGAAACTAAAAACTTACCAGAGTTGCTGGGTGAGCACAGTCGAGGCCAATGTCGTCGGTCGTCTCCGGCCACGACTTCTGCTTCTGGGCCTTGAAAAGCAGCCTCCAGATATCTTCATGCGTCGTGCCAAAGAAGGGTCCATGGCCCTTCCGGATTAAACTCCCACATGTGGATAGGTCAGTGCTGGCAGGGAAGGTTCCGGCGGAATAGTATCACCTGAACCACGTCGGTGAGGTCTGTGTTCCTTTTTATGATATTTTTGATGTGCTTTTGCATCATCGTCACCTCGTCAGCTGACCCCCAGTCCAAACCCTTGTTGATCCATGACGCTAGCCACATTGGGGGTACGGATCTAAACTCAGGAGTGGGCACCCAGTTGGCGCCGCGAGGGTCGGTGATGTAGAACCACTCCTGCTGCCATATATTCATAGTTTCCACAAAAGCCCCTTTGGGCCAGGTGACGTTGGGAAGCTTGCTCACCATTGCACCTCCGCAGTCTGCGTGCTCCCAGTCCACCACCTTTGGATTCACAAGACTGAGCTAGAGGCCGAAGTGGGGGCGGGGGAATGAGGAGGAGTACCTCGCACACGATGATAAACACCGAGATGTGGAGGAATGAGTTTGGGGCTAGATCATGGAAATCTAGCCTGTAATAGAACATGAGGCCACGGACAAAAGGGTGAAGTGGAAACCCTAGTCCATGGAGGAAGTGGGGGATAAATACCACCCTTTCGCCGGGCTCCGGGGTGGGGATGACTTGCTTCTTGGCAGGGATCCTGTACGCGATGTCCGTACTCAGGTACCCCGCATCCCGGAGCTCCTTGATGTCCTTCTCCCTCACGAAGGAGGCTGCCCACTTGCCCTGAAAGCCGGATCCGGACATGAATGGAGAGGTTGGTGGCAGTGGGAGGTTTCGAGGCTTGGGCGCTAGAGCTCAGAGATAGGGAGGCGGAGGAAGGAAGAAGGCATGGGATAGAAAAGATGAATCTTTACCCGTTTATATAAGTGGTGAATACCAAGCGCCCGCCTCCCTAGCCTTAAAACTTCGTATGTTCCCGATGTGGTTATGCGCCGCAGTCGGTTGGATTACCCAGATATCATTGATATGCAATCCCGTATTAAGTGGGCGTGATCTCTGTTTTGATGGGACGTGCCAATGAGGCGTGGCCTCGAAACATGGAACCGGGGTGTGAAAACGGTTCGAAATGCCGAAAGGTCAAGTCTGACGCTTCGCCAAAAAAGTTGTCAGTAAAGGACACTGTTCTCCTTTTTTTACATATATCCTACCTTCGTGGCTAAGGGTTGTGTTTATTGCGAAAAGCTGGATACAATTCTTTTTACAGAAGAAAGCCAGTGTGTATTCTTTAAGGAACCCGCCTTGCAATGCCGAAGACAATCTGAGCACCGGATTTATCATCATTAAAGATAGGTTCAGGGGCTACTATGCGAGTCCTGGACTAGGGGTCCTCGGGCGTCCGGTCTATTGATGTGGGCCGGACCGATGGTCCGTCAAGATACAAGAAAGAAGATCATATCCCGTGTCCGGTGGGGACTCTCACACGCGTGGATGGCAAGTATGGGTGTCCGGATATTCTATTCCTTTCTGTAAAACTGACTTTGTACAACCCTAAGCCCCTCCTACGTCTATATAAACCAGAGGGTTGGATCAGAGGCAGGATCATAATATTACTAGGCTAGCTATTTAGGGTTAGCCGAATCGATCTCGAGGTAGATCAACTCTTGTAACCCCTATCCCCCTAAATATAATCTAGCAGGAGTAGGGTTTTACCTCCATTAATAAGGCCCGAACCTAGGTAAATACTGTGTTCCTTCTCCATTGTTACCATTGATCTTCAGACGCACAGCTTGGGCCCCCTACCCGAGATCTGCAGGTTTTGACACCGACAGTACTACCATGCTATAATTAAGTGCAAACCTGCTCACACCTAGTACGTATAAAACTTGAACGTGTTCCCACTATGCAGGTTTTAGTACTAGTGCTAGTACTAGGTTATAAAAGGGGGAACTACCTAGCCGAAATTACTCTACCTTCCTCCTCATAAGTATTTCTTGTTCGTCCGTCCTTGCCATGGTCGGTGTGTAGAGCTCTAGGTCGAGTACTACTCATAACAAGGCAGCGGTGACCAAGGCCACTAAAAAAAGAGGGCTCGCCGCCTCGCAGAGACCTCGAAAGATCTATCACGGGCAGGCAAGGGCTCCCAAGAGTGCCCTAGCCACGGAGGCGAACATGATGAGCTGGCGGCGCTGGAGTTGTTATCCCTTGATGACATGCCCGATCAGCTTAATAAGCAGAAGGAGTTCATCGACGGCTTGATGGAGATGCTGAAGGAGAGCCTCGACGACATGCCCGCTGAGCTCAATGAGCAGGGGGAGTTGATCGCTGGCTTGGTGATGTTGCTGAAGAAGAGCATTGCCTTGGATAAGAAGGCGACCGACGAAATCCTGCAACTTCAGGAGGACAATGCGAAGCTCCGCCATGAGCTCGACCTGCTGAAGGAGGAGAACGCCAGCTGGGAGAAGCTACATGAGAAGAGTAGTTCCTCGGTGAAGATGCTGCACGCCCCCGTCATGTAACAGAAGGAGGATTTGGCAAAGCTCCGCATCGAGCACCCGGCTGCTGTCAAGGTACGTAATGTGATTGTGGAGGAGATGATGAAGGCTCGTGTCGAGAAATCCCACATCATGGACAGCATGACAAAGATGGCGGAGGATATGCGCGAGCAGATCGAGGTCGTGGAGGCGATGAAGAAGTAGTTACGACTCCGCGGCAGCAACCCTTCATCTAGTAGAGAGCAGCGCCCCAGACTTGTGTGTGTGTCGTCCTTCTTTTTTGGGGGGGGGGGGATAATCTTTCTTCTTCTTTTGCTCCTGTGTTTATTCTTTTGATTCTGGTGTTTCACCGCATGTGTCACGTTCGATGAGCGGCGCCGTGGGATAGATGAGTAGAAAATTAGATCATTTTTTTATCGCCACATCACATTATGCTGCCGTGTTTCGTGCTCCTCCGTCGTACTAGTACTCCAGTGGAAAACTTGAGTATGCTGCATGGTTCTTTGCTCCTCCTTATGTCGTCGGCAACATTTATACGAGTAGTAAAATCACAAGGCCCCTCTATTAAATAAATTAGCATACTTATTTAATTCTTAGGTTTTTATTATTTATGCCACTAGTTGTGTCTCACTACTCAGTTTTGCCATTAGAAGTTACAACTACTAGAAAATGCCATCGATCCATGAGATGCTTGCTTAAAAATGCCATTAGATATCTAAAAAAATGTCATCGTTCTGTTAGATGTTTGCTAAAAATGCCATTAGACATTGTTATTTTCATGTCAAACCCATTGACCATGTTATATGACAAAAATAAGCCTAGACCCACATGTCGATTCTCTCTATCTCACAATGATAAGTGTGGCCCCGCTTGTCAGGAGTAACCAAGCGAATAATTTTATAGGAAAATAAGAATGCTATTGGGATCAAGTAGGCCCCACACTTTATTGTAGTGAGATAGAGGGAGAGCTAGCATGTTGGTCCATAGGTATTTATGTCACTATAACATGGCGAAAGAGATTTGAGCCACAATAATGGTGTCTAGTGGCATTTTTGAGCATGTGTCTAACGAAGCGATGGCATTTTTGAGCGGTTGAAATTCCTAGTGGCAAAACTAAACAGTGGGACTCAACCGGTGGCATAAATGATAAAAACCCTTAATTCTTTGACAACTAAACTGCTGGCTATATGATGTTGACCATATATATTGTATGTATATAATGTGAAGAAACGAGTGGTAGTACTACCAACTACAAGATGAACTATAAGAAATACTAGTATGTGCATACTGAAGAGTTAAAGTAATGAGAAGGAACACAACATAGTTCTTCTGGGGGCTCAGCGCAACACACCCCTCAAATAAAACTAAGCACCTTGAAATTAACTAAGCAACTAATCTGGTAGACGTTGCATTAAAACCACCATGAGCAACGACACTGCCACCTTACTCGGACTCCTCGTCCACGTGCTCGACTTCGTCCTTCTCCCTCTTCCTCTTGGCCGATACTTCTTTGCTTAAACTGCACACTTGGCTCTTGCGCTTCATCCAACCCTTGTAGATATTGAAACAAAGGTAGGCATCCATTGCAGCATAATGGATGTGGTCTCTATCTTGTACATTCCACTGCCATGCAAGATAAAACTTGGGTGGTGGTTTTGTCAGTTTACCGTATGAAGGATCAACCATGGTTGCTGCCAGGATCATCATTGAAGGCTGACGGGAGGACACTAGCACATTCCTCTGGAGGTCAAAGGGCTGGCCTACAATGAGACCTATCCGACCCAGGACTTCTTTGTCGTTTGTAATGTCTACAGAAACGAATTTTACTTTGCCACCCCAGAGGAAGTTCTTAAAATCCTTGCACTCAACATCGGCATGGCATATGTGGTAGACCAAGCACAATTTATGCACGCAAACCTGGATGACGACGGGCTTCATCTTCTCTTCCTCCTTTAGATTCTCCTCTTTTCCCATGACTGTGATGTACTCAACATCTAGTCCAGCAACCGACTCATCACCCTTTTACTTTTTGAACGTGCGTCTAAAGCGAGAAGGACATCCTTTCACCGTCGCGGAAGAATCGGTGTAGATAATGTCGAACTCATCGCGGGTGATGGTTCTAACATTGTACTCACTGTCAATCATGGGGTTTGGGATGCCATGGATTTGGGAGGAGGGTTAGGATTAGTGGAACTGCTGTAATGTGAAAGGACGGGACGACTATGAGTGAACTACCGTAATGTTAAAGGACAACCGGGGACGAGTAGGAGCGAACTACTAGCGGTTTTCCGATTGTAAAAATGCTGAATGGGGCGTGCGAACGACAGGGTAGTGGCTTGCCTGGTGGATAAATGGACTCATGCACAGTACTATGGGGGCCCAATTAGATGTCATGTTTACTAGACACCCAATTAAATGGCTTCATGCATCTGCGTGTTCGCACATCAAGTGTCGGGAAAATTAAAGGTGATACGAAGCTTTCCCTGCTCCCATTATACGGGCTTCCGAGAGCCCTTGGATCTGAGATCAAACGGTTGCATGGCGTGATTCTAGACCTATGGGTGAATATCCTATCCTGGAGGGTTATTCCGTAAATTTTCAGCAACTTAGCATGCGACCATTCGATCTCAGATCCAAGGGCTGTTAGCAGCCCGTATCATGGTAGCGCCTACCAAGACCATCGCCTTGCTCGCGTGGTCGCGCCCTTGGAGATTTTAGACGGCTATAAATGAGTGTTTTTTGCCTACTTCGCATGCATGAAACTACTTCCTCTGTCCAGGTGCGTTAGGGTATCTGATGTTGGCATGTCATACATAGTCATCACTTAGTCACTCATACAACAAGGTTAACTGTAAGGTTGGCTATAAGAGTATTTTTACTTCTCTCTATCTCTTTCTTCGTAGTATTTATTGCATTTGCCAAGGAGTAAGGAGTACCATACTTAGCACATGTATACCATGGAGGTGGTCAGGAATCAGGAGACTCACGCCGGTCGTAGCGCCACAGTTAAAATGATAATGGCAAATCAAATCATAGGGCCCCACCTATCTAGTAGTAACTCGTCGTCAAATCACACAGCCCTACGTTTGCAGCAGCCTACTCCCTCATCTCCTCGCCTCTCTGTCGAACCGACTAGGCAGAACTGCCCCACCTACCACGCGGGAAAAGCCCCGCCCTCGACTTTTAAATATAATTTTGTATCCATGGATTGCGCCATGAAGCAAAGCCTCAAGAAAACAGTAGTACACATGTATACAGCACGCCCATCGTGTTCGCGTTGCACCCTAGATGGTCGGTCGGTCTGGCATGCTGCTCTCCAAATGGAATGCGCGTCATATTGCGTTTGCACACACATGTGGGACCGCAATTGAGAACCGACCATAGGCACACTCCCCGGCCCCGCAAGTCAGCCGAGTTAATAGAAGAGAGAGACGAGCGATAGTACTGGAACAGTGTTGTACAAACGTCGGTGCCTGGACGATCCCTCCATAACATGGAAGATCAGTTCGTCCATGCATGTAACTAGACTCCAGCAGACGGTTGGATTGACTATCGTCTACATATCGTGCAGGCAGTGTTGTACAAGGCTGTAGTTTTGATGAGAAATCTAAAAACAAGGTTTCTTGTCATCTCGCAACATTAGGTGTCATGTGCTTCGGATCACTGCAAGGGTTAAACAATGACAACTGCGTTCCTCCAGGGCGCTGGTCATTTGGGGCACATGCATGAAGACTACTCGGCTACCATCTAGGTCAAGCCGGCTATGTTAATTAGGACATCTATCGATGGACCCCTTTCTACGAGTTTATCTTTAATTTGAGCTTTGATCCTAGTCTAGTTTGTCCCTCGGGATTCATGTTGTCTCCTTGGGGCAGTGAGGTTATGGTTTCTTGTCATGTGACATTTTTTCGTGTTATATGTTAATCCGATGCTTCAGATCAATATGACGAAAACTGCATCTTCGGGGCACGTGCATGAAGACTTCTCGACAATCATTGACGAGGTCAAGCCCGCTCTGGTAGATAAAAGAAAACTACTCCACTATATAGGCAGGAGCCTCCGCGCTTGCTTTCTAGTGTTGCTCTCTTCACACTATCTCATCCTCTCTAGATCTGAACACGACAATAGTGGCTACACTCTCTCTGCTCACCATTGGTCACAGATCCAGCCAGATCCCCTCTACTTGGGAAGGTGAGAAGGTGCAATGTTCATGCGACCGTCCTGATCCATGTGCCTTGCCGTCCCCTCCCATGGAGCGCTGACTAGGGAGGGCCTACGACCCCTTCTTCCTTACTGACGTAGTGTGGGCAGATCCGGCCTCTCACTGCCCACGTGACGACATCCCGGCAACCCTCAGGTATAACTTCCTTCTAAACCGGCCTTGCTCTACTTCCCCATCTCTTGATGTCACTGCATTTGTATCTTTTACTATTTCTCAGGCCCCCTCGTAGATAGGATCGATCGGCTGTTCGAAAGCCACCTAATTTTTTTACTGTTAAGAGGTAAAACTAGTTCATGCAGTCGAATCTAGTACTACTTGGTTCAAACAGGGAAGAAAGGGGGTGGGGGTGGGGGTGGGGGAAATAATGGGGGCGGAAAGTAGCAGAGACTGGCTATCCAACTGGTATCTTGGTCTAATAGGTAAATAAAGGGAAACTCAGTACAAACACAATATAAACCAATCTATTGGTTGAAAAGGGAAAAAAGTGGGGACTGTGGGACAAGTCAACAGAGTATGTCCAGCACTCGATTTGCTAGCCTCACACAGTATAAGGTGGCTATCCGAACAAAAATGGGACCAACCCAGATATCCTGTTCTAATGTTTGTTGCCCCAAACCCCCTTATGTAATGCCACTGGTAAAATGTAGTAGTCGCACTGTTAAAAGTAAGGACACGATAAACCAATGTTGTTTTCAATGTAATGCCTCCAGTAATATGAATCAATGACACTGTTTTTCATGTCCCGGTAAATTTCCTATTAAGATAAGTTGCTTATTTTCATTAGAAATGCAACCGTCTTGGTCCGCCTACTCTCCCGTGCCCAAATACCAACTCTTTAGCAGCTGTTAATGTAATGGTGTTGTTAAAATGAAGCAATGGCACCATTAAAGTAATGTCGTATTTAATGGTTGTTATAGTTAACCCTAATGCCCACACTAATATCTAGCAATGCTGCTACTTTATAAATTGCTACTATCCTTGTAGGATCGCCATTCAGATAAGGAACATGCTTCTTTTCATTTGATGTATGTTTCATCACTTGTTAGTCACCCTCCTTTCCACCTTTTTGTGCAAACAGAGATATACATTTCACGCTTGATCTTAGTTGAACTGCACAAATGATATCCAAATTATAGTTGAACATTCCACGAGCTTCAGAACCAACCTTGATGTTGCTCAATTTTATTGCAACTAATGAAGAAGAAGTTGCTAGCTCATGGGACATTGCTTCATTTCAGGTGAACTGCACAAAAAGGTTCCATGAATTGAATCATCCCTTCTATGATGGTGTTGACTACATATATGGTTCCCATCATGAGGTATGTTCCTTTCTGGTCCGACCGTTTGCCAAAGATTTGCATGTTGAGTCTGCTCTTGGGCTACTGTTTTGGCACTGCCATGATAAAGCAATAATGCTATTATTTTGCACCTTAATCTAGTGGAACTATTAATTTGAGGCAATGTTTTGGCACCGCTACTGCCACTGATTTTTTATATATCAAAATAGGGGGTTTCATCCGATTTCATTAAAGAAACCCAACCATAGAGAACCATTATCTGACAACATATCAGTGAAAACAACCAGTTATGCAACTACTACTAGAACAGATTGAGTACTAGTAGGACACAAGTTCGCCACATAAGCTAGTTCAGGTAGGGGACACAACACCAGCTCGACCAAGTTTGGATTACAACCCAAATTCTACCACAGAAACATCAGGGGGGAAGATAGGGGTTGAAAGAGCCAGCTTCAGCATCCCAGTCTAAGCACCCCCGGCCTCCATCCTTGTGACGCACGGTACACCTAGCTTGCCACCTGCTCGACCCTAGTTCCACTAATAAAATGAAGTAATAATACAATTAAAATAGAGCAAATGTCCTCTCTATCATTTCATTTCCAATGTAGATAAAGAAAGTGCTTCTCTTTGTTAGTATATGTTTCATCAACTAGTCCCATTGTTAATGTTTAAGTGTTTCTGCAAACTGGTGTGCTTAATTTTAGTTGATCTGCACAAAAATAGAGATTGGAATGTCTCAAGGCCCCTCCTTGTATTACCGATGTACACTGATGTTCATCACTGGCAGAAGGTGTATCGGGGAGAATTGGGTCAATTTCCAGTATGAGGCCTACCGTAAGAGGCGTCGCAGGGCCCATCTCACCCTCACGGCATGGCATACTATGATACCATTGCAATATTTTTTTCTATTTATTAGTGTCATCAACTAGTGCCACTATAATGTAATCACGCCTTTTCATTATATGTGCAAACAGGGATGGAACCGACATATATGCAGAGTGCGAGGTGCCAAGTAAAAATTACCGACACCAACCATGCTCCATCTAAGCATTGGCATCCACCACCACTAGTGGGATGGGTGGCGCTCTCCATGAGATGGATCTTTCGCGGCAGCAAATCCTCTAATCAAATACTAGTAGCTTATATTGGCACATTTCTAGGGAGTACTCTTTTCTAAAAGAAGCACCAATCTATTTTTCTTTATTTGTACACAGTTTCACAACTTTGTTTTTGGTCCAGAGTTATTTTAGGATGATTGGCGTAGTACTCGGAGACTGAGTGTAAGCATGATTTTCATTAGCCGTCACATAGATTGTAAGCATGAGCAGATGGACGATTAGGTTAGTGTGAAGCTTACCTTAAAACCTACCGCTGCCGTTGAAACGAGGTGAGTGGCGAGGGAACCGTGAAAAATAGCAGGGAAGCGACATCGCGCCATACGACCTCCTCTTGCGATGGGAGAACGAATTCTCATGTGGCTCCGGCCGCCTCTGCACCCTCACGAACGACACACCATACTCGGTCGATTTGTTATCCTCTGGATGCTCGACCTTCGACGTGTACGCCCACCACCTCCGCCTGGCTTTTGCCTTGGGTGAATCTATCTGCTCCATCGCCCAGAGGAGATACTCGATGAACTCGAAGGACTGCAGCGTGACTGCTATCGAGGAGTACATCGCCGCCCTCATCACTGTTGACTCGCTCTTTCACGTACGTTGCCACATGGCCCTCACCATCCTTGAAATCTCCCACTCATTGACAAACCAAGTAAGGATCTACTTCAACCTGGCTAACTTTGCCTGGTCGCTGCCGATGATCTACTTGTTTTGTTGCTGTCTTTGGAAGATGGGAGGAGAGACGGTGGTCTTTCAATGGAGAATAGGGAGAGGCGACACGGTGGTTTTGCAATGGAGAAGATGGAGAGGAGAGGGGGTGGTTTTGCAATGGAGAAGAGGGAGAGGCGGGACGGTAGTCTCACAATGGAGAAGAGGGAGAGGCGAGACGGTGGTCTCGCAATGGAGAAGAGGGAGAGGCGAGACGGTGGTCTCGCATTGGAGAAGATGGAGAGGAGAGGCGGTGGTTTTGCAATGGAGATGATGGAGAGGAGAGGAGGTGGTTCTGCAATGGAGAAGAGGGAGAGGAGCGTGTGGCAACGATTTAGGATTGGACGGGAGGGTCGGCGCGCTATGACTGGATCAAAATCAAAATCAATTACCCTTCAATTAAGAAAGCGACCCCACATTAACTAGTCTCCCTTTTATTCTGGGTCATAATTGACCATGATTTTCACAAATAAAATATATGTTATATGTTGCAAAAATAATATAATTTGAAAGTACATTCATATACGAACTAAATGATACAATTTTTGGTGACATGCATTCACATTTTGCTTGTCAAATACAGTATGTGGTCAAACTTTGACCAAAAATATGCAAAACAAAAAAATACTTCCAAGAACAGTGCCGCTCTTGTCCTCTTAAACCACCACCGCTCCTCTCCTTTTCCAATCCAAATACACCGCCGCTCCTCTCCTCTTCCATTTCAAAACCACCACCCCTCCTCTCCTGTTCCAATTCAAAACCAGCGCTGCTCCTCTCCCGTTCTAATCCAAAACTGGCACCGCTCCTCTCCTCTCTTCCATTCAAAAACCACCGCTGGTGAGTGAAGGTGCTTTTTAGAAGTAGATCGATGGAGGAGTACAATTGATACGTGAGGATCGCAGACGGCGACCCTATGAATCTAGCTACGATGTTGGAGATACAGTCCTGGTTTGAAAACAAGGACCAACTAGCGGCGACGGCGACATCCATGGCCAAATATCTGCAACAGAGCGAAAAGGCGGCGATACTACCGAAGGGAGTCGTGCGGGAGTACATAGAGCTGCTCCTCTGGGCCATGGAGCAAACAGATTCACCGTATCCGATCGTGAGGCAGCAGTGGTGGGAGTATCGATCCAAGATGGAGCATCCACCAGAGATTGAAGGATCGAGCATCTACAGGGTGCTATTTGTGAGGGTGCTATGCCGGAGCGAGCCAGTGGAGCCTTCGTCTACCGAACAAAACTGCAAGAGGAGAAAAGTAGTTGGCCTGACGATGCTTCCCCGCCATCCTCTCCCTCGCCGTTCACATCATCTCATGGGGCAGCTGTCTGCGCCGAGGAATAGGAGAGGGGACTGCCCCCAACCAATAGTCGGGCAGGTTGTGAAATGTCAGGAGGAGCTTAGGGTTGTTAGTATTTGCAGGTTGTGAATTGTGTTTTGTGTTGTGTATTTTGAGAGTACTTTCAAATATGAATGTCTTTTGAATTTCAGATTTGCAGTAATGAGCACATGAAGTTTTTATGAATTCTAGAGATCTATTTTTAGCACTTAAAAAAAGTAGTATCATAAAAAAGTGCAAACAATGTGATTCTCAGAGAAGAAACTGCAAGTTTCAGTTTCAGATAAGAAACTACAAGTTTCAGAGGCAGAGCATTTATATTAACACGCCCTTTTCAAACAGGGATACCATCATGTTGGAAGTTATTCATGGTTGAAAATGGAATTACTAGCCAGTTAACACCATGCTGATCAACATTCATGCATAGCACATCTTCATATGATGCACAGTCAAAAATATATGCTATTTTCAAAATGCCCACACAAAGTCAAGTGTGCGAAAAACAGAGAAAACGAGGGACGAAGTTTTGGCGAGTGTTGGGCATGGTGTGCGTAGATGACAATGGGGACCCACATGTCAATAATGGCAAAGTTAAAAAAATTGGAGATATTTTCACTGCATTAGGTGGAATCGAACCCGGGTGGAACAGCGGTCGGGCAGTGTCACTTGGCCACTAGGCTAGTTTAGTAGTTTCACTAGAAATAAGGCACAACATTTACCATTACTGTAGCATGCCTTCGCCGACTCTGGTTCGTTATCGTCCTCCGCCTTTGTGCACTCGTCGCGGTGCCGCTGTCTGCCGTTGTGAACATGCTGGACAAACAAGAGGAATCTGGAGAGGATTGTACGTGGATAGGCGGATAGTCAGGACCCACCAGGTCTATGGCCATACGCAAGCAAGTGCCTCATTGAAAAAGTACTTCCTCCTAATGCTATATTGTTGTTGGGGCCCATGGGTTTGTCAACATAGTTACATTTTTTTGAGGTGCTTCAATGTAGTCACTAAAGGAGATAAATTTACAAGGAAGCCGGGGAGCTGGCAGGTATCATTTATTATCAGTGGGCCAGCAAGTATCAGCTGAGTTGTGGGCTGCCCCGTCTAGGCTTTCTTTTTTAACATGCCAGCCCACGACATGCCGGTTTGTATTTTCTTGAGGGTTGTCATGTATCAACCAGCCTATGGACCTCCCATCCTAAGTTTTATTTTTCCTGAAACATCCGCAACCCAACTTATGTATTTTTTTGAAGAAAAATGCAGAGGTCTGTTCCTATTTTTCTATATAAGAATAGGAACGTAGGTCCAACTTATGTTTCCCTTCTAACTGTACTATATGTATTTATATTATTATATATGTTATTATATATTATATATCTTCGCACGGAAGGAAGTGCCTCCTTATTCCTGCCACTGACAGTTGGGACCCACCAGCTACATCTTCGCACGCAAGGAAGTGTGTCCATATTACGAAAAATGATTCTCCCCCCTGACAGCTAGGACCCACCAGCTATATGTTCGCATGCAAGGAAGTGCCTCCTTACCCTCCCTGACAGCTAGGACCCACCCAGTCGAACTGTGCGTAGGGTTGTCTGTCTGGTCGCAAATGTGTGCATACGTACTGGTCGATCGGTCTCTCTGCAGCGATGAAACATGACCGAGTAAGGAGCGACATGTGTTGTAGTAGAGGCGCGGACATAGCATGTCACACAGTCCCTTCTATATCATGTACATGTACATACAACCACGCTGCAAGAAAGTAAATACGGCTACGTACGTACATATGGGCAGGGTCTCGAACACGTAGAGTGACGACGTCATGTTCATCGGCAGCCAACCGGCTGGGTCGGAATGGAGAAACTGCCTCGTGTTCATTGGGAGGCAACATAATTTGTCCTGTTCATCGGGAGCCAACCGACTTGGACGGAACAGCCGAAACAAGGCATGGCGTACCACAGAACGGAGGAAACAACCTTCTGTTCAACCGCCTACGGTCAAAACGGGATCTTGTTCATCTCGTGGGGTCTGGCATACCACAAAATGGAGGAAACGGACTTCTCTTTGACCTCCTATGGTCGAAACGGGGTCCTGTTGATCGGGAGGGGTGTGTCATACCACAAAACGGAGGAAATGAACTTCACTTCAACCTCCTATGGCCGAAATGGGGGTCCTGTTCATCGGGAGGGGTGTGGCATACCGCAAAACAGGGCTCTACGGGCTACTGTTCATCCACCTTCTACCGCTTCACTCTAGTCTCCATGGTCTACTGTTCATCCACCGTCGACCTCCTCCAGCCTCCACCTACGACTGTTCATCCACGACGTCTCCCTCCTACCTCCACCAGCTACTGTTCATCCACGGGCTCCTGTTCATCCAGCCTCCACCAGCTACTATTGAACCATCCCTCCACCGGCTACTGTTCAACCAGCCCTCCACGGGTTCCTGTTCATCCACCCCCAACCGGCTCGACCGGGGTCCTGTTCATCCAGTGGCAACGACCTCTACTACCACAGGGTCCTATTCATCCAACCCCCACCGGGACCTGTTCATCCAACCCCCAACAACGCTCACTGTTCATCAAAAGGCAGCAGGTTCGATCGGCTTCAGTTAGCAGCAGTAGCGAAGGAATCGCTCGATCAGGTTTAGTTCACAGCCAGGGATCGATCGATCGCTCGGGTTCAGTAATGCGTCTAGTGCAATCGCTCGGGTTTAGTAGGCAAACGCCTCGATCGAGTTCAGTTAGAGCCCAACGCCTCGCACCCACGCGCGTACATGTACGTGAGAAACGCACAGTCCCTCCGTGCATCGCTCACCCCCGACCACCCACCATAACTGGGAACTCCCCCATATTTTCCTCGCCCTCGCTTCTACCACGGTTTTTTTCGTCATGGACGACCCAAAGAATGTCATGCAGTTGCGTCTCCGGCCTGCCTAGGACAAAAAGCCCATTTTCTATCATGATTTTTTGTCATAGAAGTAGGATCCCACCACATCTATGATGATACCGGGTTTTGTCACAACTATCGTCATAGGAGTGTCATAAGCATGACAAAAAAAATTCTTCGGCCCAAAATGTCACGGATGTGTCTTTTTTTTGTAGTGTAACAAAGCCGCCGCCAGGCCGGCCTATGCATCGCCGGTGTGAGATGAGACATCGATGACTTGTCCTGGTGACATACCGCCGTTGGTGGACTCCACGTCCCCCCTACTGAAGTCGACCGCGTCCTCGTCCTCGTCCTCGTCCTCTTCCTCGGTGCCGCCCTCAAGGTTGTAGTACTCGTATTAGTGGATGCGCCAGAGCTCGCGTTGGTACTCCATCGCCGATTTCACGACAGACTGACTCTTCTCTACCTCGACCTCGGCCACGTGCAACTCCTCCTCCCGGCGCTCCTCGATCTCCACCTCCCCCTGCATCTCTAGCTCCGCTCAGTGATCTCATGAGGAAGCCGGTGCTCCATGGGCACCGCTGTCTTTTCGGACGTGGGTTGCATGCTGGATTCCGAGGTGGCCTAGAATATCTTGGCGTGTGTGTCCTGGATCTTGGCGTGGATGGTCTCGACCCAGGCCAGGGTGACATTAGCATCACGGACGGCAGCTCGAGCGCTCTCGGCGTTTACAGCCGCCATCGCAGTAGTAGCTGCAGCCGCCTCGGCTACTCCAGCTATCATGTTGGCTGCTGCAGACGCCCTCTTGGTGGATGTGGCTGCACTCAATGCGGATGCGGCAACACTCTAGGCGTAGGTGGCCGCACTCTCGGCACAGGCGGTGGCGCTCAAGGAGGATGCGACCACCGTACGAGCCTTCATGAAGCGCTTCCACGGCGTCATCTTTGCAAGAAGGGGTTGCAGGAATGGGGATCGGGATTCGTGGATTCGGGGGTTGCCGGCACTGGAGCAGATGAGTCGGCGAAGCTTAAGGAGGAAGACTTAAATAGACCCAGGAAGTTTCATCGCAAACGGTTCCTACAAAAAACTGTGTGTGATGTTGTTGATATTATTTATTAGCTGTGAAAGATGAATTTGGAGTAAAGTGCCAAAGGATGGCGTTTTAAATGTACGAGAAAATTTGTAGTACTAATACAACTGTTATGTCAAATTTTATAAAATCTCAGGGGTCATATGACCTTCTAAGACATTAAACTGATTTTCTGGCCATTTAATGACCGTAATTCAAATTTGAACTACATGTACATGCAACAGCTAACCATAATGGTTTGAAAAGTCATATTTTGTGTACTTGTGTGCGAGTTAATTCCATGTGCAGTAAATTGGAAGGAATCTTCAAACATATTAGTCTCACGGCTATAACACAATTAAGCATGCAGTGTCATGGCATTTAAATTCCAAAAAAATAAAAAAAGATCAGAAACACATGAAACCTTGGTTGATGTAATGTCATGCCAACAAGATGATGTGGTAAAAATTTAACATGCACTAATACAACTGTCATGTGAAAATTTGGAAAATTTCAGGGGTCATTCAACCTTTTAAAGACATTTTAAGTGATATTTTAGCCATTTAATGACCGTAATTCAAATTTGAACTACATCTACATGCAACAGCTAACCATAACGATTTGAAAAATCATATTTGTGTACTTGTGTGTGAGTTAATTCCATGTGCAGTAAATTAGAAGGGTTTTTCAAACATATTGGTCTCACGGCATGGACAGATGTATGGAGTGCCATGGCATTTTAATTCCAAAAAATTAAAAAATGATTAGAAAAACATGAAACCTTGCTTGATGTAATGTCATGCCACCAAGATGATGTGGTAGAAAAATTGGCATGTTTGACGAAAGTTTGGACACACACCCCTCACAAACCAGAGCAACTCACTAGAAGGCTCGTGGTTCCGAGAGGGAACAATGCATGTTTGATGACGAAAGGGAGATAGCTTCCTCTTACGGCCTTCAATTTTTTTTCTACATTTAACGTGCACTAATACAACTGTCATGTGAAAATTTGGAAAATTCTAGGGGTCATTTGACCTTTTAAAGACATTCAAGTGATTTTCTAGCCATTTAATGACTGTAATTCAGATTTGAACTACATCTACATGCAACAGCTAACCATAACGGTTTGAAAAATCATACTCCCTCTGTAAACTAATATAAGACTGTTTAGATCACTATTTTAGTAATCTAAATGCTCTTATATTAGTTTACGGAAGGAGTATTTGTGTACTTGTGTGCGAGTTAATTCCATGTGCAGTAAATTAGAAGGAATTTTCAAACATATTGGTGTCACGGCATGGACACATGCATGGAGTGCCATGGCATTTTAATTCCAAAAAATTAAAAAATGAACAGAAAAACATGAAACCTTGCTTGATGTAATGTCATGCTACCAAGATGATGTGGTAAACAAATTGTCCTCTTTGACGGAAGCTTGGACACACACCCCTCACAAACTGTAGCAACTCACTAGAAGGCTCATGTTTCTGAGAGGGAACAATGTATGTTTGATGACGAACATGAGATTGATACATCTCCGCTGTATCTACTTTTCCAAACACTTTTGCCCTTGTTTTGGACTCTAACTTGCATGATTTGAATGGAACTAACCCGGACTGACGTGTTTTCAGCAGAACTGCCATGGTGTTATTTTTGTGCAGAAATAAAAGTTCTCAGAATGACCTAAAAATCCACGGAGCAACTTTTTGGATTTAATAAAAAATATTGGCGAAAGCATCAACGTCAGGGGGCCCACACCATGTCCACGAGGGTGCCCCCCTAGGGCGCGCCCCTGCCTTGTGGGGCCCCTGAAGCTCCACCGACCTCAACTCCAACTCCATATATTCACGTTCAGGGAGAAAAAAATCAGAGAGAAAGATTCATCGCGTTTTACGATACGGAGCCACCGCCAAGCCCTAAACTCTCTCAAGAGGGTGGATTTGGAGTCCGTTCGGGGCTCCGGAAAGGGGGATTCGTCGCTGTCGTCATCATCAACCATACTCCATCACCTATTTCATGATGCTCACCGTTGTGCGTGAGTAATTCCATCATAGGCTTGCTGGACGGAGATGGGTTGGATGAGATTTACCATGTAATCGAGTTAGTTTTGTAAGGGTTTGATCTCTAGTATCCACTATGTTCTGAGATTGATGTTTCTATGACTTTGCTATGCTTAATGCTTGTCACTAGGGCCCGAGTGCCATGATTTCAGATCTGAACCTATTATGTTTTCAGGAATATACGTGAGTTCTTGATCCTATCTTGCAAGTCTATAGTCACCTATTATGTGTTATGATCCGTTAACCCCAAAGTGACAATAATCGGAATACTTACCGGTGATGACCGTAGTTTGAGGAGTTCATGTATTCACTAAGTGTTAATGCTTTGGTCTGGTACTCTATTAAAAGGAGGCCTTAATATCCCTTAGTTTCCAATAGGACCCCGCTGCCAAGGGAGGGTAGGAAAAAAGATGTCATGCAAGTTCTTGTCCATAAGCACGTATGACTATATTTGCAATACATGCCTACATTACATTGATGAACTGGAGCTAGTTCTATGTCACCCTATGTTATAACTATTGCATGAGGAATCGCATCCGACATAATTATCCATCACTGATCCAATGCCTACGAGCTTTTCACATATTGCTTTTTGCTTAGTTACTTTATCATTGCCACTGTTACAATCACTACAAAATTGCTACTGTTACTTTTGCCACTGTTACCGTTACTTCCATACTACTTTGCTACTAAATACTTTGCTGCAGATATTAAGTTATCTATGTGTGGTTGAATTGACAACTCAACTGCTAATACTTGAGAATATTCTTTGGCCCCCCTTCCGTCGAATCAATAAATTTTGGTTGAATACTCTACCCTCGAAAATTGTTGCGATCCCCTATACTTGTGGGTTATCAAGAATATTTTCTGGCACCATTGTCGGGGAGCATATCTCTATTCTTTGAGTCACTTGGGATTTATATCTGATGATCACTATGAGGAACTTGAAAGACCGAAGAACTAAGATTTATCCCTCAACTACGAGGGGAGGTAAGGAACTGCCATCTAGCTCTGCACTTGATTCTCCTTCTGTTATGAGTAAACTTGCGACACCTAAAGCTGCTTCTGCTATTAATTCTGATATGTCGCATGTTATTGATGATGCCGCTTCTGCTATGCATGATGCTTATGATGGAAGTACTTATACGCTTGATACTACTGTGCCACTAGGTGAATTTCTTGATGAACGACTTGCTAGGGCTAGACAGAATGAAACTATTGAAACTGATAATATTGAGGAAAGTGTTGATGAAGATTCTCCCCCTAGATATGAATTGCCTGTTGTGCCTGAGGGTTATGTTATGGATGAAGAAACTGCTAGAGATTTTCTTGCTTGCAATGATAGATCTGATCTTAAGAAGTTATTAGCTAAGCTGAAACAGAAGTCTCTTAATGCTAGAATGAAACATGACCCTGCTTTTGCTACTTCACCTATCTGTGTTACTGATAAGGATTATGATTTCTCTGTCGATCCTGAGATAATTACTTTGGTTGAGTCCGACCCTTTTTATGGCTATGAATCTGAAACCGTTGTGGCACATCTTACTAAGTTGAATGATATAGCCACCCTGTTCACTAATGATGAGAAATCTTGCTACTACTATATCCTTAAGATATTTCCGTTCTCATTAAAGGGTGATGCTAAAACTTGGTTTAATTCTCTTGATCCTGGTTTTGTGCGTAGTCCCCAGGATATGATTTACTACTTCGCTGCTAAATATTTCCCTGCTCATAAGAAACAAGCTGCTTTAAGGGAAATATATAATTTTGTGCAAATTGAAGAAGAGAGTCTCCCACAAGCTTGGGGGAGGCTTCTCCGATTACTTAATGCTTTGCCTGATCATCCTCTCAAGAAAAATGAAATACTTGATATCTTTTATAATGGAATAACCGATGCTTCCGGAGACCACCTGGATAGTTGTGCTGGTTGTGTTTTCAAGGAAAGAACTGTCGATCAAGCTGAATTGCTATTGAATAATATGTTGACTAATGAAAATAATTGGACACTTCCTGAACCAACTCCTAAGCCAACTCCGAAGAAAAGAGGTGTTCTATTTCTCAGTCCTGAAGATATGCAAGAGGCAAAAAAATCTATGAAAGAAAAAGGTATTAAAGCTGAAGATGTTAAGAATTTACCTCCTATTGAAGAAATACATGGCCTTAATATACCACCCATTAAAGAAACACATGGTCTTGATAACCCGACGCAGGTAGTAAAGGTAAATTCTCTCTATAGATATGATAAAGTTGAAATCTTGTCTACTAAGTTTGCTAGTGAATGCTTGGATGAATTTGATGACTTTATTGCAAAACAAGAAAACTTCAATGCTTATGTTGGTAGACAATTGAAAAGTAATGCTTATATGATTGGACACTTGAGTGATTATATGGCTAGAGTTAAAGGTGAACTTAAACTCATTAGCAAACATGCTTCTATGGTTACCACTCAAGTAGAACAAGTGCTTAAGGCTTAGAATGATTTGCTCAATGAATTAAATGATAAGAAACATGACTTTACTGTTAGAGTAGCAACTAGAACGGGTAAAATTACTCAGGAACCTTTGTATACTGAGGGCCACCGTAAGAGAACTGAGCAAGATTCTCAGAGAAATAATGTAGATGCACCTAGTCCTTCTAAAAATAAGAAAAAAAATGATAGGGCTTTGCATGCTTCTAGTGAACCTGTTGTAGACACACCTAAGAATCCCAATGATATTTCTATTTCTGATGCCGAAACACAATCTGGTGATGAACATGAACCTAGTGATAATGTTAATGATAATGTTCATGTTGATGCTCAACCTAGCAATAACAATGATGTAGAGATTGAACCTGCTGTTGATGTTGATAACCCACAATCAAAGAATCAACGTTATGATAAGAGAGACTTTGTTGCTAGGAAGCACGATAAAGGAAGAGAACCATGTGTTCAGAAACCCATGCCTTTTACTACTAAGCCATCCAAGAAAAAGGATGATGAGGATTTTGAGCGCTTTGCTGAAATGATTAGACCTATCTTTTTGCGTATGTGCTTAACTAATATGCTTAAAGTTAATCCTTATGCTAAATACATGAAAGATATTATTACAAATAAAAGAAAGATACGGGAAGCTGAAATTTCCACCATGCTTGCTAATTATACTTTTATAGGTGGAATACCTAAGAAACTTGGAGATCCAGGAGTACCAACTATACCATGCTCCCTTAAAAGAAACTATGTTAAAACTGCCTAATGTGATCTTGGAGCCGGTGTTAGTGTTATGCCTCTCTCTATATATCGTAGACTTGAATTGAATAAGTTGACACCTACTGAAATATATTTGCAAATGGCTAATAAATCAACTGCTATACCTGTCGGTATTCGTGAGGATGTGCCTGTTGTTGTTGCAAATGTCACCATCTTAACGGACTTTGTTATTCTTGATATTCCCGTGGACGATGGTATGTCGATTATCCTTGGTAGACCCTTTTTGAATGCTGCAAGGGGCTGTTATTGATTGCAACAAAGGCAATTTCACTTTTCATGTTAATGGTCATGAGCATACGACACACTTCCCGAGGAAACAACCTCAAGTTCACAGTATCAACTCTATTGGAAAAATTCCATCGATTATTATTGGAGGTTTTGAATTTCCTCTTCCAACTGTCAAGAAGAAATATGATATTCTTATTATTGGGGATGTACATATCCCCGTTGAGGTAACCTAGTGTTATTCGAAAATTCTCCGGTTTCATGCGATTCGGAATGAGTTTGTTAACAAGACTTGATCAACCTTGTTAGTGGATTCCTTTTGATAAGCATGAGATGGATGAAGTTAGAAAGCACAACCTTCTATACTCTTCTTTTACTTTTTGTTATTTACATTAAATAAAGCAAAAATACTATTTTCTGTCTGTTTTTTGAATTATCATTGCAATAAAAAATACCCCGAAAATAAAAGTTCTCCAAATGCCCTAAAAATGAAATATGATTTTTTCCAGAATATTTGGGAATATCTGGCACTGATAACACATCACAGGGGGCAAGCACCTGGCCATGAGGGTCCAGGGTGCGCCCACCCCCCTAGGGCGCACCCCCCCCCCCGCCTCATGGGCCCACGGTGGCCCCCCTCCACTTATTCCTGCACCCATACTGTAGCGGCAGACCTCAAACAGTCTAGTCTCTGTGCATCAGTGTCATCCCTGGATTGGTAATGCTGACATGCACAGTACCCGAGGATTTATAACAGAGTTTCAATCACACACTTATTACATCGAATGTCTCAAAAGAGAACTTATTACAATAATATGGCTTAAGGCCATCTAAAAACGATAACAGCGGAAGGCTTGGAAGATAAAGTCAGTCCATCAACTCCAACGGCATAGCTGAGTGAAAGACAACGACCTATGGCACCTTACTCGTCGTCTGAAAAGTCTGCAACATGAAATGTTGCAGCCCGAAACGGGTCAGCACATGGAATATGCTGGTAGTGTAACACATAGAGTAATGAACAGAATAAATGCTATCACTACATGCATATATGGCTGGTGGAAAGCTCTATGGTTACAGTTTTGCATAAAGTCAATTTTTCCCTACAATAAAGGAATAAAGTTTATTTAACTATCATGGTGGTTGTTAAACATTGAGAAGGTTCCTCCAACTCAATCCCAATTAGACATCATCATTAAACCCCATCAAATTTATTTAGAGTGATGAGATCAACATGATAATCCAAGAACTAGATACTCAAGATGTAAATAACCGGGGACACGGCTAACCATGATTAGTTTGTACACTCTGCAGAGGTTTGCGCACTTTTCCCCACAAGACTCGATTTCCTCCATTGAATTTCTCGCACTTCCTGATGTTTGAGAAACGTATGACCGAGACACAGTCTTTCAGAAGCATTAACTCTTTACTGTGGGTAGACAGTACTACCTACAACCCACTACATCTGCTAGTCTACCTCTTCAAGAGCTTCACACAACTTACTCAACTATGCCAGAGCCCGTATTGGTTTGTGGCTGCACACGGAAGTTTCTAGCATGAATAATCTTATGATCCATTTGAGCCTGGGCGGCGAACCGTAGGATGATCACACGGGTACTCGGGATATCCTAGGACAACACTGGATTCTCCAGGTGCCCTGACAACCACAGGGTACTCCAGGGTGCCTCCAGCAATCCACCCAGATGTGTTTTTAAGTATCCAACTTAAGTTAACCATTAATTAACAATACTCACGTCTGTCATGGATTCACTCATCCAAACCACGTCTACAAGCAAAGCATAGCAATATAATCATCACGTAAAAGTAACTCCCAAAGGTTTGATAATAAACAGGGCAATAGGTTCTACCTCATCATCTACTTTCCAAAACCCAGATGTTAACAATCCTACTCATGCAATGTTTGAGGGTTCATCTAATGCATAAAAACTGCGTAGTAAAGAGGTATGATCAAAGTGCTACTTGCCTTGCTGATGATCCGCAAAACCTAGAGACTCGTAGTAGCACGCTTCGCACTCAGGGTACTCTATTGCAAACAAACAATAACATACATAAGCACTCAACTAGAAGCATGAGTAAAACTCAAATAAGAGATCTAACAAGAAATTTCAACTGAAGAACTCCGGTTGGCAAAAAGAATCAAATCAAATGGAGCAACGAAACTCAAACTGCGAAAGAAACAAGATCCGTTTACTAATCTGAACTAAAGTCAAATTTTACAGTACCAAAATCTTGTTCAAGTTGGTTAAACAGAAACAGGGCTTTGAGACGAAGATCTAGGTGCTTGAATCACCAGATTCTGACAAACGAGCGAAAAGATAAACTAAAACGAAGATCAGGGCAGAAATCACGATCGAAAATAATCGCGGAAAAACCCTGGAAAAAGAAAAACTAACGAACAGGCTAACGAACGAACGTTCGCTGTCTGCGGCTAACGGATAATCATCGTTCGTTAAAGTGAACGTACGGACGAACGTCCGCTATTTAACTAAACCGAAAAAACCGAACCAATCTAAAAAAATGAAACTAGGGTTTTCAAAAAAACCGAACGTTTTTTTTGGATAAACCGGCAGCGGCGGCGGCGGTTATACCTCGGCAAGGTCGGCTGCGGCGGCTGGATCGGCGGCGGTGGCGGTCTGTCGGCGGGGCGGCGGTGGACGGCGGCGTCGGCGGCGGGGAACGGCGT